>NC_056731.1:242297000-242477000 GCF_019279795.1 Protopterus annectens | reverse complement strand
CCTGGATGAGGAAGTGGTGTTTGAAGCAATGCTCACGCTCTCTATAACAAACTGTAATACCTGACAACAACTTTTAAACCATAAGGAATATCACCTATTTGTGACATATAAGTTCTGTGTGGGCTTCCAGATTTTTGGGTGAGTAGTTGTGGGGTTTCATGCTAACAATGCAGAAGACTTCTGAAGCACAGACTGGTGGTTATAATGGAGAAAACTAGACCTTGCCAGTGTTTTTGCATAGCTCCAAGAATATTAGGGTGGTAATATAGTCTGATAGCTGTTATTGTGACATTCTGACAGTTTGTGATTACATAAATAAGAGCAGTAACCAAGACATAGTACATATGAAGTAGTTTCAACATCATTAGAAAGACTTGCGTAATGACTGTACATGAATATTTCAAACATTAATATGATGAAAGAACTGCAATGACCAAGTAATAAAATACATTTTCATTTAGTTCTGTTTTGCCTGTGACAAAGACGTTCACACAGCAAGTTACCATCAGCACTTTAAATAAAAGAAGCCTTATAGCTGTTAACATAATTATGCCCAGTAGCTTACAGCAGCGCTACTATTTAGTATTTTGAAGTATAAATTTGTCACAAGGCTGTTCTAACAGTATCTTACATGCAGTAGTTTAACAACATTGGCCAGACCTGTGTTGTTGTTGTTGTGTCTTTTGGCTTTTCCCGGTTAGGGGTTGCCACAGCGGAACTCCGGTCCGCTAATGATTGGCAGTTGATTTTTATGCACTGAGTTGCCAGCTCTGACGCACAACCTTCAACAAAGGTATGCCCATTCACGCATGTATCCATGCAGAAGACGCTCTAGCTGAGAATCGAACTGGACAGCGTCTTAATGTGTGAGGCGACAATGCTACCGCAGCACCACCACTGCAAAATTAATATTTAAAACAACAGTGATATTAAGCAATAAAAAATATGTTCAGTTTTATTGTATCGCCTGTCATAAAGTAGTTCATGCAGCAACATACCATGAGCACTTCAAAGAATATTGCATCTCTTTTAAATAAATTCTCTCTTTTGTTACATGTCTTATGGATATATTTTTGACAATGCTGTTTCCTCTGTGTACACATACCATCTATTAATCTACTGTACTCCATTACCCATGCCTGCAAATGGTCAACTTTGATCAGTGGATCAGGAAGTACGCGCATGCACGCACGTATACACACACACACACACACACACACACACACACACACACACACACACACACACACACACACACACACACACACACACACACGTATAAATAAAATAAAACCAGTCTGATAGCTATTATTATAACAAAGCAGTTCTCAGTATCTTACCTCAGCACTTTCCGGAAAAAGTACACTTGAGTGTAGATTGCTTATCAAGGGAAAACAGTATGAAATATAATTTTGATTTTCTGAAATAGTTCTAAAAGTCAGTAATCATTCCTTATTTCTATATTTATTTACATAATTTTATAGTCTCCCATTTACCAAATATAGCAGATGGCAGCATTCAAAACATATTAAATAAAATGCAGTTATGAAGCAACAATACACACGTAGCTGCTGTGAAGAAATGCACAGTTGGATTCCATGTACCATACTATAAAAAAAACTTAATCACATTTGATTGCCTTTCGGCTATATGTGAACATTATTATAATCAAACATCATTCTTCTAATATCAACCTAGGATGAAACCAACAATGCCCTTCCGAGATAACCATTGTAGTACTACTAACTTATGGGATATTCTGTCAAGGACAGTCATACATTTGTCCAGCATACCAAAGCCTGGGCACCTTCCTCACACCTTACATCCAACTCATGACCTAAGCCTGTAGGTGCGAGGCACAAAAGGGATGTATGAGGATAAATTACCTCCAGACTTGTTTGTTGCCAGCCTGAAAGCAGAACCTCCTTTTGTCTTCGGTGTGTGAGATGTGCTACTTAGCCATTGGGCAGATAAGTACCCCACTGGGGATGCTTCCTTTTCTTAGTGCTTCTCTTAATTTTTTTATACATCATCCAAGAGATGGAAATGTGACTGTGAGAGGCAAATTCCAAACAGCATCACAAAAAGTGTTTGTTTTACCTTGGTGCTGAATATAACTATAAACAGTCTACAATTTATCAGTCCTTCATCACTAAGACCCTCCAAAGCCTTCTTTTCTCCTTAAAAATATATTTAGAAAATGAAAGGCTCAAGGAGCCTCTGCACTGTATGATTATGTGATCTGAGCCTTCCTATCCTAATGCCCAGAAATTTCCAAAGAAAAAGCTTAAAAAGTCAGAATTCTGGACTTTGGCTGTCCAGCGTGACCCAGACACTGCATCTGTTGAAGAGTCCTCTGACCATTCAATACCTACAGCTGCTCCCATTGTCACTACCTATTAGAGGTCAATAAAGGGCAGCCCATTCCCAAGACCACTGTGGCTCAGCCAATATCTGTTTCAGACGGAAAGGGGATACCTCAGCTGGTTATCTCTGTGGGACCACAAGAGATTCCTCAAATTTTAGTTAGAGAGGAAATATCAGCTCTGATCCTCCATGTTATGTATAGGCAGCCATCCCTACAAAGAAAAAATAGAAGATCAGGCATATTTCAGCCCCACCCACCAGTGATGAATGATCCTAAAAAGAATGGAAAGACATTACTCAGGGGCTGCCTAAAACCCTTCAGTCTTTGAAACCCTCTTAGCATATTGAACCTGTGCTGCTGCTATCTCTTCTTACTCTACCCCTTGTAGTCTTCCTCTGATAAAAAAGATGAGGATTCACTTGCTTTTTCTTCACAGATCCCATCCCACTTGTCTGTAGTTTCTGATGCAGAAGATACCCTTTCTCCTGACTCTCCTTTACACGAGCTGTCTTTTGGCGATATAGTGGCCAAAATGATGCAACATTTTAAATGGGAAGGCACCAAGATCACTGATGTACAGCAGAGATATTATGCCCTTTTGGATATGGATAATCCCAAGTCTTCTGCCATTCCCCCTGACCTGGAATCCCTTCTTGATGCCTTTACTAATGCTTCTATGAATGCAACGTCCTCCTTGCAGATAGGTTTTGTAACATTCCTGAAGATAAAAAGTTTATTTATAAAAATCCTTCTTCTGATCCTGCTGTAATTTCACTTTCTGTGGAGAAATCCACAAAAACATTGTCATCCTCCAATGGGATGCCTACAGATACTGATAGCAGGACAATGGAAAGGTATGACATAAAGGTTTAAACCTCTGCTACCTTAGCATTTATGGCTGTTAACGATCAGATTCATATGACAAGGTGCTTTCTGTTTATTCTCTGTAACTTCTTCTCTGCAGAAGTTATTAAAGCAATGCCAGAGTCAGACAATAAGTCTTCTACTTTTAGCACTTCTGTGGATCCCTAGTGATATCTGCATTGCTTACTGTACTTATTTCCTTGTTTCACTTGAAAGAAAGTTATTGTTTGTCGTTTTTGCATTTAAGTTACCTGTAACACATTGCATTTAAGTTACCTGGCACTTGCTCACTAAAGCAATTATATAAGTCAGCTCTAAAAAATTAAAAGCACTACACCCTCACAAACCCCCCTTGAGTACCTTGTTCCCCAATGGCCCTTTTTTTCAATTATAAAGGAATTCCCAATACTATTCTAGCATGTCCAAAGGTCAGTTGTCAATCTCCTCTCCGGTCCAGCTGGTGAATCTGGGAATCTTGAGGCAATGTTACAACTGCCTCATGTACACAGACAACCCTCTCCTCCTCCCAACAAATTCCAACACATGTGAGAGATGCAACCATATAGCCAAACTGGAGGCTAAGCTCTCTCAACTCAGTACTGGCGTAACCAGTCAGGAGGAGAAGGAAACCACACTCACTACAATTCCAGTCTCACATAGACCTACCACGACAACAAACCAAACACATAAACACACAAAAACATACTCGGAGGTTCTAAATAAAAATCTGCCTAAGCAGCAGAGACCTCCAAAGCAGACACCCAAGCAACCACTACCCCAAAACAAAACACGTGCAACACATAGCTCACAAAGCCAGTGTGCTTAACAGTCACAGCCCTTAAGGCTAAACAACACACCTAATACACTTGTAATAGGTGACTCTATCATCAGGCACACTGACGTCCCGCTCACCAGGCTCAACAAGGAGAAGTTCATGGTGAGCTGCTTGTCGGGCGCTAGGATCCGCCACATAACACAAGCACTCGGGTCACTCCTAGGCAAGTACAAATATGACTCAGTCATTGTCCATGCTGTTGTGAATGACCTGTGACGTACCTCCCTGGACTACATGAAAAGAGACATAGAGGAGCTCTCTGAGCATGTAGCCCAGGCCGGTATGACCCTGACCTTGAGTAGCATCTTACCCTCACCAAGAATGATACCACAATATGAAGCCAAGATGATCAATTTCAACAATTGGCTTAAGTGTTGGTGTCATTTAAAGGGGATCCAATGCCTGTCAGCCTGGGATGACATGCTCGACAAGCCACGATGCTTCGCTAGGGACAGCTTGCACCTGTCACCCCTGGGCTTTCGGATATTGGCAAAGGCTCTTGCTACCCCCATAGTGCCTTTTTTAGGCAAGGCTCAAAAGACAAACCCACCTCCATAGGTATCACAAGGGATAAGAAACTAAGAAGTCTAAACCTCAAGATGCACGCACTCGAAACTCTCCTTAGCATGGAGAACATCGATATCTGTGCAGTAACAGAAACCTGGTTCAAGGCTCCCGAGAGCACCCCAGCACTACCAGGTTATACCTCATACCATGCTTTTTGGCCCCAAAACTTGGACCGAACCACAAAAGGAGGGGGAGTATCAATATCCGTCAAAGATACCCACACCTCCAGGTTGGTGGCACAGCACGAAGCATCAGAGACTATCCATGTGCAACTAACTGTGGGTAAAACTGCCTTCCAGTTTATAGCCTGCTACAGACCACCCTCCCAAACACAGGAACCCCACTTGGCCTTCCTGAGAATACTGGAAAATATGAAGGTCTCTCCAAACACCATTATATTGGGCGACTTCAACTACCCAAACATAGACTGGGAGCATTACTCTAGCTCCAACACCCTAGCCCAAAGGTTCCTAGAATTTATAAACTCAAATGCTATGGAACAACTTGTTACCACTCCCACAAGAGGGGAAAACATACCGGACCTGATCATCACCAACATGGGGACACTATGCTCCAGACCAGAAGTGTATCCCTCACTGGTAAGATCAGACCATAAACTAATCTCACTGGATATTCACATCCCGATCCCACCCCCTGCCCAGAAAACCACAGTGAAAAACTTCTCTAAAGCAAATTTCACACACCTCAAAACTGAGGCAAAATCCTTCAAAGCCCTCGGGCCTGTGGAAAATACGGCCCAGACCACAGAATCCTTTATAAACGCATTCTATGAACACCTTCAGGAATGCATGGATCATGCAATCCCAAATAAAACCAAGACCCAATCCTCCAAAGGCAGACATCCTGTCTGGTGGACCCCAGCCATAAACAAACTATACAATAGAAGGAGGAAGCTACTACATGATAGAGCAAAATCCCAAAAAGGGAAGGCATCTCTGATCAGTATTAGCAAAAAACTACGAGCACTCATAAAATCGTCTAAGGCCAGCTTCGAGAGAAAAATTGCACAGGACACTAAAGATAATCACAAGGCTTTCTTTAGTTATGTTAGGAACCTGGGTGGGAATTCCCAAATATGCTCAGAATTAGTCCAAAATGACAATAAATACACCGAGCCCACAGACATTGCCAACATCCTAGCTGACAGGTTCAGTGCAAACTTCTCCGCCCTCTCCCCACCAAAAGGGCAAATATCTATCCCAACAGAGTGCTGCCCCCCTGACATCTCAGATGCTCAGGTAAGAGCTGCCCTCTCCAAAGCAAAAAACACAGCATCAATGGGACCAGATGGTGTCCCAGGCTGCGTCCTACATGAACTCCAAGAAGAGCTAAACCCAAACATAAAACTACTGTTCAATCTTAGCCTTACTACAGGATATGTACCCAAAGAGTGGCGTACAGCAACAGTGGTCCCTCTCCACAAAAGTGGTGCCTCAACGGATCCTGGAAACTATCGCCCCATAAGCCTGACTAGCTTGCTCTGCAAAGCTATGGAAAGGATCATCATGGACCTCATAAATAAAGATATTGGGGACCTACAGACACTGGATCCTTCCCAGTTTGGCTTTGTTAAGGGCAGATCCTGCCTATTAAACCTGGTCGATTTCTTTGAAACAGTCACCAAGGCCATTGACGAGGGGAAGGTGGTCCACACAGCCTACCTGGACCTCGCAAAAGCCTTCGATACAATACCCCACTCGGGCATTATAGATAAGCTCACCAGCTTAAATATAAACCCCTATGTCACTAGATGGGTTGCAAACTGGCTCAAGGACAGAACCCACATGGTTAGAATTGCTGGAGCCATGTCAGACTCCAAACCAGTTACAAGTGGCATCCCACAAGGCTCAGTCCTGGGACCTCTCTTGTTCGGTATATATTTCTCGGTACAGGCCAACACGGAAGGACTGTGGCTGACCAAGTTCGCAGATGACTGCAAACTGGGCACCATAATCAACTCTCCAGCCGACACAAGCATCCTCCAAAAGGGCCTCATAGAAACAGACAACTGGTGCCAGAGCCATGGCCTCAAGCTAAACACCAAAAGTGCATAGTCATCCCCTTTGGCAAAACAAAGTGCTCACAAATTACCACATAGGTGGTAATCCATTAAGTACAGAAGAAGTCATTAGGGACCTGGGGACCCAAGTTGATAGCAATCTCTCATTTGACAACCACGTGGCCAAAGTGGTTAGAAAAACATTTTATATAGCCCACCTAATCATGAAGGGATTCACATCTAGATCAGGGGAGGTCATCGTACCTCTTTACTCATCCCTCATCAGGCCCATAATTGAGTACAATGCCCCTTTTGGGATGTACCTTACCAGACACCTGCAGCAACTGGAAAGACCCCAAAAGTACCTCACCAAGAGGATCAAAGGGCTCAAACAGATGCCATATGCTGCCCGGTTAAAGAAACTCCAGCTCTACTCAGTGGCATACAGCCTGCTCAGAGGTGATCTGTGCCTGACGTATAAAGCCATGTCCAACCCGGAATTAATGGACATGCTGCACCTCAGAAAATCCAAATCCCATAGAGCTAGGCGCTCGAGAGACTTGAACCTCAGCACTGAAATAAATAGGACATGCTGGAGGGACAGATTTATAACCCAGAGGCTCCCTTCACTCTGGAATAAAATCCCAGTCCAGGTTAGGCAGAGTCCCACACTGACTCTCTTCAAGAGGAATCTTGATGAGTGGATGGGAGATCGTAGGTTTACCCCGGCTATCACTTCTGCTGTGTCACTGTTAGACAGAGGCACAGTATACTAACCTCAAAAAAAGGCATAGCAAAATTAATTTAAAATGGGTGGCGAAAGCCAAACACACTCTGGCTAGGCTTATAAATGCCCTAGGGCAGATAGCCTAGTATGAACCTATGAACCTATGAATTGTTTAATTCTGCCTTTCAGGTGTCCCATCACTCAATTAAGTGCAGTTATGATGTTGCTTTTGCATATTCCAGAGGAGCTTCATCAGGGTCCTTCATTCACATGCATTCTTGATTAAGACTCTAGTCCTTACCAGTGGATGTCAAGGCCAAATTGTTAGATTTTCCTCTGGAAAAATAGCAACTGTTTGAATATGTGTCTGCAAATCTGTCCAAGAACTGCCAGAAAAGGGAAAGGTTACACAAGACCTGAAACAGATATTTCCTTTCTCCCCTGCCTAAATTCTAGAGGAATTATCTTGTTAAAGCTGGCCCTTTTGTTGATAGAGATCAAAAGCAACCCCAAAGGGCTAACAAGCGGAGATTTCAAGACAAATCTGGAAATGATACAAAGGGATCAAAGCCTTCCTTTTCTGATTAAACCTCCGACATTATGACTATTTTACTTTACCTCCTCCCCTTCCCCTCAGACAGGTTCCCCTATCCAAAAGGCTATTTCTTTCTATTGTATAAATGGAGTATAAGAATGTCCTGGAAGCCCCCCCCCCAGGAATTCTTCAGCCTCCCCAAAATAAGTTGCCTCTACTTCTTCCACTTTTGCAGGACCTCTTACTGCTGGGAACTAGTCAGCTAGTTCATCCTACCCCCACCCCTACCCAGTACGGCAAAGGTTTTTACTGAAGAATGTTCCTAGTCCCCAGAAGGGAGGAATCCTGTAGACCAATTATGCATCTTTCCTTTCTCAACGTCTTTCTCAGTGTACCAAGCTTCAGTATGGTAACTCTTCATTCCTGTTCCCTATGATCCTCCCACACACCTTTTAAGTCTATATCCATCCTCTTTTCAAGAAATTATTGAGATTTTCTATACTTTCATCACATTTGCAGTTTTCTGCTTTCCTCTTCAGTCTTTCTAAGGCCCCAAAGGCATTCACAAAATGTACATTCTTGTCATAGCCTTCTGCAGACTTTTTGGAGTCCAAATACTCCATTAGCTGAATAATTTATTTCTCCAAGCTCCTTCTCAGTTCTCTCTCTTATAAAGGATCTGGATTTCACAACAAACCTTCTCAGTCTGGGATTCACTCTGAACCTAAAAAAGTCAGTTTTGACATCCTTTCAAGACCTGATCTGCATAGTGTGCAGAATCAACACCCTAATAATGACAGCTTTCTTTTCTTTGGAGAAGGTTCTGTTCTCAGCACAGTTCTTCCTGAACTTTTGCCCTTTATAGATGACCTCAGCAAGAGTGGTTTTGAGAACCCTAGGTACATGGCATCAACCATTCCTATGCTTCCCTAAGCCAGACTCCACATGAGGAAGATATACTGGTACATCAAGTCAGTTTAGCTTCAGCACTGCCACCCACTAGACTGCATGCTCCCTCTTTTACCCTTCATCAAGAAGGAGAAACATTTTGTCTTCCAAGATGTCTTGACACTGAAAAAACAGCTTTATTTCAGCTCTCACAGTTTGACAAAAAAAAAGAAATTGAGAGATAAGAGCCATTATTAGTCTCCCAAACTCTCATCACACCTTTTTCTCCATACATTCCTCTCAACCTAACTTGCACCCACTCACTTTCCCTCTGCCAGTATTAGTAAATTCGGATAATATATACATTGTCTGGGTGTCAGGACAAAAGAAACCTGTGAGCCTGAAAGAAAATCAACTAG
Organism: Protopterus annectens; assembly: GCF_019279795.1. Classification (NCBI taxonomy): domain Eukaryota; kingdom Metazoa; phylum Chordata; order Ceratodontiformes; family Protopteridae; genus Protopterus; species Protopterus annectens. The sequence continues at coordinate 242,467,777 of NC_056731.1, read as the reverse complement.
AAAATGTGAAGAGAAAACACTGACTGGGAAGAATCCTGCAGCTGCTCAGCAAAAAGCACTTCAGTCTTCATCTTTGGTGCAAGACATGGCTTCAAGTAATCTTAAGGCTTCCAGTAATCTAAAGGGAAAAAAAATCAAATGTAAAATATAATAGTGTTATGCATAGTCCGTTGATGGTTAACACACACATTTACAAATGTACAGTGACCTTTTGTGTACTAGTCAAGTAGCGACTCTGAATATACTGTTTTTTTAAAAGGAACGCCTGTTCCCTTACTGAACAGCATAGTATATGGACTACATGTTGGCAAATGCATAGCAAAGTCGCCATCTTTTACAGTGTACTTGATGCCACAGCTATGTTAAATCTGTTTACTGATGCTTAAAATGTGAATTATGCTGCATTACTTTTTGCTAATTATAGCTGCTTATTTTTTTGCTTACCTGTAAAACTGCTCCTACTAAGTGCTACCGTTTGGCTGCTCCTGATTCGACATTTGCTATTGTTGTGCCTATATCCAGTGACTGGTTTACATTGAAACTGTATTGTAGTGCTGTTGAATTATCTGCCACTCCTTAAATAGTCAGCAACCTGTTTTTAATGTAACTGAATTTGCTACACCCTTTTCTTTTACTGTCACGTAACAGTGTTTTCCCTAACAATTTAGTCTCCATACCATTCCTCTCAACCTAACTTGCACCCACTCACTTCCCCTCTTACTCACAGAGGCCATCCTGTACCATCCAAATCTTACTCTCTATTCACTCAAAGCCCTTTCTTGCAAACACCTTTCTTTCTCTCTCACTCATCCTCACTGTCTGCCTGCCCCCCCCTCCCCATATACACAACCTCTCTTTTCCAGCAGTAATATTACTAGCTGTTTTCCTAATTTCTCTCTCTCTCTCTCTCTCTCTCTCTCTCTTTCAGGTCAACAGTAACTACATCATTCAAACCCATAGACCGTCCCTGCATGGACCTACCTGAAGTACAGGATTCTCAACCGAGCCATCACAGCTATAGTAATTTTAGCCAAAGTATGTCCTATCTCAGTCTCTCATGCTGAGTATACTTCTTAAACTGTCACTACTCACTCACAGCCGGTTACAGTTTGCACATCACCGCTACCCCTTTTCTACTAAGCCCACCTTGCCCCCCCACCTTTTTACCTTCTCCAGTAGGCCTCACTTTCTAGCTCTCCTCCTGCTGCTCACTTCTGCTTCCTTCTTCCAGTATAACTGTTTTTTCCAATCCTTTTCTACATGCTTTTCAACAGTCTCTGCGCTCTGCAGCTGGTAGCTCCACTGCATGAGAAATACTCAGTACACATCCCAGCTTTATTTTCATCTTACCTTTCTGCCTTTCATTTATGACATTATTGCCACTCTCACTGCTTCCAGATTGTTTTTCTTGGGGATTTCTACAGTGTCTCCAGGTATAGCCCTGCTCGGGCTCACTCTGCTCCCCTAACATACCCCCATTCCCACCCACCCATATATCAATTACATTTATCCACTCCAGTCCCTCACCTTCCATCCTACACAACCAGTCAGCCACCACTTCCTGTCTTACCCCTCAATAACACTGTCAATCAGATCACTTCCTTTGTTACCTATCCTCCTCTGCCTAATGCCTAAACTACACCATACATTTTTACAAAATGCAGCACTTACTCATTTTGATTCCATTACTAATACTTGTCTCACTTTCTTCCTCATATCACACTATTCTCTCCCTCTCTTCCATACATTCCTCCACCTCAAACTCCCCTACAACATCCAGTACATCCCATTCATTTCTATTCTCCCCTCCCTCTTAAACTACCCTAAGCTCTACCTTCTTAAATATACTATATATCAGCAATATTCTCTATCTTCCAGATTCAAATCTAAATCCTACCATCTCTACACCCCACCAACTCCACGTAAACTTTACACCAGCAACATACTCCTCTCCGGGGACATCCACTCCAACCCTGGCCCTCTTCCCCTTCCCCTGACCGCACACCCCTTCGCACTTCTACTACCTCCCCACCTCCTCTTATACCACTCCTTCCCCACCCCCATCCTCTCACAACACCTCCTAAACTCCTAACTACCCTCTATTTAAATATTCAAAGCCTTGTTAACAAAATCTCTGAACATCATACTTGGATAGCCCATACTTCCCCTCACATTCTAACTTTTGGGAAACCTGGCTAAAACTCCATATCAAAAACACTGAAAAACTTCCATCTGGCTACAATATTTACTACTCCAACATAGCCCACAAAAAAAGGGGTGGCTTAGCCATCCTTTACTTAGAAAATCTTAACCTCTCACCTATTTCCCTCTCTATTCCCAATTTTCACCCAGCTGAACTAATTATCCTTATTTGCCATCTAAACTCTATCAAGACATTTACAGTTGCCTCCATATACATTCCCCAGGCAATAATATCACAGTCCTTGAAAACATCCTCACCTGGTTTTCCCAAAATATACCATATGAAACCATCATACTTAGAGATGTCAACACTGAGTGGACTAAACGAACAGACTCCCCACAAATGTGTATTAACCTACATGGATTCCACCGACTAATAACATCCCACACTCACTTGCACTAAACCTCATCTAATTCAACTATTGACTGGATCCTCACTAACTCCCCTAATCTCTACTACAACCCTTGTACCCTAGCTGATACCTTAAGTGATCAGCTTCCCACCTCCATCCAAAGGCACAATACTCAAATACTCAAATCTCATTCCTACAGAAACTGCAATAAATGCTCTAACTTTAATGCCAACTTATTTAACTCCATACTTTCCACCTTCAATTGGGCTTCCCTTAATCAATTCCCTCTCAGTGATGCAGTCTTAAAATTTAACCACATTTTCTTGGAAACTGTCAACTCCCACGCCCCATCCAGAAAAATTAGAATTAAAGCTAATTATGCCCCTGGCAATCTAAAGAGACCAGATCACTAATGCACAGAAGAGACAGTGCTTGGAAATCATGGGCCAAATCCAAGACACCACCCCTTTTCCAAACTTACAGGGACCTTAGGAACCTTGTGAAAAAAACAAATCAACAAAGATAAAAAAATACTACTACTGCTCACCCAACTAAACTCTAAATCCAATCCACGTAAATTCTGGCCTAACCTTAACAAAATTCTCCAGCCTGGTCACCCTACTACCCCCTCCTCTTTCACAAATAACACTCCACTTGAAACTTCTACCCTTCTCAACAATAACTTCATTGACACTGTCCAAAAACTCACACACTCTAGTCACGATTCTAACTCACCTTTTTCTCCTGCCAACCCCATCAATAAAAACCTCTTTTCCTTCCAACCTGTTTCCACGGCTTTCATCAAATTACTTCTGCTCAAACTCAGACCCTGCTGTCTCTCCTTAGATAACCTCCCACCTCAGTTCCCAAACTACCTGCTGAATCCAAAGCCTTTCCCATATCCCTACTAATCAATAGAGCTATCCAAGAAGCTACAGTCGCTGACATTTAGAAATCCTTCTTCACCATCCCTATGCATAAATGAGGTAATTCTACTGACCTATCCAACCACAGATCCATAGCCATCCTTTTCCCACTATCTAAGATACTTGAAAAATGCATTCATACTCAACTACTTAACTTTTTCCTTCAGGAAAATCTTCTCACTCCCACTCAAAATGGCTTTCAGCCACACATCAGCACCACTACCACCCTCTTATCCTTTACCCACAAGATAGCAGAGGCCAGAGATAACAACCAACTCATCCTGCATTTTCTTCAACCTCTCCAAAGACTTTGACACTGTCTCCCACCCCATTCTTCTATCTAAACTTGTTAAGCTCAACCTCTCCTCTTCTTCACTTCATTGGTTCACTAGTTATGTATCCAACAGGCAACAGTCTACCCAATGGCTCTCTTCCTGGTCCCCCTTACTTCCCATTATTTCTGGAATACCTCAAGACTCCATCTTGGGTCCCCTTCTGTATAACATCTTCACTAATGATCTTCACATGTCTTGTAAACTATCCTCTCTTACATAATATGCTGATGGTTCGACTCTCATCTCCATTTCAAATAACATCTCTGATCTCCACACACCGACTCAAAATGCCTTTCTATCCACTGAAAACTGGCTATCTGATAATCAACTTATCCTAAACCCCAAAAAAAAACTAAACTCCTGCTTTTTCTCCCTCATTCTCTCTCCTAATATAAATCAATGTTTCTCATCACTTCCTCCAATAACACCATCATAGAACCTGAACCACACAGTAAACTCTTTGGTACCATCACAGATGATAAGCTCAAATTTAATTTACATATCTTACAAAGCATACAAAAAATATGAGAAACTAGGTCTCCTATACAGAAATAGAAAATTTCTAACTCCCAATGCTAGGCTCTCCCTGAATCGGGCTCTACCTCTCCCCTTCTTTCTCTACTCTGCCCCAATCCTTACCAACTTACAGACTCCAACCTTGTCCAAACTTCAACAAATCTACCACAAGGTACTGTAGCTATATTTGCCACCAACTCAACTCACTATTCTCACCATTACCTATCACGCAACTCTTTCCAATGGTTAGAATTTCCTCAACAACTCCTACTATCTCAGTTACAAATCTTACATCGTATAGTATACAAACCATCCACCTGCCCAGCCCTCTCCTCTCTTGTATCATCTTCTACTCCTACATGTACTCTCTCCGCACCTCCAACTAATTACTCCTGGACATATACCACCCCAACAAAACTGCTGGCAAATTACTTTACAAATCCACCATAACCCAAACTTGGAACAGACTCCCTTTCTACATCAGGTCTATTTTCCACCCCAAACACTTTAAAAAGGAACTAAAACTTTACCTTCTTAACACTTCTTAAGACTTGTACCTCTCATGCCCCCACCTAATCCACTACACTACTATATTTCCTTTCACCCTCTCCACTGACGTCCATCTACATATCCTCCAAATTTTTATGTTCTTTCCTCCCTTCCTAAATTCAAACCTTCTCTATGATGTAACCCATATGTTCTACTGCTCCACCACATATACACGGCGGTACATCTGCATAAAAAAAAAAAGTTACTTGTAATCACATTACTGTACTATACTTTTTCTGTATTTATCTATTATTTCATTGTATCTTTGCAACTTATGTATAATATGCAAAATAATTCTCTATCTGTGAGTGAAACTTCTATTGTAATCTGTCTGTGACTGAAACTCTGTATTGCTAGTAACATTTCTAATGTAAATTGTCTTTATTGGAGCTTTTCTCCTCGGGTCTCCACTGAAAATGGGCTACTAGCCCAGTTGGACTAACGCGGTTAACAAATGTCAAATAAATAAAATAAATAAATGTGCTCTGAACTGATTAAAATAAAGAAAGCAAGAAAGGAATATAGCTACTCAAGAAAAGGCTGGAAAAATTGTAGAAGCTTTAAACATCTATGAACTGATACAACTCAAACATCAGAGGCTGAAATGAATAAAAAGTTATCACAGTATGAGACTGCTCAAGAAGAGCTGTTTCAAAAATAATACTGTTAGGGGACAGAGCAAACAGGGAAAACCTGAAATTTTCTACTATACCAGAGAAAATGGAAGGAACAGACAGTAGTAATTTTATGAAAGCACAAATAAGCAACTGGACTAGTATTCCACAACATAATTTGTTAATTGAACGGTGACATCAACTGTATGCTCTAACCTGGTCATGAGAAAGAACCCAAGACCTGTATTAATAAAGATATAATCACACAAGCAGGAAGAGTTGATCCTGTCAAAACTGTGGCAGAAGCCACAAATATCATATCAAACATTGAAAACAGTAGACTGTGGAAAATGACTATTTACATGACTATTCACTATACATCAGGCAGGAGAGAAACAAATTTATCCCAACAATCAGGCAATGTGAAAGGGCAGGTGTGAAATTCAAGCTACTGTACGGAGAAGCTTCAGAATATTTTTTTCTTGGAGGATCATTGCCATTTTTTGATGGAGAATAGGTTAAGAATGCAATACAAAAGTTTGTCCAACAAAAATGAGCCAACAAACAGAAGGGGACTCTTCTTCTAATACTTCTTATAATAAAGCTCACAGAGAGACTTTGCTAGTGAAAACTTTTCCAATGTTCCAAAGGAAAATGCTTGAGAGAGAGAGAGAGAAAGAGAGAGAAAAAACACAAGAATTGACAAAAAGAATCTGGAATACCTTGGACTTGAACCAGAGTCTGGGGTTGGGGAGAAGTAGATGGACAAGAAGACCAGCAACACTGAAATTAGTGAATACATGTGGGACTGTAAAGCATAGATCACATTTGTGAAATATGGATTTACAAAAATAGTGGAAGTACTAGACTTTTGTTGACTTTAATAAACTTGTGGGGAACTGAAAAGCATATACACCACTTCATGTCATTAATGTTTGGAAGGATACCAAAAAGAATGAAAAAAGTAACTAAGTAAACAATTTTTGTTCTTAACATTATTTGTATAAAATACTTTATGATACAAATTGCATGTTATATAGTAAGACATTTTCAGTTACTATGTGTAATAAAGATACTAAATTAAACACGTCTTTTTTCTTTTTTTAATTTTAAGAAATGTACATATTACAATGTAAATATAGAAGAAAGATGGGGAAAAAGCTTGTTTAAGTTAGTATAGTGTAACCTTGCATTGGTGAGGTGGGAGATGGTGTAAACAAGTGCACAGATTATAATATATGTAGCGTTTATATATTTTCTCTTATTTTTGCATAGGTGAATGCCTGGATTAAGGGCCTTGGCTTAATCTAATAACAACGTGTGTGTGTAAGCAAGTAAATAAGAGAATACTGAATGCAATTAAATATTTTCCTTTAGAAAATAAATGTTCAGTGTGAGTTCAGAAGTCTGCAGCTGAGGGCAGCTGAACATTTTGTTTTTATGTTTCCGTGGAGACAAACTGACTGCAAGGGTAGGCAATAAAAGCCAGAGCTCTTTATTAAGGCTAAAAGTTAATGTCTTCTAAATGCATGCAAGCTGTTTTTTTACATCTGGGAAGGTAATAAAGATAAGACAAAAACAGACATAAATTATTGTAAGTAGGAGCACATGCTGCAACATGCATATTAGCATGGATTACCTTAATTTTAGGTTAGGTAATACCTGTGTGTGCAACTGTTGATTTGAGACAATTGTTGCTATCAGGGGTTTAAACGTCATTATTTGAAGATATTCATAGTGTTGTGTGTTTATTTTAAGTCAACAGGAGATAATGGGTGTATTTTTGAGGGTTTTTATTAAAATAAAAAGTCTCATAAAATGTGACATTTGTTCAAATGGAGATGACAAGAAACAACTGTATAAACGATCAACCTTCTGAACATTATTGGGTGCATGTAACACTAATAACCAATTTCTTCTGGCGCAAAAATGAACTAAAATCATGTGCAAAACACCAGCAGAGATGACACACACACAATTTAATGAAAATAGGCAAGTTCATCCCACAATACAATCAGGGACTCCATCAGATCAAAATTCCACTACAACTCCCTGCAGGACTTAAATACAAAATCTCATAGGCAATCCATCCAATTAAGATGGAAGACATGAATCCAGTAGTAAGAATTATTCCCCAAGGTACAATGACTGGGCTAAACTAGACAGAAATTATATTTCACAGGAACTTTTACATTTAAGTGAATGCTTCTACATGTATCCAATAACTATTGCAGATCATGCTCCAAAAACAGGTAAGATAAAAATGCAGGATAATGATGTAAAAAGGAGACAGTGGCACTTCCCCACTTACCTGTTAAAAGAGAAGAATTTAAGGAATGGGTAGTGGAAATTATTCCAGAGTAGAGATATTAGGGAAGACAGACATGTATTCAGAAGTGTGTGGGATAAAGTGAAAGTGGAGTTTAAAAATATGATAGAAATAAAAGAAAAAGAGATATGCTTAAAAAGTAACGTGAATTATTTAGAGGTGCTTAGAATGGTTAAATTATTGCAGAATAAGGGGAATCTCACAGAACAAGAAGAGATACAACTGCAGGGTAATAAAGAGAAAATAAGGGAGCATCCAGATAATATGCATGAGTTTAGAAAGTTGCTCTTAAGCAACTGTTTTCTGATAATAACTTTAGAGCACAATAACTTGTAGCACAACCAGTCTATAACAAGAAAAATAACCAGTACTTCTAGAGATATTAGAGATCTTTCAAAAATTTTATGAACATTTGTATAAAGCAGACAAATGTGGAAATCAAGAAAGAATGGAAATGGAGATATTTATGGAAGACTTAAGTATGCCAAGGTTAGCTGAGGCTCAACAATTAACAATTAAGTTAGGAAGAGATGAGATAAAAACAGTGATATACAATCAATCGGCAGGAAGGTCTGCTGCAATAGATGGTCTTCCTATGGATGTTTGAAAGCTAGGAGAGAAGAAAGTGATAAAGATATGGAAGGTTTTACCACACATCTTAGCATGTTTAACCTTTCTTTTAGGTTAACTCAAGTCAGTGAGTGTGGCTGTCAGTTTGGGACTTTTGTTCCTATTAGGATGGCAAAACGTCAATATTTGAAGATGTACATATTTTTGTGTGTTGGCATTTGGTTAATAGGTTTAGGGAGGTATTGGGGTGTGTGTTTTTTTTTTTTTTTTTGAGGGCTTGTGACATAAGCTCAAATGGATATGAGAAGAAACAACTGTATAAAAGTTCAACCTGTCAAACATTGTATTCATGCAACACAAAAGTTGGAACTAGACATTTAACAAAAAAGGTGTTATATGTAAAAGGTGGGAATAATAACTTCTTAATGCAATGATGCTTTCTGTAATGTATTTAAATGTCAACAGTCTCACAGATAAATACAAAAAGAAAGAGCAGTGAACTATATTAAAAATGTAGACTGAAATAGCTATGTTACAGGAGACACACTTAGGAATACCTGAATATGTGAATTTGATACAGAAAGGTTTTCAGGATGGATATTCAAATACCTGAGACAAAGGAAATGAGAAGTACTTATATTAATTGCAAGAGGAGCTCCAATAGTGATAGAAAAGGATAAAAAAGATAATAATGGCAGATTTGTAATGCTAAGAGGCTACTGGCAAGGGAGGAGGATTACACTGCCATGTATTTATATTCCACCTAAAATTGCTATAATGGACCATATGAAAATTCTGGGAGAAGTAATTATTTTTCAGCAAGTAATATTACTTGTAGGTGGGGACTGGAATGTGATTTGCAGCAGTGAATATGTGTCTGGAAGGCCCAGAAGGGAAAGTATAACAAAGGAGGGAAGATTTTTGAAGAAATTTATGAAAATATTTGGCATGGAAGATGTAAATGAATTCAGTAATAGGAGTTCAGAATGAATTTATATATTATTCCCCAAGATATAAAAACTGGGCTAGGCAGAATTTACATTTCACAATGTGTTAACTGAAGGTCTTGATACGCACCCAATAACTATTTCAGATCATGGGCTAATAATAACTAAAATAAAAACACAGGGTAATGAAATAAAAATGAGATATTGGCTCTTTCCCACCTATCTGTTGAAAGGAGAGGAATTTAAGGAATGGGTAGTGGAAATTATTCAGGAGTTATTAGAGAAGACAGAAATTTCTTCTGAAAATATAGATAGGTAGTGGGATAAAATTAAGGTGGAGTTTAAAAATAGGGTGGAAATAAAAGAAAGGGCGCTATGGTTAAGAAGTAACAATAATTATTTAGATGGACTGACAAATGTTAAAGTATTGCAGAATAGGGGGAATCTCACAGAACTAGAACAGGATCAACTGCAGAATATTAGGCAGAAAATAAAGGATTACCTTGATAATATGCCCAGGTTTAGAAAGATTCTCTTAAGGAACTGTTTTTTTTTTTTTTTTTTTTTTTTATAATAACAGCAGAGCACAAAATCTTTTAGCACAATGACTAAGGCAGCAGAAAGCAGAAAGGACTTTTGCCATACTTAGGAAGCCTATAACAAGGAAGGCAACAAGAGATCATGTAGAGGTATTAGAAAGATTTTGGAAATTCTATGAAAGTCTGTATAATGCATAGAAATATGGAAATCAAGAAAATATACAAATGGAAATGTTTATGGAAGAATTAAATATGCCAAGGTTAGAGGTAGATGAGGCTCAATTACTAATGGTTAGGATAGGAGGTGATGAGATAAAAATTGTGATGTATAACCAATCTACAGGAAAGTCCCCAGGAATACATGGTATTCCTGTGGAAGTTTGGAAGCTAGGAGGGAAAAGACTGATAAAGATCTGGAAGGTTTTGTTTAACAGTATTTTAAGAGGAGAAGAAATACCAATATCCTGGAAGAAAGCAGTGATAGCTGTAATACCTAAAGAAGGTAAAGATCCATTAAACCCAGCTTCATACAGGCCAATTTCAATACTAAACCATGATTACAAAGTGTTCAAGTGTACAATGGCTAAAAGAATAACAAACGTAATGCCAACATTGATAGATATGGATCAATGTGGTTTTGTGGAGGGGTAGCAAACATTTGACAACATTAACAGAACAGTGATGATCCAGAGGAAAGCAGAATATAAAAAGATACCATTGTTGTTGTTGGTGGGTCTTAATGCACAGAAAGCATTTGACAGAGTAAGCTAGGACTTTTTGAGCAGGGCAATGGAAGCATTTGCATTTCCTGAAAAATAAGGTTTATTAGGAGGATATATGGGGGGATCAGAGGTGAAAATCAATGTGGGTGGGGTCCTCTCTGATAATTTCTGCTTGAGCAGAGGAACCAGGCAGGGGTGTCCACTTTTCCCCTTTATTTGCATTATATTTAGAACCACTGGCAAAACAATTGAGGGACTCAGAAATTCAAGGATATAATTGGTATGGTAGTCAAGAAAAGCTGGCTGTATTTGCAGATGATAATATGTTATACTTGAGAAAACCAGAAGGAGACATTGCAGAGTTGTGTAACATTTTGAGACCATTTCAAATCTTTTCAGGATACAAAATTAATAAAGCTAAAACAAAGGCAATAGTGGTATATTATGTGGCAACACATGAACTGGTTCACCAATATCCATATTTATGGGGACATGATAAAATTAAATATTCAGGAGTATGAATTAAAATTATTCTGGTGTGGCAGCTAAGGATATGTGGAAAGAGACTAAAAAGATAATACAAAAACTGAGAAAATGGAACCTTTGTTATATGGGTATGGATAATAAGATACAAGCATTCAAAATGTTTTTAGTCCCTTTAGTCTTATACATAGATCAGGCATATGTTTATCAACCAGAGGAGAAGTTGTGGACAGAAATTAATAAAGAGCTAAAGGAATTTTTTGGGAGGGGAATATGGCAAGAATCTAGTGGGATAAGCTGATTCTTCCAGTAGAACAGGGCGGATTGGGATAATCCAATTTGAAGGGTATTTCAAAGCTACACAGTTAAGGCTCCTATACATAGCACAAGCAGAAAACTATAATTCAAAGTGGAAAGGGACTATGTTGAAACAGGGAGAAGCTCAAGAAACAGGGACAGACTGGGATTTTGGATGCAGTCCTTTAAGGAGAACAACAATATTCATACAGAGTATTATATCCATAAAGCAACAAAAAGTATTCTAAGAACTAAGCCAGCATGTTAATGAAGAAAGAAGATTTTGCTGATAGGGATGACTGCAATTAGGAATATAGACAATAGGCAAGAGGGGTTTGGAATTTATTGAAGAAAACTGGCAAAGGAACCAAAGTATTTGGGGCAAATAACTACTGAGGGAAAGGTAATAGAATGGGAAGAGGCCAAGAATTTATTTAGAATGCAGGTTAGAGATTGTCTTCCCTATCAGAGACTGATATCAGAGTATAGGCAATGAGAAAGAAATAGGGGGTCCTAAACGAAAGACCAGCATTGTTAGAGTTGTTGATAGAATCTAGAAAAGAAAACAGGAATAATTAGTAGAGAAAATAAAATATTGCATGATAACTACAAGAATCAATCAGAGGAGGTTAGAAAGGATTGGGAAGAGATATTGGCTAAGCAATTAATAAAGAAACAATGGAATGATATATGTATGTCTCCCAAATATGCAACAAAAATTAGAAGATTTAGGATATTTGTTTGGAAATGTTTACATAGATATTTTTATACCCCAAGTAGACCCCAGAGAATTTTTTCTCAGGTAGACAGCAAATGTTGGAGGTGTGATAGGGAAGAAAGAAGTACTTGGGAACATATTTTCTGGCAGTGTGGTGGGTTGGTAGACTTTCAAGATTCCCTGTGGGATGCACTGTCAGAGATGGTTGTTGGGCAGAATGGTGTGACAGGGGATATAATTTTTCTGAGCTATGATATAGAATCGGAATTGCCTAGACATGGTAAGGTCACGCTGTGTCTTATTATCATGGCTGTCAAAAAAGCAATTAGTAGAAAATGGAAATCAAAATCTAATCCAACTATATTAGAAGTAGTGCATATAGTAACAGAGATAAAACAACTGGAATTGAGATTTTTAGAAAATGGTAGGAACAAACTACATAGGAAACAAATGGAATTATGGTAACAATATATGCAGGAGACAAATGAGGTTTAAAAGAAGGCAGGACTTAAATGAGCTATGTAATGTTTGACTGAAAATGATTGGGTAGATTATAAGATATATATGTTATCTATGTAATGCTTTCAATTTTAAAAGGCATTTGATAGAGCAAATCTCATTTAATTCAGGATAAATAAGTGCATTTGTTTGAATTTGCCACTTTAATTCCCTTTCTTCCAGCTTCAATTCCCAAGCACCACCTCTTATATTCTTGGTAACTTATTCAAGAATAGTAAACTGGAAATTATGTGACTGAAATTCAGCTATGTGTCTAGCCAAGGCATTAGTACTAGCATTCTTACTTATGCTATATAAGTGCTTATATATACACTGCTTGAACCGACATTCCATCTTGCCCAGATAAAAGGCTATCATTTGGATATCATTTTAAATAACAATTTTTTTATGTTCAAGGGTGAATATGTTTTACAAAAATCAGGAGTTGCAATGGGGTCCCCATGTGGGGGAAGCTTTGCTAATGCCTTCATGGCATTTTGGGAAAGAACATTCTTATTTCCTTATCAACTTTTTCAAGATAAAGTGGCTTGGTATATAAGATACTAAGATGATATGTTCTTTATTCTTAAGGATGAAGAAAATGTAGCAACCAAGTTAATTGAAGTCATGAACAAGTTACCAAGAATATAAGAGGTGGTGTTTGGGAATTGAAGCTGGAAGAACGGGAATTAAAGTGGCAAATTCAAACAAATGCACATCTTTATCCTGGATTAAATGAGATTTACTCTATCAAATGCCTTTTAAAATTGAAAGCATTAGATAGATAACATATAGGGTTTAATAAAATTGTATACTTAATTTGTTATATGTATTTTAGGTATATTATGGTTTTTATGGCTGGATTCTTATGAAATTGTGCTTATCTAATTTAATTTAATTTAACGTAATTTAATGTAATATTTGATTTAATCAATTATTGAATTAATTATGTTATTACTGAATTAATAAATTTGTTATGTGAACTATAAAATAGTTGATTCTTGGGAAATGTAATGTCTGAAGAAGTGAATATTATTGGTGTGTACGAAAGCGCTAACATTAAATCATGTGTGGATTTTACTTTTCAGCCTCATTCTTTGGGTTTATCAGTTGAAGTTTGTGTTTATTTTTTGAAGTTAGGAGTATTGATGGTGAATGGTACAGCTGAAGTTTGTGTTTATTTTTGTGAAGTTTGGAGTATTGATGGCGAATTGTAATGATCCACTTTCCCAGTCTATGTTTACGCAAGCATCCATTTCTAGCGGTCTAGGAGGTTCTACTACAGAGGAGAATGCCATTGGGGCCCTGACTACACTCATTCAACAGTTAACGAACCATGTGGAAGACCTGTCAAATAGAATTTCGGAACAGGACAGGATTATTAGGCTTGGACCACCTAATAATCGTAACAAACTGCCTACATTCTCCGAGGCAGTAAGAGCTTCATCCTCTATTGCCACGTCTGGTACGACTGCAGTAAGTGGTGACCTTTCTAACCAGCCAAGACATTCGAACTCTAACAATCAAGATGTGCCTATAGTGGTTAACAGGTCATCCATTCCATCTTTAGCGGATTTTATCAAAATGCCATCTAATTTAGGATCTGTTGTACTACGTAATAGTGATGAAAGTGAGTCAAGTACAGTTGTCAAGAACATCGTGTCTAATTTAAAGGATTTTGACAATAAACTCTTAAAATACAAGAAATTGCAGACAGAAATACCTTATTTTAGGGACTGTATTAAACTAAAATTGGTCCCTAAAGGTTTGAGACAATGGAAATACCCTTTGGGTCTCATCAAAACTTCTGATTTCCACTTGCATCTAATAGACAGGGACTTGAGTTCCTGGAACTATTAATAGTTAATTACGATAAACAAATGAGAGAACTGTAAGTCCATTTAGAAACATTGGATAATGAAATCAAAATGGATCCTGAATTTTGCAGATACGAGTACGATTTTCAAAGAATTTTTTCTAGCATTGACTCACTCATTTTGAAAATCACTGATACAAAGACACGTAAATTGCGTAGGGATAATCTAGACTATGAGCAAAATAAAGTATATCCTGATCCTCCTGAAATTGTGAATAGACTTCCTTCTAATGCAGCAGTTACCATGGTAACAGTAAATCAGGTTGAGTCACATCCTGATGACATCATCGATTCTGAGTCGGAGACAAACGACCACTTTCAAGTTGTCCAGCACAGTGAACGTATTAAGGTTAACCAACAATGCCTGTGTGAAGGGGACTGTAATATAATAAATGCAAACCAGTTTAATGGCCAACGAAATAACAACCGGCAGGATTTTCGCCAGGTGGTCAACAACAACAACAACAACCAGGGAATTTACAAGAACCAGCATACCAACCAACAGAAGAAGAACACCTGCTGCAAGAGGTAGTTCTAGAGACTACTGCTAATACATTGACTATACATGAAAGTGATCAAGGGGACTTTAAAGTTTATAATTTTAGCTCAGTACAAGTTTCACAGCCATTGATTAACTTTTTGGCTAAAGGTTTCCATTTTGTTCCTACTTGTAAAGCTAACATTGCTAAGACAATGCGCAATCTTAAACTCTATATTCGTAAACTTAATTTGAATGTGCTTTTGGGGGGTAATAACCCTATTATGAACAATGAAAGAGTTTCCAGTGTTTTTAACTCCCCTTTACAGGGTACCTTGGCACTATTTGAGAAAATTAATGAAATACAGTTTAGATCTGTGATTAACAATCAGAATACTTCTCAGGGTCAAAGCCAAAACATTACCCGAGCAGAGAGAGAATTTCTAATGGATTTAAAAGTCCATAATATCCGAGTTATGCAACGGGATAAAGGGGGAGGTATTATCTTTATGAATCAAATGAAATATAAGAGAATGTATGCTATGCTGACAAGCACTAATTATGAGAAAATATTACTGAATGAACTGAATCAGGCATATGCACGTATCAGATCACATCTCAGTGATCTTTTCATAGCTGCCATGATTTCAATTGATACATACCAATATTTGAGCATGTCAGCACCATATATTCCAGTTATCTTTGGAACATCAAAAATCCATAAGAATTTAAACGACCCCCCCCCCCTTTCGACCTATTATTGATGGACGTAAATCCATTACTTATGCTTGTGCTAAATGGGTGGATTCAAGGTTAAAAGTACCCCTACAGACAGAGAAACAAATATGTTGAGATTCTTGGGCCTTCCTGGATAATCTTAATAGTTTACCATATGATCCCTCTTATAATTTTCTTACTGTAGATATAAAATATCTCTACACAATCATACCCCAAGATGTAGGTTTGGAATGGGTGCGTGAGTTCATTCTTGTGAAACATGTTGATGGATAAGATATTGATCTTATAATCACGTTGTTGGATATCATTTTAAATAATTTTTTTATGTTCAAGGGTGAATATTTTTACAAAAATCAGGAGTTGCAATGGGGTCCCCATGTGGGGGAAGCTTTGCTAATGCTTTCATGGCATTTTGGGAAAGAACATTCTTATTTCCTAATCAACTTTTTCAAGATAAAGTGGCTTGGTATACAAGATACCAAGACGATATGTTCTTTATTCTCAAGGATGAAGAAAATGTAGCAACCAAGTTGGCTGAAGTCATGACTAGCTTCACTAACTTTTTGGCATTTACTTATCAATTTAATAGCAAGACAATCGATTTCTTGGACATCAAACTTTATAAAGACCAACAATATAATAGATGTGGATCACAAATATATAGGAAGCCCACATACTCCAACTGTTTTTTACATTTTTCTAGCAATCACCCTTATTACCAAAATAGAGTGGTAGTTAAGGGGTAGTTGGTTAGGGCATCCAAAATGATCTATAGTGAACATGAATTCCTTAGGGAATGTGATCTTTTAAAAAATATGTTCATTAATAGAGCATATCTGGTTAGGCTTCTTGATAATTTAATTTTGGAAGTTAAAGCAAAGAGAAGGTCAGGTCACTTCAAGCCCATTTTATTTAAGGGCTATGTCATAGATGGATCTCCCTCTCCTTGTTTAGTAGATATTAGAGGGTTTGAGGATTCTATGGATAGGAATTTGTTATCAGTTTTCTAACAGATTATTCTATTAATGCTGTGGATCTTAAAAACATTTTAGTGAACAATTGGGAACTCATTCTAGAGGATCACTCTTTAACAACTGTAATAGGAACAAGACCCCTAGTCACTTATAGAAGAGGGCTTAATTTAAAGGCCCTATTAGAAGCTTCAAGAACTACTTATAATCACCTTTGGGGCATGCATAAATGCGGACAATGTCACTTTTGTAAGTATATATTAACAGGAACATATGTTCACATTAGGGGGACTAAATATAATATAAAAGGGAAATTCAGTTGTGACAGCCAAGGTGTGGTCTATCTGGCTTCCTGCCGCCAATGCCCAGCCTTTTCTCTGGGCAAGACAGAACATCGGTTCCAGCAGCGTATATATATGAGCACTTATATATCATAAGTAAGAATGCTAGTACTAATGCCTTGGTTAGACACATAGCTGAATTTCAGTCACATAATTTACAGTTTACTATTCTTGAACAAGTTACCAAGAATATAAGAGGTGGTGCTTGGGAACTGAAGCTGGAAGAATGGGAATTAAAGTGGCAAATTCAAACAAATGCACATATTTATCCTGGATTACATGAGATTTGCTCTATCAAATGCCTTTTAAAATTGAAAGTATTAGATAGATAACATATAGGATTTAATAAAATTGTATATTTAATTTGTTATATGTATTTTAGGTATATTATGCTTTTTATGGTTGGATTCTAATGAAATAGTGCTTATCTATTTAATTTAATTTAAATTAATTTAATGTAATATTTGATTTAATCAATTATTGAATTAATTATGTTATTACTGAATTAATCAATTTGGTATGTGAACTATAAAATAGTTGATTCTTGGGAAATGTAATGTCTGAAGATGTGCATATTATTGGTGTGTATGAAAGCACTAACATTAAATCATGTGTGGATTTTACTTTTCAGCCTCATTCTTTGGGTTTATCAGTTGAAGTTTGTGTTTATTTTTGTTAATATATGTAAAGTATAATGTTTGTTAATGTTAATTTAATACAATTTGATTACATTTGTATAAATGCATATTTGCCTATGTCACAAGTAATTATTCAATAAAGATGTTAAAAAAAAGATCTGGAAGGTTTTATTTAACAGTATTTTAAAAAGATGGGAAGCACCAGCATCCTGGAAGAAAAATGTGGTGGCTGTAAAGATCCATCAGATACAGCTTCACATAAGCTTATTTCAATTATAAACCATGATTATAATGTGTTTCTGTCTATAATACCTAAAAGAATGTCAAAGTGTTGCTAAAATTGATAGATATGGATCAATGTGGTTTTGTGGAGGGGAGCTAAACATTTGACAACATTAACAGAACAATGATGATCCAGAGGGAAGCAGAATGTAAGAAAATACTACTACTGTTTGTTGGTCTTGATGTAGAGAAAGCATTCAACAGAGTGAGCTGTGATTTTATGAGTAGGGCAATGGAAGCATCTCCATTCCCTGATATAATAATAAGGTTAATTAGGGGGACAGATGAGGAATCTGAGACAAAAATTAAAGTGGGAGGGTTCCTTTCTAGTCAGTTATGTCTGAACAGAGGAACCGGGCAGGAACATTCTCTTTCACCTTTGGTATGTTCTTTATATTTAGAGCCATTGCCAAATAAAATAAGGGGCTCAGACATTCAAGGAAATAATTGGTATGGTAATCAAGAAATGTTGTTTTTATTTGCAGACAATATTATTTTGTACTTGATAAAGCTAGAAAAGGACATTTTGTTGTTATAGAACATCTTGTGAAAGTTTCATGTCTTTTTGGGATATAAAATTAATGAAGATAAAAACAAAGACTATAGCTGTAAACTATGTACATTCACATGAATTGGTCCAGCAAAAGCTATATTAATGGGGACACAATAAAATTAAATATTTAGGAGCATGGATTAAGGATGCCATTATGGCAGCTAAGGATATCTGGGAAGATATTAAACAAAAGAGAATACAAAAACTGAAAAACTGGAAGTTCCTGTTTAAGTATATGGATAGCAAGGTACAAGCAGCAAAATGTTTTTATCCCCTTTAGTTTTATATACAGATCAGGCATATTTTAATCAAGTAGAGGAGAAGTTGTGGACAATAATTAATAAAGTAATGAAGGAATTTATCTGGGAGGGAAAGAGGGCAAGGGTGAAGCAGGATAAGTTAATCTTATCAAAAGGACAAGGTGTTCTAGGATTACCTGATCTGAAGGGATATTTTAGAGCTACACAGTTAATGTTCATACACATAATACACGCAGAAAGCTATAATACAAACTGGAAAAAGATGATGATGAAAAGGAGGAAATTCAAGAAATGAGAGAGTGAGATTCTGAATGCAGATCCTTAAGGAGAGTGACAGCAGTATAAAGAATATTATATTCATAAAGTAGCAGAAAGTATTCTAAGAACTAAGAAAACACAAGAATGGAGAAAAGAGATTTTGCCAATAAGGATTAGGGGTACAGACAACAGGTAAGAGGGTATGGACTTTATTGAAGGAAACTGGCAAAGGAACCAAGGTTTTGGGAGCAAATAACTAGAGAAAGAAAGGTAATAGAATGAGAAGAGGCCCAGAAGATATTTGCACTGCAGGCTAGAGACTGCCTTTGTTATCAGGGCTTGAAATCACAATTGTAGACAAAGAGAAAGGGATAGGGGAATCCTAAGTGAAATACCTGCACTGGTAGAACTTTTTGTTGAATCTAGAACAGAAGCTACTTTTTAAAAAAGGGGGTAATTAGTAGGGCATATAAAATATTGCACAATGAATAAAGGAATCAATTAAAGGAAATTAGAAAAGATTGGGAAGAGAGATTGGATAAGCAATTCACAAGGAAACAATGTGAGGACATATGAATGGGTCCCAAGTATGCAACAAAGTCTAAAAGATTTAGGATTTTAGTTTGGCAGTGTTTGCATAGGTATTTTTTCCTTAGGTAGATTGCAAATGTTGGTGGTGTGATTGGAAAAAAGCAGTAACTGGGAACATATGTTTTGGGAGTGTAATGAGTTTTCAGACTTCAAAAATTCCCTGCAGAGTACTCTATCAGAAAAAAATTTTGTTAAGCAAATGGATGTAATTAAGGAAATCCTTTTCTTTTTTGAGCTGGAAATACAAGACACAGTAAGGCCCAAGTTTAATTCAGGTGGCTGCCAAAAAAAAAAAATTACTAGAAAATGGAAATCAAAGTCTAAACTAAGTGTAGTTAAAGTTTTGAGTATTGTAACAAGAGATAAAATAACCTGAAGTGGTACCTTTACAAAAGGATAGTAGCAAATTATGTAGGAAAGTGTAAATTTGTGGGAACAATACATGCAGAATCATGTTTTGAAGGAGGAAAGGCAGGAACTGAGCAATTTATTTTATGTTGGACTGGTGATAGACAGTTGTACAAAAGGTATGTGATGTAGAATGCTTGTAACTAGGAACATGTCAATATGATTTGCTTTCTTTTATATAAATGCATGTTGCCTATGTCTCAAGTGATAACTCATTAAAGGTGTTAAAAAAAGGAGGAGAAACTTTTTTGGACAAACCAGATTTCTCTCATTCTAAGAATACCCTTTCTGGTTCTTCTTCCTTGCTAAGAGCTTCAGATGGATGCTTCTGACCTGGCATGTGGTGCCTTTTCCAAGTTTCAAGGGATTTGGTTCATACAGAGATTAAAGACAATATAAATATAAAGTAAATGAGAGGCCTGATGCTCGTTCATTGGGTCTTAAATGATTTTTAGACTCTAGGCCCCCCCTTAGAGTATTAAAAGATAATGGTATATAAAAAATCTTGGTGGCATGGGAGACTGCTATTCAACACAACCTTGTTCTTCATGCAGTTTACATTCCTTCAGATAAGAACACAGTGACATTCACGTTGAGCAGATCCAGGGCAGACCCTCATCAATGTATGTTAAACAGGGAAATATTTTACCCTTCAGTGGGGTACAGCACAGATAGATGTTTTTACTCCAACCACAACAGACAACCAAAACTGTTCTATTTCAGGGATCCCTGCCCTCAAGCATGAAAGACGGATGTGATTTCTTTTCCTTGGAAGGCAAGGCCCTTTATTGCTCCCTCCAACACCTCTGTTTGCCAAGAGTCCTTCACACAATTATAAAGGACAAGCCAAAAATCTTGCAGGTGACTCCCTTTTGACCCACACTGCACTGGTTCCCCTTTCTTTTCCATTTGGCCAGGGACAATCACAAGATACCTCACAAGATGGATCTTCTTACATAGAACAAGGACTCTCTCATTCAACTCATCAGCAAACTCTACAATTAACTCTTTGGGTGACAGCGTTTTGATACTGTTCAGACAACACTTTTCTGTGGACATACTCCAGCTTTTATGGGAGGACTTGAAAACCATCTGCCCAAAAGTCTTATGTTTCAAAATGGAACAGATTTTCTTTGTGGTGCAAAAAATAAGAACCAATACACTTTTCTAATGGGGATCCCTACTAGTCTCTCTCATTTGTATGAGTTGCTCAGCTCTTTTCTGAGATACACTGATGGGACAGCTCATTTTCAGCCATATCTTCTTGTCCTACTATAGATCCACCCCTTTCAAAGTTTTTGAATGGAGTCCTACATATTTGACCACCAAGGAAGCCTGTTTCTCCTCCTTGAAGCCTGAACCATGTTCTGGAAAAACTGACTCCAGCTCTCTTTGAGTCAGCTGTCAGTTCTTCTTTGAAACTTTGTACTTGGAAAACTGTTATGTTAGTAGCCCTTGCTTCTGCCAAGAGAATTTCAGAGCTACAAACTTTGATAGTGGCCCCACCCATTCTTGTTTTCTATAAGGATAGGGTTACTCTTACAACTAATACTTCATGCCCAAGGTGGTTAATGAATTATCCCTAAACCAATCCATCAATCTTCCTTTCTTCTTTCCTTCTCCTCAAAACAGAGAGGAAATCATTTTTCATTATTTGGATGTACATAGACAGCTCAGATTTTACCTTGATACGACTAAGGATATCAGATAATCAGACTAGCTCTGTGTAGCCTTTCAAGAAAACACACTGGGGTTACCTGTTTCTAAGCGAACTGTCCTGGATTTCCAAAGTTATTTCTTTTTGTTACCATTTTCATGAGAAAGCTTCCTATCTCTGTCAAGGTTCATTCCACTAGGGTTATAGCTTTTTCTGGAGCCTTTTCAAGGGGGTTGAACTCTTGAATTATCCTTGAGGCAGCTACATGGACTTCAGTTCAAACGTTTATTAAGCAATACAAGTTTATGTGTTTTCGAGATCCAGCACAGGTTTTAGTAGGTCAATCCTTCAAGGCTTGTTGGACTGTGGTTTTGTCCCTTCTTCTTCCTCCCTTTCTTCTGATCAGCTTTGGAACTCTTCCATCAGTCAATAATAGTGAAACAGTAATCTTAGAAGTACATAGTATAGTTGTGTAAGATGTTACCATAACAGCAGATGTCCTACTGATCACTGTTACAGTATTACAGTTCACCCTCCTTCACCCTTGTTGGGTTTGTTTGCATTTCCTGGCTGAAGTTCTCTCTGCAGAACATATGCATATGTAAGTAGTTACCTCTTATTCTGCTTCAGATTTTGGGAATGGGCAAGTTCTGAGGTAATTTTACTTGTACATCCATTATGTATTTCCTACCTTTGGGATTAGGTCTTATGTCAGATGTATGGCACAAGAAAGCACTCAGGTTTACATAGGCTAGTTTGGCAGGATGTCCCATTAGTAATACTGCAACGGTGATCATTAGGATATCTACTGTTATGGTAAGTTCTTACTACAAAGTATAGTTGTGTAACTAAACTTACCATAACAGCAGATGTTGAAATGATCACTGCTACAGTAGCCTAAGCTATATGGGCTATATCCTGCAATGACATAACATATGTCCAGCTTCCAAAGCTTCAGATCACCTTCCTCACACCCAAACCATTGATCAGCTTGACCTGAGTTGACCAAAACAACAGGTTTGGGTACAAAGCTCTTCAGAACATTCATGCCAATAGAGTGAGGGAGGCTGAGCCTTAAAAGGACAATGATGGGAACAACAATTAAATAAATTATAGCACCCTGGCAATAACAACATACCAAGAAACAAGTGGGATTGAGGGAGAGAGCAGTTACTGCAGCAGTGATCATTCGAACACCTGCTGTTACACAACTGTACTATGTTCTTCATAATGATCACTGCAGCAGTAGCCTAAGCTATATGGGTAAATTACCATAGCTAAATACATTTGGGATACGGAAGAAGAGTCCATAAAACCTTAAAAAATGGTCCTAGTACAGCCTGACTTACAGAATGAATTAAACTTACAGTGCTTTGTAAAAGTATATACAGAAGACCAAGTTGCTGTTTCTGGAATGCTTTTAGAATCTAACAGCAAAACCACAAACAAA
Source organism: Protopterus annectens (assembly GCF_019279795.1). Classification (NCBI taxonomy): domain Eukaryota; kingdom Metazoa; phylum Chordata; order Ceratodontiformes; family Protopteridae; genus Protopterus; species Protopterus annectens. The sequence goes on along the minus strand of NC_056731.1, from coordinate 242,444,678 downwards.
AAATAAAAATATAAAATACCTGTTTTATATAGGGGAAACTTATAGAAGTTTTGGGATTCGACTACAAGAACGTGAGAGATATCAAAAATAAAAAATTAGCGCACTAGTTGCCCATTTTTCACAGTATCATAATTCCAACCCCTATGAGTTAAAAAGCTGTGTTTTGGAGAAGGTTGAAGTTCTTCTAGGAGAACATATGAGTGTAAAAGAAAAATTGCTTAAAAAAGAAACACTGTTTATTTCAAAGTATGGTACCTTGGAGCCTTTTGGGCTCAACAAGGAATGTAATTAGAAATATGTAATTTGAATAATTAATTGTTTTATTGAGGGATGATTGATAATTATGTTGAGTGAGTATATTTAAGCTGAGTTTGTGTGATGTGTTTTACTCTTGGAAGGCATTCATGCCGAGGCTCTAAGTGTTTATTAAACTCCAGTTTTTCTATCGGTGGCTCTTTCTTGGTGGTATTTTATTTATTTATTTATTTTAATTGTGGTTTTGCTGTTTTTTGGCCACTGATCCTGCCTTGAATATACCTCATATATTTTGAGAAGACCAGATGGATGGCACCCAGAGGTCCATTGATGAATATGTCCTGCCTGCCAGTGATAGAGAGGTGAAATCTAATAGTATGGGTGCTTCACAGAATCATGCTTCTGTGTCTCAGCAGGTTGGTGTGGGCATTGTGACTGCTAATAATGTTTGGGAACATTTTATGGGGGAGCAGAGCCATTGTTGTGATAATCTTTTTCAAGACATTGGCTCCTCCAGTACTACCCACTTACCAGCTGAGGCTTATAACCTTAAGGAGAGATTGGAAGTGTTTCTTAAAAAGGAAACCAGTACTCACATTAACATCTTGTATTTACAATGCTGTATTGAATTGAACATCACTTTCAGGGGTTTGATGGCGTCTAAATTTCCGATGACACCTTTTGATGAAGGGAGTCCTGATGATATGGTGTTTCATAAAAGGTGGATAGACGAAGCTCATCGGTGTTCTATGGAATGGATTCATATTTTAATAAATAGAGACCACCTTAAAAAATGGCAGGTCAAGGGAGAAGTTCTTTCGGTGAGTACTGATTTACAAAAACTGATTTCTTCTTTCAAAATGGACAATATGTTAAAGGAAATTAATGTTGGACTGACTGAGTTGGAACAGGAGCTGATAGACTATAAAAGTCGCAAAATTAATTGAGATATTAAAGACTATAATTTAGATCAGGCATTTCTATGGAAACATAAGAATAAAAGGTCCCGCTCTCATAGAGGGAGGTAACAAAGTTATAATAGCAGTTCCTCTTAAGCCTCAGTGTCTTTTGTGACTTCAGAAGAGGCAAAAAGTCATATTAATAAAGGCAATTATGATGTACATTTTCCAGCTTTGCCTTAAGCTAATAACCCGGAGGAATTAGAGAGACGTTTTCGGAGTGCTGGGCATACCAACAGTAACAACAGTAAGGGAACCCCCTACAACTATGGTAAATGCAGTTGAGGTGACTGGGGACAACAGAAGAATTCTGGCAGGAATTTCAAAGGACAATACAATAAAATAACCCATTGGACATAATAGATGTGTTACTGGTAATTATATGTTTGTGCTTAATATTTCTAATTGTGATATTTCTTATACAGTGTTAACAATGGCAATTCTCAGATCTGCTCGGAGTTGGTGCAGAATGGCACAAAATACACTGAACCGACTGATATAGCCAACAGATTCAGTGCAAACTTCACCCCCCCTCTCACCCGTAAAAGGGCCCATAACTATACCAGAAGAATGTAGCGCCCCTGAAATCACAGGCACTCAGGTTAAAACAGCCCTCTCCAAAGCCAAAAACACAGCATCAATGGGACTGGACGGTGTCCCAGGCTGCATCCTACATGAGCTCAAAGATGAACTAACCCCTCACCTAAACACACTGTTTAAACTCAGCCTCACTATAGGCTACATGCCCACAGGGTGGCACACAGCAATGGTTATTCTGGTCCACAAAGGTGAAGCCACAATGGACCCCAGGAACTATCACCCTATAAGTCTGACCAGCGTGGTCTGCAAAGCTATGGAGCGCATCATCATGGATCTCGTTAACAGAGACATTGGAAACCTCCAAACACTGGACCCTACCCAGTTTGGCTTTGTTAAGGGCAGATCATGCCTCCTAAATCTGGTGAACTTCTTTGAGACAGTTACCAAGGCTATAGATGAGGGAAAGGTGGTCCACACAGCCTACCTAGATCTCATAAAGACCTTTGACACTATTCCCCACTCAGGTATTATAGACAAGCTCACCAGCCTGAACATAAACCCCTACGTCACGAGATGGGTTGCCAACTGGCTCATGGACAGAACCCACATGGTAAGAGTTGCAGGAGCTAGGTCTGACTCTAAACCGGTTACAAGTGGCGTTCCCCAGGGCTCAGTCCTAGGACCCCTCCTGTTCGGCATATACTTCTCAGAGGTACAGGCAAGCACAGGAGGACTATGGTTGACCAAGTTCACAGACGACTGCAAACTAGGGGCTATAACTGACTCTCCAGCTGACACAGACATCTTCCAAAAGGGTCTCACTGAGACAGATACCTGGTGTCAAAATCATGGCCTCAAGCTAAATGCCAAAAAGTGCATAGTCATCCCCTCTGGAAAAAAACAAAGTACCCACAAACTACCACATAGGTGGTTGCCCCCTAAATACGGAAGACATAATAAGGGATCTGGGGACCCAAGTAGATAGTAACCCCTCTTTTGATAATCACATTACCAAAGTGGTTAGAAAATCCTTCTATGTGGCCCACCTAATCACAAAAGGGTTTCCATCCAGATCGAAAGAGGTCATTGGGCCCCTCTACGCATCACTCATCAGATCCATCATAGAGTACAATGCCCCATTTGGGATGTACCTTACAAGACACCTGCAACAACTGGAAAGACCACAGAAGTACCTCACCAAGAGGATCACTGGCCTCAAGCAGATGCCCTATGCAGCTCGACTGAAGAAACTCCAGCTGTACTCGGTTGCATACCGCCTACTCAGAGGTGATCTCTGCCTGACATACAAGGCCATGTGCAACCCAGAATTGATGGACATGCTCCACCTAAAGAAAAACCTTTATCCCCTCCAGCCACATGCTCCAGGAATCTAAACCTCACCACAGCAATAAATAGGACATGATGGAGGGATAGGTTCCTGTCCCAGAAACTTCCCATGCTCTGGAACAAGATTTCAATCTACATTAGGCAGAGCTCCTCGTTAACCCTTTTCAAGAGAAACCTTGATGAGTGGATGGGAAACAGAAAGTTTACCCCAGGGATCACTTCAATGGGTCTGCTGGACAAAGACACAGGGAACTAATCTAAGGGGGAGGCGAAAGCCAATACATTCTGGCTAGTCTTTTAAATGCCTTCAGGTAGATAGCCTAGTACCTACCTATGAACCCATCTGTTCTCAGTTTAGGACTTAAATATATTCCCACAGCCTTACCAAGATTACGTGTGTTAAAATGTGAAGTTTTTCTGCTTAGTAGAAAATTACATTTGATTGATTATTTTTTTAAGAATGAGGGTGTTCAGTATGAGAGTGATGTTTTGAATTCAAGTGCAAGTTCAGATGACTCTTTTTTTTCTCCTGCTCTTCAGTGTTATATTTTAGATGAACAGGAAAATAATGCATATGACAATTTAAGTACTAGTACTATTAAGGTTACGAGTCATTTTATTCCTCCGTTTATTAATGTCAACATACAAGGATATATTTCTTTTGTTAATTTTGAAGTAGAACAATTTTATAACATGTATGAATAACAAATCTGATATTTGTTTTAATTAAACAAAACAATGTTTGGAATTTCATGAGTTTTGTGCTAATAAGAATGTAGTGGTTAAACCTTCTGACAAGGGCAACCAAATTGTAATTTTACATTATACACAGTATTTAGATATCTGTTATATCTTGGGTACTTTCGTAAACAGGTTTAGGAAAGAAAGATACAGAACTGGTCTGCAAGCATTTTCTTTCTTTGGCACTAAAAACATCCCTGAATAAAAATCTTTTCCCACTTGGGAAGGTGGAACTGGTTCTATCACTTCCTAGTATCCATGTGATGAAGGACAGGTGGAAACGAGAGAGTCTGGTCTGGCAGATGAGGGATTATCCCCTGAAAAGGAGGAATTTCCTCCTAACTCCATCGGTAACCTTGATAAATGATCTTCAGAACCCATTTGCCTGAAACCATTGCCAAAGAGGAAGTAGAAATTTAGACTTTCTGGAAGGGAAAAGACTGAGACTGCCCTGGGGGGATCACCTCTACAGGAAAGTTGCCAAAAACGAAATCTATCTGAATCATAATTTAAAATCTCATTTTTAACATAATCTAGGAAGTTCTGAGAATACAGTCACACTAGCCTCCTCAACACAGTATCAGTAGCCAAAGCAGAATAAACCAAATCATTTAAAGTAGATTTTTCCTCACAAGAAGAAACTCCAGACAAAACATTTTCATACTTTCACAATTAGTCAGAATATATCTTAACATATGAACCTGATCATTAAAAATTCTGAAAATCAAAGTTATAGAAGCATACATTTTTCCCATATTTATCAGAAAGAGTAGGATTGGAATTAACTAAATGTTTAGCATCAGTAGGATTAATTAAAGCTATAGCTGCTAGGTCAGGTTTGGGAAGAGCGTATAAAACAATAAAAGATTGGGGAACTTTATACATCCTATCTGCCTTTTTAGAGGCAAATGGTCTCACAGAAAGATAAACCCCTGCAGGAAAAATCAGAAATTGAGCTCTTCCCTGAGTCTGAATCAAAACTTTGAGGAGAAAACTCTATCTTTCCGTTCATCTTCCTGTCTATATTCAGAATCTTGAATCTTTTCAGGAAAAGAAGCATCCTTCTTTCTTTCTTTTACCAGACAGCATGTTATAAGAAGGATCAATAGCCAGAATTAAACCCTGAGCCAGACCTAGTAACTTACTCCTGCCCAAGGAAATTTGAAGAGTAGGAGATACATGTTTAGTTTTCTGTTTCTTTTGAAAAGGAAAAAAAGGGCTAACAGTGTTACTAATGGCAGCAGCAATTTCCCCAGGGAGGGACACAATATTCTGATAAAACAGGGAAGCTTTCCATGTTTTTCTCTCCCAGGACCGACGAGAGTGGCTCTCCCTTTCCTGCTGAGGAGACCCCTACAGCCACAGAGGACATGGCTAACCCTGGTCCATAATGGCTGTAGGTGCCACATTAGACATATCCAGAAGTAGAAGATGAGTGGTCTGTAGTGCAAGTAATGGCCACAGAAGAGTCACTCACACATGGCTGAGGCAAACTGCTAGCCTGCTGTGGTGGCAAAGGCTGTTTGCTTACCAACTGTGGGACTAACAGTTTGTTCCATGGTTAAGCCAGAAATGGTGCCTCCTTCCCAGAGAAAACAAGCACCAAGTGCTGGTAAAAAAGTCTTTAAAAGTCACTTTTTTTACAGAAAAATGCAGTAAAAAGCACTTTAACTCATTATAGCCAAGTGACAACTCCAGGTGTTTCTGCAGTTGCATCCTACCCATGCCTCTAGGCATCAGATATTGCTTGTTCATATTTACATTAATAATTCCAAAACCATGATACATACAAAGTATTAAAAAAATCTTAAAGCTTGCTCCATGGCAAACACAACTGCATTGCTTTTTGAACTCTGTCTAGTGCAGTTAAAGAGATATTAATTTTTGGTCATATATTATTTATTTAGATTGTCATAAATGCTATATTTTTTCTAAATTTCTTAACACTTAACACAGACTGAACTATGCAGCCTCATATAAAAGTTCTCAGCTGGATGAACAAAAAGCTTAGGCTCTGCCCACAGGTAAGTTAAAGTACAAGCTTCAAGAACTCTGTGACGCCCATGCACTGGCCCAGTAATCAAGGAGCCTCAATCCTCACCACTAGCACCAGTGAGGGTCGTCCACATTGGGAGGATAACAAGTATATACACAGTAAAGTACAATTTCCCTTAAGAGCACACAAAGATCACAGTCAGTCTGGGGCTGGTTTCTCCCTTTCTCTCCAGATCCCCAGTAAGACTCCCCATTGGCACAGCTATAGGATACAGATTTCAGCCTAGGGGTCAAGTCAAAACCTCCAGCACCCTCTCTATCGAACCAGTGCTTTATGTCCCTGCCCAAGTAGCTGACACACAAACACTTTGAGATATGAGTTATATGCAAACACACAGACACTCCTGGGGAAGGCTGGCACCAGTTCTCTAGCTATGCCCCCTTCTCTCCAAAGTATAAGGTAGAAATCACTGCCACTAACCACTATTTATCAGCTACTAATAAGGCCCTTACCAAAGGGTGTCCGGTTTTACTGTGCAATATTATTATTATCCAAATAGTAAGTGTGGCCCAGGGCTAGGGCTATTCTGGAGTGGCTTAGGACAGTATAACCAAATACATGCGAGTACTCTTAAGAGCTTAAATTAAAACAGCCACAGCTGAAAGGTTTAAAAATATTTAATAATAAATAATAAAAACACCAGACAATACTTATTACTTCAACACAATGACATTACAGAGTAAAGAAATCACAGGAAATACATTAAACCAGGGGTGTCCAACCTAGGTGCATTTGAACAATGAATAAATGTAATAAATGCCTAATATTTGCCTTAAAATTCTAATTCTCTAATCTAGCAGTTAACTCTAACATCTTAGTTAATATATATATATATATATATATATATATATATATATTTTTTTTTTTTTTTTACAAATAAACATATATTCACCACTGGGAAAACCATACCCAGCAGTCCAACAACTAAATGTCAACATCAGCAGTCCTACACAATACTAATCCACAAAAAAAAAACCCAACAAATTTTGCAAAAGTAAAGAATTCACATTACTGACTTAATAAAACAATTTGCATCATCATCCCTTGAGGAGAGTGATGTCCCCACAAATTATCACATTAGCTTTTACATGGCTCCACTTCATTAGTATCTCATCATCCAGGGACAAGGAGGTTCATAACATCCCTGTATTCTTCCTTTACAAGAGCCATTATTGAGCATGCTGTGCAAAAGCAAAACACAAAAAAAAAAACAACCAACAAAGAAAAAAAAGGTCAAAGGACTAAGTTCACTTAGTTATCCAAACAGACTAAAAAGCTCTCTTGCTTTCCTCTCTCTCTCACTGGCCCCTATAATTTTCATCATTGGCTTGCTTTCCAGGCTAAGAAAGATCCTGCCATAAGAGACTTCCTCCTCAGAAATACTGGTTATACTTAAAAAAACGCCAAAAAGAAGACCACAGCCTTCACTGCAACATAAACAAGCCACTTTTTATGGACAGGTTCTGACACAAAAACCTTCAACTTCTGTAAAAGCTCCTCTCATTATCAAACAATGTAGTAAATCCACATATCCACATACTAACTTGGCTGGATGGCTAAGCTAAAAATTGGTTACAAGAAGCTAGTTGCCCCAAGAAAGGGCATGTTTAACTAAAAAGATTCCCTTTGCAAATTATATTCAGTATACATATTAAATCTCTCACTCTTACACACACACACACACACACACACACACACACACACACACACACACACACACACACACACACACAAAAAAGCCCCCTACTTGTAAAATAGGCAACCTCAGTAATCAATTTGACATTCAGACATTTAATTTGTGCAGAAGTTTTACTCACAGACTGACAGTTTACTGAGCTGTAATGCTGACCTTTTTGAAAAAAAAAAAATTCCCAGACTTTTTCAATAGCTCAAAGTGTAGAGATTATTTATTCATTATATATTTATTTATTTTTAGGGAAGAGTTAAGACAGGCACTGGACAGAGAAGAGGCTGGAAGAGAAGTGGGATTGTCAAAGAGAGAAAGAAAGTAGACATGAGTATGAAGGAGATGAGGATATGGCAAAGAGAGAGGTGGGCAAAGCTAAGGATAAGGCGTATGGAGTGAGTAGATGGAAGATTTTGATTTTGAGATGATGATGAATGAAGAGAGAGAGAGAAGGTTGGATGAGAAATTTTGGAAAGTCAGAGGATGCCTGAGGAGTGGAGAAACTGTGTTTTGTTACAGGTGATGATAGTGATCAGCAGTATGGTTTCATGCAGGAAAAGAGCACTACAGATGCAATGTTTGCTCTGGACAGGGAGAAAGAGTGTGGTATTAGAGTATGAGGGAAGGGGGGAGTGAGAGAAAATAGAGTGGTACAACAGGGTATGTAACGAGGGTAGTGTGACAGTGGTGAGGACTGCAGTGGAAATGAAGGTCAGGCAAGGGACAGAAACATAATATGTGTGTAATGAGAAGGAGGGGTAGAGGAATGGTGAAGATGGATCAACAGTTCAGGTAATGGTGAATGAAGAGGAGAGAAGAAGAGAAGACAGGCACAGTGGAATGGGTGGAGAGAAGAGTGTCAGGAGATTTGATTGACAGACTGGTACCAGTAAGAGTGAAAAGGAAGTCTACAAAGAGGGTAGTGAGACCAGCTATGTTATATGGGTTGAGGAATTAGAGGTCAGCTCATGTTGGACAGTTTGGAGACAAAGCAAGAGAAAGAGAGAGAATTTATTTGGTTTGACACTGAGGAGGGGAGGAGGGATGTTGGGTATGGGAAAAAAGATGCTAAGGATGGAGCTGTCAGGTAAGAGGAAAAGGATGCAGAAGGGGAAAGAAGAGAGGGAAAGAATGAATCAGGGTGGCGACTGTAAAAAAATGATATGATGATGATGATGATTTTTTTTTTTATTTATAAAAAAAACTGTTAAATTGACAACACATGACACAACAGAAAAACAGAATTATTATATTCTATTTAGACTGCTGCAAGAAAAAAGAGTCAAATCAGCATTCTAGCATATGTGTCTGAAGATGACTCATACTCATACCTGTAAAAAGAAAAAAAGTAGCTTTAATAGAAAGTTATTTTGCAAGGTTTACATGGCAGTTTATATTGGAAATAAGCAGAGCTATTAAAACATAATCTTTCTCTATATATTTATTATTTAAACATTATATGGTTCATTTCAGTCCCCTTCTTTTTGCAAAAAAAACCATGCTTTTTTGAAAACAAATGCGCATAAAAATAATAAAACACATTGCATCAACATCAACTATATTTTCTAAGCCACTTACGATATTTTCAGTAACATCCCAATATCCATTAATAATCATCTACTGTTGCACCTCCCAACACATCACACACACACACAAAAACAAATCCCCATTAAAAAATGACATTGTGCCCACTTGATTTGCCAGTATTGATGATCCCGCCAAAAAAGCTAGCTACTGTTGTCCAATCTACCACTGATATGCTACAGTCCCACATAGTCAGTCCACTACTGACCCATTAACCAACTGCATGGATGACTACTACTTTATTTCTAGCAAAAAGAACAAACAAAAAGAATGAAAAAAAAAGAGACATTCTTTGAAAAATCATACAGTTAAGAGGTATGAGTTCATGTTCATTCAACAACTCTCCCCTCTCCTGTCCCTGCCAAAGATTAAATTACTATGAAAGTGTATGACATATTTGACATATTTTGTGTTTGTGTTGTTCATAGGTAATAGGTAGATTGATCATTGTTAGCTGCTTGCGTCTCTCTCGTCATACACAATACACCACTTTCACACGCACACAACTGCTTTCTCATGCATGCACTCACTCACTCAGTACTTACTATTTAACACAGTAATTGCTGTCCCTTTCAAAGCTCTGAGGGGCTACATCATGCCCTTGGGCCACAGGTTGGACACGTCTACATTAAACAATATTGTAGGACAGCATGACATAAATATAGAAAACAGCTAGCCTAATCTTACTATTTCTATCTATCTCTAAGAGAAATCACTGGTCTAAATACTACTTTCATGCACAGCAAGCAAGTGCTGGTGAGAGGATGTTCTTACTAGACCCAAGACAAGATACAAAATGCTCTTCTTTCTTTCTGAGATGGGCCTTAAATTGATAATACACAGTACTGCTGAGTCATTTCAGATTACATCATTCTTGACACCTCTGCTGAAGTTTCCCCGGCTCACAGAACTCAAAATTTAACATATCTTTGTAATTTTGCACCTGCCAGGAAACCATAGCAATAAAGGACACTTTACATGTGAAACCTAGTAATTATCTATGTGTTAAGACAATAGAAAGAATTTCCCAGCTCAGACATCCTGTCTCCCAGCTTGAGATCAAACAGTCATAAAATGCTTTACTTGTCTACTACATTTTTAAAACTACAATCCACTCTGCTACAGACCCCCATGAGGAGCTCAGTGTCTCTCCAACCTAACACCACTCTTAAGTATTCAACTGCGGTACCACCTTTATCATTCTTATAAGAAAAGCGCAGTCCGGGTCTGAACTGTCTGCAAACAGCTAAAGTTAACTTTGAACCTAACACCACTCTTAAGTATTCAGCTGCAGTACCACCTTTATCATTCTTATAAGAAAAGCACGGTCCGGGTCTGAACTGTCTGCAAACAGCTAAAGTTAACTTTGAACCTAACACCACTCAAGTATTCAGCTGCAGTACCACCTTTATCATTCTTATAAGAAAAGCGCAGTCCGGGTCTGAACTGTTTGCAAACAGCTAAAGTTAACTTTGAACCCAACACCACTCTTAAGTATTCAACTGCGGTACCACCTTTATCATTCTTATAAGAAAAGCACAGTCCGGGTCTGAACTGTCTGCAAACAGCTAAAGTTAACTTTGAGTATTTGTCTACCTGTTTGAGCCAATATTCATTTTCCCCTGGAGAGCACTCTGCTTTGGTTTGTAAACACACACTCGCACATGCGCACACACACACGCACACACACACACACACACACACACACACACACACACACACACACACACACACACACACACACACACACACACACACACTCGTCTTCCACTTTCTCTCTTATTCCCTTCAGTTAGCAAATAGTATCCATAACTGATCAATACTGTGTGTTTAATTTAAACTGAGACCACATTAGCCTACTGATACAAGGTTATCCTGTTTTTCCACTTGAAAAATGGTTAAGAAATGACTTACAGTTTCAGAGCAGTCTTTGGTCAATTGTGATTGTTTCTTAAACAAAAACTTGTCTTTGCTTTGGCTCATTAGCAGCAGTACAAAGAACTGCCTGCTCACACCCTTGTTCTCCCCTCCCCCTTCCCTGTTTATTACCTTAAGACAATCCCAAAGATAATAAATATTACCTGTTGCAGGCACCTATTTTAAAACTACAATCCACTCTGCTACAGGCCCCATGAGGAGCTCAGTGTTTCTCCAGTAAGTGTTTTACAACTGTAAATGCCTATTTATGTTGAATTGTGTTAGACATTTTACAACTGTATATGTTTATGTTGAATTGTGTTAGACATCTAATATGATTTATGCTTTATTATTGATGTTACTATGGCATGCTAGAATTTTGTCTGCACCAAGTTGTTTTTAGTATAATAGTATGGTCTATTTGCATAGCTGCACCTTGTTCACTAATGTTATTCATGTAATTCTGTTGTGTGTAGACAGCTCATACTGGTGTCTAATTATGTCTATATAATTGTGCTGTTACTGGTGGATAGAATCACATTAGAAAACCAAGACAGAGTGCTGCTCACTATATTTTTATCTGTGACTGCATAACTGTCTGAGGTTTCTTCTAACAGATGTTTTTCCAATTGGCTCAGTATCTGCATATACTAGTAGTTGGTTCAAGACATATTTTCCTGCATACAGTAGCTATTTGCTCAGTTTGTTTTCTTTGTAATCTTTATAATATATCTTTACCATCTCAAAAGTGTTTACTCCTCTCTGTACTCTTCATTTCTAGACCTAACACCACTCTTAAGTATTCAACTGCGGTACCACCGTTATCATTCTTATAAGTAAAGCGCAGTCTGGGTCTGAACTGTCTGCAAACAGCTAAAGTTAACTTTGAGTATGTGTCTACCTGTTTGAGCCAATATTCATTTTCCCCTGGTGAGCACTCTACTTTGGCTTGTAAACACACACACACACACACACACACACACACACACACACACACACACACACACACACGCACCCCACTACGACTGTACTACTACTCACACCACTACACGTCTCACCCTCACTCAGCTCCTCTCCCATCAACTCAAGAACCATCCCTATGCACCCCCCACATATTCTACCAACTATATTACTGAAACATAAAGCATCCCTACAACTTAACATAGTAACCCTCCCACCATACCTATTACCCACAGAGCACAATCATAAAGTTTCCCTTATAAACAAACACATTCAAAAACTGAGAAAACGAATAACCTCATGCATATCAAAACTAGCCCTAAGTGGCAACATCCACCCCAACCCTGGCCCTACCATCTCCAACCCCAATCTTCATAATCAGACTAGAAACCACAACTTCTCCCATATTACAGCCAATAGAAAGCCAAGTGACTTCCTTCTACTAAGTCTAAATATTAGAAGTATATCCAACAAAGTCCATGAACTCCATGCCACCATAGACTTGTACTCCCCAGATATAGTCATCCTGACAGAAACCTGGCTAAAACCTCACATTACCAGTGAGCAAATACCCCCTACAGGTTACGACTTAATAAGAGTAGACTGGCTAAACAAGAAAGGAGGTGGTGTAGCTATAACATCTAAACATCCAGATCTTAAAATCATCAGCTCCACAAATAGACAATGAAGAAATAATATATACCAACCTCAAAATAAACCAAAACAAAACCATCAACATAATTGGATGCTACTTCCCACCTGGCCAAAACATCCCTCCACTAGAAAACCTCCTCAGCTGGTCTACCCACCATCTCCCCCAAGAAACTATCATTTTAGGTGATTTCAATATTGACTGGCAATCCTGTTCTGGCAACCATCCAACCCATCATGTAAACCATCATGGCTTCACCCAACTAGTCCAGTCGCCAAACAGGATAAATAAAAACTCCAGCAAGCACACTACCCTGGATTGGATACTAGTCAGTAAGAGCCCCCAGTCATATATAACGGGCTGCTTATCAGATAGCCTCAGTGATCACTCCCCAACATTCCTACTCAAAAAATACCTATACCAAGCTAAACCTGTCATCTACCATCAAATATGTAAAAAACTAAACTTTAACCCATTCACATTCATCTCATCCCTCAAGGAATGTAACTGGCATCCTCTAAAGTACCTCAGTCTTGATGACGCAATTGAATTTTTTAATACTACCTTCCTGAGCATCCTTAATTACCATGCCCCCATAAGACTTTCCACAACCAAAGCACAACCCTCCCCATGGCTACAGAAAACCACTAAGTCAGAAATGAAAAACAGGGATAAAGCCTGGGAGCACTGGCGCAAAACCAAAACCCCCTCAACTAGACAGAAATTCCTAGAACTACGCAATAGAGTCAAAAAGCTAATAAAACAGGACAAATTCCAATACTACCAGTCTGCCCTAGAATCCTCCCAACACAGCCCCAAACAATTCTGGTCCTCCATAAACTCCATCCTCCACCCAGGTAAAGTCAGTACCCCTCCTCCTAACATCCCTCACTCCTCAGAAAATATTGCTACCTCATTCAACACAGACTTCACACAAACCATACTATCACTAGCTAAACAACACAACCCCCCTCCACTCCATCCCACACCTTCAACTAGTAATCTCCCCACTGCCTTCTCTTTTTCTCCTGTACCTACCTCCAACATAATAAAACTCTTAACTAAACTTAAGCCCACCAAATTAGCAGCAGACAACCTCCCAAGTGAATACCTACAAATCGCAGCCGATGCTCTGGCCTACCCAGTATCCATCTTGATTAACCGATCTCTGTCAGAAAGTTACGTTCCCACACTGTGGAAAGTATCACATATAATTCCCCTCCACAAAGGCGGACCCTCCATAGAACTAACTAATTACCGCCCCATAGCTATTCTCTCTCCACTCTCCAAAATACTAGAGAGATGCATACACTCTCAGGTCTCAGACTACCTCCTTACTAACAACCTCCTTTCCAATACTCGGCATGGTTTCTGACCAAACCATAGCACCACCACTGCCTTACTCTCCTTTACTAACACTATCCTTCAGCATAAAAACAATGGCTATCTCACCTCACCTCTGCTACTTTCCTAGACCTATCTAAAGCATTTGACATGGTCCCACACAAACAACTTATCTCTTTCATCAATAATCTATCCTTCTCTCAATCTGGTTTCAGAGTTACCTGTATGGCAGAATGACATATCTCCCCAACTACCTGTCTCCATAGGGGTTCCCCAAGGATCCCTCCTTGCACCCCTACTCTTCTCTGTTTTCACCAATAATCTAGCCTCTGCCACCAAATATGGCACATTCATACAATACGCAGATGACTCAACCATCATCTGCTCTGCCCAGTCCCTACCCAAACTGCAAAAAGTCACACAGGAAGCCTTTTCCTCTGTTGAAACTTGGTTATCTGATGCCCAATTAATACTCAACCCAAACAAAACTAAACTACTCATCTTCCAACCCACCAAACATACTCAAAACAATTCTCACTTTAACATCACAGCAAAAGACAACACCACTATATACCCAACTGAACACACCAAATTGCTAGGAGTGGAAATAGACAATAAACTAAGATTTGACATTCATGTATCCATGACCATAAAAAAAAGTCCACAAAGCAGCAAATATTTCAACAGCAAATTTCCACCTTATCTCCACCCTACTTTATGCCTCTCCAATATATATATATATATATATATATATATATATATATATATATATATATATATATATATACCAACCTAAGGAAATGCGATCTAAACAAGCTAGAGACCTGCTACAACAAAATCGCCAAATTCGCCACAGGGGCATCCTGCCATAGTCACCACTGTATCTCACTTGCTGAACTGGGTTGGCTTGAACTCCCTCACCTCCTTCAATGGTATCAACTCTCACTCGCCCACAAACTAGTAAACCATCCACTAAATGTCCCATCTCTCCAGAATTTACTCCAACCCTATCGCACCACCAGACAACTAAGATCCAGCAACAAAAATCACTTGCAGATCACTAAAGCCAATAACTCTGCTGGTGAAGCACAATTCTCTTGCACCATAGCCAAATTATGGAACTCCCTCCCACCCACAATTACCTCTGTACCATCATGCACCCACTTCAAAACTTTACTAAAAGCACACCTAAAAACATGCTGGCTATGCCCTTGCAACTCCCACTCTAAAATCACCCACCCCATCCAACCACTACCTTTCTTTCCACTCCACTAACTACCTTGATTATAGCAAGCTCAGATGCTCATAAGCCTAGTACTTATTATACAGCAGGAACTTCTTATTGTAACATTTGTTAATGTCTGTTATGTACTTCACAGACAAAGATTCTAGTTGTCTACTGATGTACTATGTTCTTCATCTGTAAATATGTTGTAATTGCTATGTTATATTGTTAATAGCTATGTAATCCAGTGTAACTACTGTCTATTTTAACTGTGGAGCTTTTCTCCCTGGGCCTCCGCTGAAAATGGACCTACGTCCAGTCAGACACTCCCGGTCAACAAATGTAAATAAAATAAATAAATAAATAAATTGTCAGCTTTCTTCCAGCAAGGTGCACTGTGGTTACATTTTTGAAAATTAGAACATACACAGTTTTCTTTACATTTGTTACACAAGCCTGTGGATCATATTAATATTTACAAGGACATATAATTATTTAAAAAATTCTATCTAGCTAGGCTGGCAGCCTTCACAAACTTCATTGGAGTGAATGTGATAAAACACATTGCCAGACCCAAAATGTAAAATAAATACACCCTGGGATTCAATAACACCTACACTAACTTTACACCATTCTGAGTGAACAGACAACACACACATAATTGACACCTTCTTCCTCCCAATATTTTTGCATTTATAAATACTGGCAGGGATTAATAAAGGTTACCACAAAGTGTAGACTACATGTACACTTAGTGTAATCTTTCTTAGTGACTAGAAAGCACAAAGAATGTGTTAAGAATGTTCTTGAATACATATTGTGCACACATATTGTAGGCTTTATTTAATCTGGCATACAATTTCTCCACAGAGAAGGTGTTTTTTAAATACTTTAAACAACTTTTAAACTGACAGGAAAAAAGACAGCTCCCATTTAAAAGTACAATGCAGTCTTGTGATAGTCCATTAAAGCACAAACACCTAGCTTTAAAATAACATTCGTTAACAGAAAACTGTAATCAACAAACATTTTTTTTCTTTTTAAAATAGGAAGGTTTTTCCCCAAAGGGAACATATCTTCCCAACAAAGGAACAGCACAAGCCGGCCATCAATCCTCAAAATCTTCAGGGGAGCATACTCTTCTGTGACAGGAAAGCTCTGAAGGTCTTGGTGCCCAAACCTGTCTTTTTAGTCAACTCAGCTTGAACTGACTAATGGTTTAGGTGTGGGGAAGGTGCCCTGATGCTTTGGAAGCTGGCTGGCTGTTATATCCTGACAGGATATAACCCATATAGCTTAGGCTACTGCAGCAGTGATCAATACAAAGAACATTGTCACTTTCTTGTGCTTTAATGAAAAACATACCACTGGCTTGAGAACAGTGAGTCATTATAGCAATAACCCACGCCTGGGTGTGGGTAATGCGGGATTTACCCACAGTTGGCGTGGTTTGGTCCTGAGGGCGAAGCCCGAGGGACCAAACAAAGACAACCATGGGTAAATCCCGCATTACCCACACCCAGAAGTGGGTTATTGCTATTATACTATGACATTATTTAAGAAAAGAAATAATTACTTTTCTTAAATAATGGCATTGTATAATGCCTCTTTGCTGCCCTTCCGCAGCTGTCTGGTATCTGCAGCAGTTCTGATGTACGGCGCATGCCTACGCAGTACATCAGAGCTGTGGCCAAAAGCAATGGAGAAAGCAAGATCTCTGTTGCTTTTTACTGTTTCGCTATGTTAAATGGGTTTAACATAGCGAGACAGCTTTAAAATAAGCAACGGAGATCTCTATTGCTTATTTTAAAGCTGTCTCGCTATGTTAAACCCATTTAACATAGCGAGACAGGTTTAAAAAAAAGCAACGGAGAAAGCAAGATCTCCGTTGCTTTTTACACACTGTGTCGCTATGTTAAAGGAGTTTAACATAGCGAGACAGCTTTAAAAAAAGCAATGGAGATCTCCGTTGCTTTTTTTAAACCTGTGTTGCTATGTTAAACTCTTTTAACATAGCGAGACAGTGTTTTAAAAGAGACTTATACTAATGGAAAAAGTCCGGGCGACCGGACCTTTTTCCATTAGTATAAGTCGATTTACAACGTGCACGCTGGCCAATCAGCGTGCACTATTTGGAATATTAATGTGGGGTCATGGTATAATACATTTTAAGCATTTGTTTTTAAAACCAGAGTAGACTGCACACTGTAAATGTTTGTATATGTTGTAAATTTAAATAATGAAATATGGGTTGGTGACATTCAAGCCATAATTAGGAAAAAAAGTTTCCTGAGGAGAAACAAAATGACTGTCACAATCAAGGGCAACAAGTCTTCAGTATTCTGGACCTGAACTTATGTAAAGTCCAGTATTCTCCATTATTACTGATTTCTTAAACTTAAGAAACAACTACTTTTAACAAAGATCCAGAATTTCCCCTTCAAGGTATTCAGACACTAAACAATAAAAATATGAAATTTCCTGAACATGTTGATTCATTTTTTATCTAAATGGTCATTCAAGCATTAAACAATCAAAGTGAATGTACTTATAAGCAACTTGGGAATGGTGTTAATGAGAAAGCTTTTCACTGTGTGAGGCAAGGCAGAATTATTAAAGAAACAGGACTACACTTGGTCTTTACTCAGTCTAATTTTTAAACACCTTTATTAAATTACCACTTAAGACATTGGCAAACTTACACTAACAAATCATTAACATTTTCCATTTAAATACAATATGTGCCACATATATTTTCTCTGCTACTATCAACAGTCCAACACTACAAACAACTGCTGAATTCCTGCCTTCCCTTAAACCTCACTCCTCCTCCACAACATTATTATGCATGCATTGTTCCCACAGTTTCCATTTACTTCTATGTAATTCGCTCCTTCCCTTTTCTAAAGAACCCTCTTCCAGTTCTTTCATCACTTTTATAATATTCAATACCTCAAATGCAGTTGGTGTAGACTTTGATTTTCATTTTCTAGCAATTCCTTTCTTGGCAGCCAACAAAATTAAACTTAATAAGGTGTTACTGTGTTTAGGTAATTAGATCCTGTATCCCAGCTGAAAAAAATAATTTCCTTACTTACAGCCATTTGATCATCCAATATGTTTGATAGAGTACCCTGTAGGGAATCTTTAAAATCTGCCAGCTTACCATTCCCATGAATTACCACATCGATGGTAGTCCACTGAACACAGAAGGCGTTATAAGAGATCTAGGAACACAGATTGACAGCAGCCTCTCTTTTGACCACCACACTGCCACTGTGGTCAGAAAGTCCTTCTATGTGACACATCTCATTACCAAGGGTTTTGCATACAGGAAGAAATAGGTCATTGTCTCCCTCTACTCTTCCATCATTAGGCCAATCATTGAGCACAATGCATTTGGAATGTACCTCACTAGACACCTGCAACAACTGGAGAGGCCACAAAAGTGCCTCACAAAGAGGATCCTAGGTCTTAAACACTTGCCCTATATGGAAAGACTCAAAAAACTCCAACTAGTCTCTGTCTCATATAGCCTACTTAGAGGTGATCTCTGCTTGACTTACAAAGCCATGTCTGACCCAGCTCTGTTAGAAATGCTACATCTAAAGAATTCCCAATCCCTCCACACCACATGCTCCAGAGACCCAAACCTCATTACCACAATCAACAGAATGTGCTGAAGGGACAGGTTCATAACCCAGAGACTACCCATGTTATGGAAAAGACTTGCTATACATGTCAAACAGAGCACTTCACTGGCCCTCTTCAACAGAAATCTTGATGAGTGGATGGGAAATAGAAAATTCACCCCGGGATCACTCCAGTGGCTCTACTCGATAGAAGCACTGGGAACTAAGGTAGGGTGGCACTATACCAGGGTAATCCTATGGCTAGGCTTGTAATGGCCCCAGGGCAATTAGCCTAGTACACACCTAGTTCCCAGTTACCTCTTTCTTCTCCCTCTCACCTCCATTTGCTATCTACCCAAGGAAAAATTCTTTGAAGTCTGCAAACACTTTCAAGCAAAGATCCTAAACCTTCTGAACTTGGTTGCATATTTGGGAGCCTTACATATGTCTTCCCATTGTTTCCTTGTAAATTGCTTCTCCAGTCTCTCTTCCCGATCATTTCTAACCTCCTCTGGTTGATTCTTATAGTTATCATGCAATATTTTATATCTCCTACTCATTATTCATTTTCTAACAGTTGCTTTTCTTCTAAATTCAACTTAAAACTCTACCAGAGCAATTTTTTTTACTTAAAATACCCCTATCCCTTTCTCTTTGCCTGTACTCTGAGAGCAAGCCCTGGTAGGGAAGGCAATCTTTAGTCTGCAATCCAAATGTTTCCTTGGCCTCACCCCCACTCTATTAACTTTCCTGCTTGAGTTATTTGCTTATGATATCTTGGTTTCTTTGCCAGGATTCTCCAGGAAATTCCATTCACATTTTGTTTTTTTCTCTGTACTCCTACTTGTAGTCTTGGCAAAATCTCCTTTCACAATTCTCATATTGGCTTAGTTCTTAGAGTTCTTTCTACTTTATGAAAATAATATTCTGCATGGTTGTTGTTGCTCTTTTTAAGGATCGGCATCCAAAATCCCACTCCCTGTTTCTTGAAGTTGCTTTATCATCATCCCTTTCCACGTTGAATTATAATATTATGCTTGTGTTATATATATGAGCCTTAGCTCTTTAGTTCTGAAATATCCCTTCAAATCAGGTAAAATTAAAACACATGTTCTATTGGAAAAATCATCTTATTCCACTTAACTCTTCCCCTCCTTCCCTCACAGATAAATCCCTTCAATTCTTTATTAATTACTGTACACAACTTCTTCTCAGGTTGATAAAAGTATGCCTGACCTGTATACAAGACTAAAGGGACTAAAAAACACTTCTATCTGACTGCTCACATCCATAAATGAGAGTTTCCAGTTTCTTGATTTTTATATCACCTTTTGTTTGGTTTTGTTGCACATCTCCGTAGCCACCATAACTAAAGCATTTTAATTCATACTCCTAAATACTTTATCTTAACCAGTTTGTGTGTGGGCACAATTTACTGGTATAGACTTTGATTTACCTTCATTCATTTTATAATGCAGACAAGACTTGAAACTGTCTCAAAATGTTCCACAACACTGAGATGTCCTTTTCTGGGTTTATCAGGTAGAAAATAATATCATCGGTAAATAAAGCCAACTTTTCTTGATTACCATATCAATTACATCCTTGTAGGGCTAGCCACCCAGCAGTGTAAAACCTTGGCTCGAGATGCTTGTCTCTGCTGAAGTAACACCCCAACCCCATGTGCAAAATGAGAAAAGGGGTTGAGGATGGATGGTTGGATTACTGAGGCCCTTATTTTCTTTATCAATGGCTCTAAATATAAAGAAAATAACAAAAGGGAAAGAGGACACTCCTGACTGGTTTCTCTGTTAAAACACAGCTTATCTGAGAGCGTCTATATCATAACATCAAAACCAAAAACGTCGAACCCTAACATGAGCGAATATTAACGTACTCGACAATGGTATTGTTGGTGCTGTGGCTCCACACCCCCGCTAAATATATATTCCTACTCTGAGATCACACTACAGTGAGGAAAGGGCAAAAATCCCGATCTTCACTGTACTGCAAACAAAATTAGTAAACTTCGAGGACATGATTTTTCTCTCATGTGAGCGTTGGTTTTGATGTTATGATATAGACCCTATCTGAGAGGACCCCTCCCACTTTAATTTTCGCCTCTGATCCTTCAATCTATCCTTCTAATTAGACTTATTATAGTATCAGGGAATGCAAATACTTCCAATGCCCTACTCAAACTCCTAGCTTACTCTGTGAAATGCTTTCTCTGAATCAAGACCCACCAACGACAGAGGTCTTTTCTTATATTCTGCTTCCCTCTGGATCATCGTTGTTCTATTAATGTTGAATGTTTGCCTCCCCTCTACAAAACCACACTAATCCATATCTATCAGTTTTGGCAATGCCTTTACCTTTTCTTTTAGCAAATAAAGACAAACACTTTATAATCATGATTTAAAATTGAAATCAATCTACATTAACCTGGGTCTGAAGGGTCTTTGCCATTTTTCTGTAACACAACCACCACAATTTTCTTCTAACGTGTTGGTGCCTTCCCTCCTTTTAAAACACTGTTAAAACCTTCCAAATCTGTATCAATTCCTTCCCCCCTAAGGTCCAAATTTCATCAAGAATTTCATCTGTTTCTAGAGACTTACCTCAAGATTGATTATACATCACTGTTTTTATCTCATCACCTCTTATCTTAACTGTTAATTGTTTAGCCTTGTCTACTTCTAACTTTGGCATAATTAAGTCTTACATAAATATTTCCATTTGCACTCTTTCTCAACTTCCACATTTCCTCTGCTTTATACAAATTTTAATAAATTCTTTGGAATATCTCTAAATCCTATACAGTATCTCTGGTTATTTAAATTGATACAGGTTCCCTAAGTTTGGCAACAACCACTTCAACATTCTGTTGCCTACGTTGCTGTGTTAAAAGCTTTTGTGGTCTGGAGTTTTCAAAAAAAATTGTTGCTAACTGCAGTCTTTCTAAACTCATACATATTATCCAGATACACACCCTTATTTTCTCTTTACTGATTTGCTGCTCATCTTCTTATTCTGTGATATTCCCCTTATTCTACAAGTCTTAACCTTTGTCAGGCCCTCTAAATAATTTCTATTACTTCTTAACCATATCTCTTTCTCTTGTATTTCAACCCCATCGTTAAACTCTATTTTCATTTATCCCAGTCACTAGCTATAACGTCTGAGGTTATTACCATTTTCTGTAATAAATCTCGAATAATTTCTACTACCCATTTCTTAAAACAAAGTCAGGGAAAGCATCAGGCTCAGATTAAGCAACAACAGATATGATAAAGATGCTGGGTAAGACATGGGGAGAAATGGCTCCTGAGGGTACTCATAGCAGTGTGGAGGGAAAGACGTATCCCAGATTACTGGACAGTAGAATAATACTGCCAGTGTTCAAGAACAAAGAGAAAATTCACAACTGTGGGCAGTACAGATGTATCAAACTCCTGTCACCTTGCATAAAAGTTTTGGAGAGGCTGATTGATAAGCGGATATGCAGAGTAATAGAAAGTAAGATCGAAGATGAGCAGTTTGGATTCTAATCAGGATGGAAAACAACTGACCCAGTGTTTGCAATGAGAGAGATATTTGAGAAGAACCTTGAGATGAGGAAAGAGTCCAACTGGACATTCCTAGACTTGTAAAAAGCAAGGTCCCAAAAAAGCTGATTTGGGCAGTCCTGTGGTGGTTCAAAGTCCCAGAAACATTGGTAGAATTAGTGTGAACTATATACAAGGATCCAATGACTCAAGTACAAACAGTGTTCAGTCTCACAGAGGGATTCACAGTGGGAGTGTGTGTGCGCCAGGGTTCATTTCTGAGGTCATAGACCTTTAATGAATTATCACTTATGATATACGCAAAGTTACATTTATACAAAAGTAATCATATGTATTAAATTAACATTAACAAACATTATATTTCAGATATATTGCTATATATCATATAGCCTAAGCAACATTACATAAATTATTCAATTCCTGCCCTTTTTTAAGCAAGAAACATCTTTATTAAATCATCCGTCACTTACGACATAAACAATCATATATTTATATAAATGAAAATGAACCACACTGACACAATCCTAGTTGCAAGCATTTTACATCACAAACCATACTGACACACTACCAGTTGCAAACATTATACATCAAGTATAATCTACCCAATCATTTTCAGTCAAACATAACCTAGCTCATTTAAGTCCTATCTTTTTTAGACCTCATTCTTCCCCTGTATGTATTGTTCCCACAACAACTTCTTTTCCTATGTAGCTTGCTCCTACCTTGTGCTAAAGATCTCAATTCCAGTTGTTTCTGTCTCTGTTACTATAGTCACTACTTCTAATATAGTTGGTTTAGACTTTGATTTCCTTCTAGTAATTGCTTTTATAACAGCCACCATAATTAGGTAATATATAAAATCAAAGACTCCAAAACCAAAATAAATCCAAGGCAGAAGGTTCTGAGCAGCAGCTGCTTTATTTGGTAAACCAATTAAAACCAAAACAAATAAATTACATATATATTAAGCACTTTCGTCCCTTATTGGAACTTCATCAGAATATAAGAACAGTTAAGTTACAAAACTTTTATACACATATCCATGAGCAATGACAACACTTCCTTTGATGTCTCAAGAGTGAGTGTCTTCAACCATTCCTAGGCAATGTAGCATCACAGTGCCATCTAGTGTTCTGAAGATTTAAGTGCATTTTGTCTTGACCTTGTATAATCCTGCAAACCAGCTAGAATACTGTACTTTTTGTATCCAACAGATTATATATTTTTTTGTGTATATAAACTTATCTTAGGAAGGTCAATAAATTTTAGAATACAAAATACAGGGGCTGAAATGCAGGGAGATGTAACTTGGGATATGATCAGCCCTCATTACACCATGAATGCTGGCATTGTTTTGGTTTTCATTGGTTTACCAAATAAAACAGTTGCTGCTCATGACCTTCTGCCTTGGAATTGTTTTGGTTCTGGAGCCACCATAATTAGGCACAGCAAGGCCTTACTATGTCTAGGCAATTCTGATTCTGTATCATAGCTCAGAAAAATCATCTCCCTTGTCACACTAATCCACCCACCCAGCATCTCTGACAGTGCATCCTGCAGGGAATCTTTAAAGTGTACCAACCCACCACACTCCCAGAAAATATGTTCCCAAGTACCTCTCTCTTGCCCATCACAACTCCAACATTTGCTGTCTACCTGAGGAAATATTCTCTGCAGTCTACCTGAGGTATAAAAATATCCATGTATACATTTCCAAGCAAAAATCCTAAATCTTCTAGATTATGTTGCACAGTTGGGTGACATATATGTATCATCCCATTTTTTTCTTTGTGAATTGCTTATCTAGTCTCTCTTCCCAATCCTTTCTAACCTCCTCTGATTTTTATAGTTACCATGCAATATTAGATATGATCTACTAATTATTCCTTTTTTAATGGCAACTTCTGTTCTAGATTCTACTAAAACTCTACCAGTACTTGTCTTTCATTTAGGACCCCCTATTTCTTTCTCTTTGCCTATACTCCGATATCAATCCTTAATAAGGAAGGCAATCTCTAACTTGCAGTCCAAATACATTTTTGTCCTTTTCTCATTCTATTACCTTTCTCTGTCTAGTTATTTGCTCCCAATACCTTGGTTCCTTTGCCAGTTTTCATCAATAAATTTCAGCCCCCTCTGACCTATTGTCTATATCCCTCATTGCAATCATCCCTATCAGCAGAATCTCCTTTTTCCATTCCTATGTTGATCTCCTTTTTCCATTCCTATGTTGGATTAGTCCTTAGAATACTTCCTCCTACTTTATGGATATAATATTATGCATGATTATTGTTATTCTCCTTAAAGGCCTGCATCCAAAATCCCATTCTCTCCTTGTTTCTTGAGTTCCTCCATTTCAACATAATTCGTTTCCACTTTGAATTATAGTTTTCTGCTTGTGCTATGTACAGGAGCCTTAACTGTGTAGCTCTGAAATACCCTCTCCATTTGGGTAATCCCAATCCACTCTATTCTACTGGAAGAATCAGATTATCTTACTTGACTCTTGCTGTCTTCCTCTCACAGATGAAGTCCTTCAGCTCTTTGGTAATTGATATCCACAACTTCTCTTCTGTTTGATAAAAATATGCCTGACCTGCGTATAAGACTAAAGGGATGAAAAACATTTTTACTGTTTGTATCTTACTATCCATATCCATATAACAAAGCTTACAGTTTCTCAGTTTTTGTATTATCTTTTTAGTCTCTTCCCACATATCCTTACTGTCACACCAGAATCATTTTAATCCATACTCTTTAATATTTCATTTTATCATGTCCCCATAAATACCGATATTGCTGAACAATTTCATATGTGGGTACATAATTTACTGCTATTGCCTGTGTTTTAGTTTCATTAATTTTGTATCCCAAAAAAATTTGAAGCTGTCTCAAAATGTTCCACAACCCTGTAATGTCTCTTTCTGGTTTTGTCAGGTATAAAATAATATAATCTGCAAACAGAGCCAGCTTTTCTTGACTGCCATATCAATTATGTCCTTGAATTTCTGAGTTTCTTGTTTTCTTTGCCAATGGTTCTAAATATAATGCAGATAACAAAAGGGAAATAGGACACCCCACCTGATTCCTCTGCTCAAGCAGAAATTATCAGAGAACAGCCCACCCACTTTGTTTCACCTCTGATCCCTCATATATCTTCCTGATCAACCTTATAATTTTTAAGGAAATACAAATGCTTCCATGGCCCTGCTTATAAAGTCCCAACTTATTCTGTCAAATGTTTTCCTCTGCATTAAGACCCACTACCAACAATGGTATCTTCTTACATTCTGCTTCTCTCCGAATCATCAGTATTCTGTTAATGCTGTCAAATGTTTGCCTCCCCTCCACAAAAAACACATTGATCCATATCTACTGATTTTGGCATTATTTTTGCTATTCTTTTAGCCATTATACACATGAACACTTTATAATCATGGTTTAGTATTGAAATGGGCCTGTATGAAGCTGTGTTTAATGGATCTTTACCCTCCTTAGGTATTACATCTGTCACTGCTTTCTTCCAACATGTTGGTACTTCTCCTCCTCTTAAAATACTGTTAAACAAACCTTCCAGATCTTTATCAGTCTTTTCCATCCTAGCTTCTGAACTTCCACAGGAATGCCATCTATTCCTGGGGACATTCCTGTAGCTTGGTTATACATCACAATTTTTATCTCATCTCCTCCTTTCCCTACCATTAGTAACTGAGCCTCATCTACCTCTAACCTTGGCATATTTAATTCTTCTATAAACATTTCCATTTGTATCTTTTCTTGATTTCCATATCTGTCTGCTTTATACAGACTTTTATATAATTTCTGAAATATTTCTAGTAACTCTACAGAATCTCTTGTTACCTTCCTTGTTATGGGCTCCCTAAGCTTGGTGACAGCCCTTTCTACTTTCTGTTGCCTGAGTCATGTTAAAAGTTTTTGTGCTCTACTGTTATTATAAAAAAAAAGCTGCTTAACAGCAATCTTTCTAAATGCATGCATATTACTGAGGTAATCCCTTATTTTCAGTTTAGCATTCTGCAGTTGATCCTCTTCTTGTTCTCTGAGATTCCTCCTATGCTGCAATACTTTAACATTTGTCAGTCCCTCTAAATAATTCTTGTTACTTCTTAACCATAGCGCGCTTTCTTTTATTTCCACCCTATTTTTAAACTCCACTTTAATATTATCCCACTCCCTAGCTATATTTTCAGAAAAAAATTCTATCCTCTCTAATATTTCCTGAATAATCTCCTCTACCCATTCCTTAAATTCCTCTCTTTTCAACAGATAGGTGGAAACACGCCAGTGTCTCATTTTTATTTCATTACCCTGTGTTTTTATTTTAGTTATTGGTGTATGATCTGAAATAGTTGGGTGCGTAGCAAGACCTTCAATTAAATGCACATGTTCCTGTGAAATGCAAATTCTGTCTAGTCTAGGTCAGTTTTTATAGTTTGGAGAATAATATGTAAATTCACTTCGAACTCCTATTACTGAATTCACATCTTTCATGGGAAATATTTTCATAAATTTCTTCATAAATCTACCCTTCTTTGTAATACTTTCTCTTCTGGGCCCCTCAGACACATCTACACTGTTGCAAATCACATTCCAGTCCCCATCAATAAGCTGAAAACTGATTATTTCTTCCAGAATTTTCTTAAGCTCCAATATAGCAGCTTTAGGTAGAATATAAATACATGCCAGTGCAATCCTGCTCCCTTGCCTGTAGCACTACAAATCTGCCATTATCTTTTTATCCTCGGCTATCATTATCGGAGTTTCTCTTGCAATTAATATAACTACTCCATTTTTCCCTTGTCCCAGGTATTCCACTGAATAACCATCCTGAAAACCTTTCTTTATCAAATTCACATGTTTAGTTCATTCTAAGTGTGTCTCCTGTAAGTTCTGAGCCCACTGCTGTTCATACTGGTGAAAGACTGCATTAGCAAACAGGTTGAAGGGGACAGATCAACAAAGTTGCTGTATGCAAACAATGTGGCATTACAGGCAAACTCTGAGCAAGAACTATATCAAAAGATAGGAGAATGGAATGCAAAACTGAAGGCACATGGGATGAAACTGAATGCAGCAAATGGTAGAGTTTCGAAGAAGTTGAAAATTGAGATAGAAGGGAAGTGGAACAGGTTAACAACCAAGTATCTGCGAGAGGTGGTTAAGGAGAAGGGGTCTGAATGAGGAAGTCAAAGCTAGAATCAGAGGGGCTGCAAGAAACTGGTACAGAGTGTCAGGTGTAGTATATGACAGAAGTATGCCAAAGAAACTGAAAAGTAAGTTGTAAAAAACAGTTGTGCAACCAGTACTACTGTATGGTATGGAAACCTGGGCAGTAAAGGCAGAGTAGTTGAGAAGCTAGAATTGGTGGAGATGACGTCCCTGAAATGGGTGGTAGAGTGCACACTGTGGGACACACGAAAAATGTGGACATAAGAGCAAAGTAGCTCTAATTGCAGAAAAGGTGAAACAGAAAAGGTTAAGGTAGTTTGGGCACATGCAGAAAAAAGACAATCTGGTGAAGATGATTTGGGACAAAGAGGAAGAAAGTGAGAGGAAACAAGGGCATCCAGCAAAGAGGTGGATGGATTGTGTGAGAGAATATCTTTAACAGTCAGGCATGATTGTCAAAGAAGGCATTAGAGTGGCATTAAAGTGAAAGAGATGGTGATGGTCGAAACAAAACCCTGACCCCATGTAGAAAATGGAAAAAAGGGGATTAATGATGAAGAAGACAATGATTCTTTAAATTCTTCTCTTTTTAACAGGTAAGTAGGAAAGTATCAGTGTCTTATTTTTACTTCATTACCTTGCATTTTTTATCTCAGTTTTTACTGGTGCATGATAAGAAATAGTTATTGGATATGTGTTGATGCTTTCAATTAAATGCACGTGTTCCTGTGAAATATAATTTCTATGTAGACTAGCCCAGTTATTGTACCTTGGGGAATAATATGCAAATTATGAGTTTGTATAACTGAAGTCACATTTTCTACATTAAATATTTTCATAGCTTTCTTCAGAAATTCACCCTCTTTTGTTATATTGTCTATTTTAGGTCTCCCTTATACATCCTCACTATTGCAAATCACGTTCCATTCCCCACCTACAAAATAATATTTCCTGCTGAAAGCTGATTATTTTTCTGAAAATTTTCTTAAGCTCCATAAGAGCAATTTTCAGTGGAACATAAATACATGCCATTGTAATCCTCCTCCCTTACCAATAGCCTCTTACTACAATTTTTTTGTGTTTTGTTTCCTGATAAGCTACTATTGGAGCCCCTCTAGCAATTAGTATAATTACTCCCCTTTTCCTTTGGGCCTGATACTCTGCTGAATATCCATTCTGAAATTCTCTCTCTGTCAAATTCACATGCTCATTTTTTTTTCAAATGTATCTCCTGCAGCATTGCTATTTGCACTCTCCATTTCTTAATATAATTCAATATTATTTCCTTTTTATCTATAACTGTAAGGCCATTTACATTACATTCCAGGATAATATGGACAGCTTACCCATCATGATAAAAAGCTATTCTTCCCACCTATTATACATGACAGTTTTTGGAATGTATATTTCCAGCTTTTGTGTTACATGCATATACTAATGTTTGGCAGGCTGATCTTTTGTACATTTGTTTCTTCTCATCTCCATTTGAATCCATGTCACACTTTTCAAAACTTAATGAAAACCCTCAAATACATACATACATACAAAATACTCGCAGTCCATATTAACTTGAACAAACACACTAAAGTATACACATTTTCAAAACGTGAAGTTTATCCCCCAGAAGGGAACAATTGTCCAAATTGATGGCTGCAACTACAGACATTATCTAACCTAAAATTAAGACTACCCATGTTAAAGTGCATGCTACAACCTGTGCTCCTACTTACACTGACTGCTATCTGTTCTTTTCTGATCTCTCTTTCCCTCCCAGATATGAAAAACAGCTTGTATATCTTCAGAAAACATTAACTTTTATCCCTAAGGAAAAGTGCATTAGCTACCTTTAAATAAAACTAAATTGTACACTGTCCGATTAACTGCATTAAAATAGTAAGACAAGGAAGTTTCTCTCATTCACTTTCCATCATTTCAAACTTATTTTTTTTCACTGAACTGCTTGCCATTGTACCTTTACATTCTGCATTTCCATCAGCAAATAATTCTCAGAATTCACAAGATTAACTGCAGGGAACTTTTCTCCATGGAAATGTACTCAATTCCCGGGATTCATGAAGCTTGCACCAGGCGCAGGCATAGCGTAGACGGAATAACGCCAAATATGGCCGTCGAGCGATTCAGGTACGATCCAATACCACGTGCACTACTGGCGTATGCCAGAACTGCGCAGCCCTCGGCATAGGTATGCTAATCACCCCATGCACAGTGTCGCACCATGCAAATGAAGGCAGATAGTGATTCACGAAGTGGTGCAGGTGTAGCGTAAGCCCACGGAAATGTAAACCATCCTCGAACTATACTACTGATCTAATCAGCATATCCTATAACTAAAAAGATCATCTCTACCTAACTCTGAGTAGCCTATTCTGTATCTGTCAAACCTAGCACTTGCTCCTACAGTACTTATCACCGAGATACAGCACTCTTGTTATAGATAGTACCCCAAAAAGGCGAAACCCCATTTCTCAGACACCCACATCCCCCGGAATCTCTTTTTAAAGTTTTTTGTCTATTCCTTCTAGCATGTCGAGGGATCAGTTGCTAGTATCCTCTCCTGCTCAGCTGGTGAACCTGGGAATATTGAGGCAATGTTACAATTGCCTCATGTACACAGACAACCCTCTCCTCCTCCCACAAAACACAAATACATGCGAGAGATGCAACTATACGGCCAAACTGGAGGCTGAGCTCTCTCAACTTAGGACTGGCAAGACCAGACAGGAGGAGAAGGTTACCACACACACTATAGACCCAGTCTCACATAGTACCATCACAACCTCAAATCATACACATAAACACACAAAGACATACTCGAGGCTCTGATCAGAAATCTTGCAAAACAGCAGAGGCCACCAAAGCAGACACCCAAACAACCACCACCTCAGAACACAACACCTGCAACACATAGACCTCACAGTCAGAGTGTCAAACAGTCACAGCCCTTAAGGCCAAACACAATGCCAGACACACTAGTCATTGGTGACTCCATAGTCAGACACACTGACGCCCGCCACCAGACTGAGTAAGGAGAGAGTTACAGTAAGCTGCCTGTCGGGCTAGAATCTGCCACATAACGCAAGCACTCAGGTCTCTCAACAGCAGGTACAAATACGACTCAGTCATTGTCCACGCTGGTGTAAACGACCTGAGACATACCTCCTTGGACTACATGAAAAGAGACATTGAGGAGCTCTCTGATTATGTAGCCCAGGCAGGTATGACCCTGACCTTGAGCAGTATCCTACCTTCACCAAGAATGATGCCACAATACAGAGATAAGATGATCAGCTTTAACAATTGGCTTAAACGTCATTCAAAGGGGATCCAATGTCTGTCTGCCTGGGATGACATGCTGGACAAGCCACGCTGCCAAGGACGGCTTGCACCTGTCACCCCTGGGATTCCGGATATTGGCAAAGGCTCTTGCCACCCCATAGTGCCTTTTTAGGCAAGGCTCAAATTCTAAACCTACCACCCTAGAACACAAAAAGGAAAAACTAAGGGTAATGCTGCTCAATGCCAGAAGTCTAAATCTCAAAATGCACGCACTCGAGGCCCTTCTCAGTATGGAGAACATCGATGTCTGTGCTGTGACAGAAACCTGGTTCAAGGCTCCTGAGAGCACCCCAGCACTAACGGGTTTTACCTCATACCATGCTCCGCCCCAAAATCCGGACAATACCAAGAAAGGAGGGGGGGTATCCATATTCATCAAGGACACCCACACCTCAAGACTGGTGGCAACGCACGATGCATCGGAGACCATCCAGGTGCAATTAACCATAGGCAAGACTGCTCTGCAAATTGTAGCATGTTACAGGCCACCCTCACAAACTCAGGAACCTCACATGGCTTTCCTGAAAACACTGGAGGGATAAATGTATCTCCAAACACCATCATACTAGGTGACTTCAATTACCCTAATATAGACTGGGAACACTACTCAAGCCCAAACACCCTAGCCCAAAAGTTCCTGGAATTCATAAACTCAAATGCCATGGAACAACTAGTCACCATCCCCACAAGAGGAGAAAACATACTTGATCTCATCATCACGAACATGGGAGCACAATGTTCAACACTGGAAGTATACCCTCACTGGTGAGATCAGATCACAAACTAATCTTGCTGGAGGTCCTCATCCCACCCCCACCTGAAATAAAAAAGACCACAGTAAAAAACTTCTCGAAAGCCGACTTCACACTTCTAAAGACTAGTGTGGTCTCCTTTAAGGCCCCCGAGCCAGCGGAAAACAGTACTCAAGCCGCTGAATCACTTACAAATGCCTTCTACCAGCACCTGCAGCACTGCATGGATAAGGCAATCCCAAGCAAAACAAAGACTCTTTGTACCAAGGGCAAGCGCCCAGTCTGGTGGACCCCAGCCATAAACAAACTCTACAACAAAAGGAGGAAGCTACTACAAGATAGAGCAAAATCCTTAAAAGGTAAGACACCCTTGATTAATATAAGTAAAAAAACTAAGAGCTCTCATAAAATCATCCAAAGCAAATTTTGAGAGAAAATAGCTAAAGACTCAAAGGACAATCATAAGGCCTTCTTTAGCTATGTTACAAACCTGGGAGGAAACTCCCAGATAAGCTCAGAACTAGTTCTAAGTGATGTGAAGATTACTCATCCTACAGACATTGCCAACATACTGGCTGACAGGTTCAGTGCAAACTTCTCCCTCCCCCAAAAGGAGAGATATCTATACCAAATGGTTGCAGCCCCCAAACATCTCAAACGCCCAAGTGAGAACCGCCTCTCCAAAGCAAAAACACAGCATCCATGGGACCTGATGGTGTCCCAGGCTGTGTGCTCCATGAACTCAATGAGGAATTAAACCCACAGCTAGGACAGCTGTTTAATCATAGTCTTACCTCTGGATACGCACTCCAGGAGTGGCGACTGCAACTGTGGTCCCACTTCACAAAGGCGGTGCCTCCACAGACCCTGGAAATTACCGCCCATTAGCTTGACAAGCCTTATCTGCAAAGCTATGGAGAGGATCATAATGGACCTCATAAATAAAGACATAGGAATTTGCAGACTTTGGATCCAACCCAGTTTGGCTTTGTCAAAGGCAGATCATGCCTTTAAACTTGGTTGACTTTTTCAAAGCAGTCACCAAAGCCATTGATGAGGGAAAGGCAGTCCATACAGCCTACCTCGATCTGGCGAAGGCCTTCGATACAATACCCCACTCGGGTATCATTGAAAAACTCATCAGCTTAAATGTTAACCCATACATCACAAGATGGGTTGCAAACTGGCTGAGTGACAGAACCCACAGGGTCAGAGTTGCTGGCGCCATGTCAGACTCAAAGCCTGTCACAAGTGGTGTCCCACAGGGCTCAGTCTTGGGCCCACTCTTGTTTGGCATCTACTTTTCCGAAGTACAAGCAAACACAGGAGGTTTATGGCTGACAAAGTTTGCAGATGACTGCAAACTGGGCCGAGTAAAACACATCCGACACAGATATCCTTCAGAAGGGTCTCACAGAAACGGATGACTGGTGCCAGAGCCATGGCCTAAAGTTAAATGCCAAAAAATGCATAGTCATACCCTTCGAAAAACAAGGTTACCCCTAGCTACCATATAGGTGGTAATCCTCTGAGCACAGAGGAAGTTATCAGGGACCTGGGGACCCAGGTTGACAGTAGCCTGTCATTCGACACCCATGTAGCTAAAGTAGTTAGGAAGACCTTCTACATTGCCCACCTCATCATGAAGGGATTCACATCTAGATCAAGGGAGGTCATAGTCTCCTATACTCATCACTCATCAGACCAATGATTGAGTACAATGCCCCATTCGGAATGTATCTGACCCGACACTTGCAGCAGCTAGAGAGGCCACAAAAGTTCCTCACCAAAAGGATAAAGGGTCTCAAAAATCTGTCCTATGCTGCCCGACTGAAAGAACTCCAGCTCTATTCAGTCGCTTACCACTTGCTCAGAGGTGACCTTTGCCTGACATACAAGGCCATGTCAAACCCAGAGTTGATGAATATGCTTCACCTCAAAAAATCTAGATCCATCAGAGCCACAAGGGCAGGAGACTTAAACCTCGACACGGCTATTAATAGGACGTGCTGGAGGGATAGAGTCATCACCCAAAGACTCCCTATGCTGTATGCTGTAGAACAAAATCCCAGTATATGTGAGGCAGAGCACCTCGCTGGCCTTGTTCAAGAGAAATCTTGACCAATGGATGGGAGATCGCAGATATACTCCAGGGATTACCTCAGTGTCACTGCTAGACAGAGGCACAGCAAAATAATGGGTATAGTTCCCCATACAAAAGGGGTGGCTTAAGCCACAAAACTATGGGCTAGGCTTATAAATGCCCTTGGGCAGATAGCCTAGTATAAACCTATGAACCTAAAAAACACGGTTTACATTTTCCCAAACAGAACATCGGAGCTATGGAAGCGGACCAGACTCATGTATTACAAAGTTAACATATGCCAATGGCTAAATACACAGCCAATGGCATAAGAAAAGATGCACAACACCTAAAAAACATTTAATGTCATGTCCACAGTAACGCACAGTACAACCGCAGGGCATGTGTGCGCAAACTGGAACATAAAGAAAATATATAAAAATGTCATAAAATCGCAATGTAATACAAAGCAGGTTTACACCATAATACACAATGGTAAGCATGGAACACCACAACCAAGGTGCAAGGGTTGCTAAGGGCCTGCGACAGTGTTCGGCCTGGTAACTATGAATTAGTAGTCAATGCCATGCAAATGAGGCAGATAATAATGAATCGCAAATGTCCCGCCAGATGAAGGTTGAACCATACGGCACAGCGCTATAATACCGAGGAGTGGCTCAGAGGAGATACATGACATCAGCAGAGGGGTGTGCCACCATAGCAGCAAGCACATTGGAGCAATGCAAAATGGCCTGGCCGTTGCTAAGCAAAGCTGCAGGACAGGGGTGGGGAGGAAGGTATAGAATCGTTTAGTTGAGAGCACACATGGTGCCCAAAAGCGCATGTGTACGGGGATGAAAACGTGCCCGAAACCCAGTAAGCGGATGCACGTGGCGCGAATAGCACAAACAGGAAGGTCAGGGGAAGAAAAGAAGGAAATGCCAAAGTAGGGTAATTGGCGTACTAATGAGCAATCAACACCAATCAACTCACGGCGGCCAATCGACGGCAGCTGTCAAGTCTGCTAGCAGAAACCTGCAAATAAGGATAGGGGAGGCATCGGAATGCAAAGAAAGGAGGAGAGGCATTGGATTGCAAAGATAGGAGATCTGTCATAGCAGAGCAAAGCAAACTGACAGTAGACCGGCAATAGCACACATTACGCAAGATACACCAGGTCTAGGAAAGTATAAGTGAAAGCAGGCTGCTGGATGTATGCCAGAAAATGGTAGGTGTAACGTGCAGAAATGTAAAGGGAAGGTCAAGAGGTAATCCATGGCAGCCAAATGTAATTCAACACCAAAGGCACCACAATAGTAGTTCCGGTAGTAAAACACATAAGATACCCTGTAGCTACAATCGTACATACACACCCTATGACATCATCGGTGCTCACAGCACAATTGTATAAAGGGTGAAAGCACCCTACACACACCTGTGAATTCCCAAACACTGCCCCATAGGTGTAAACACATGGGGAACTTTTAAAATGTACATGTTGGGAGCTGCCATAGCTGTGATTCATCAGCATGTGTTAGAGACTGTCGGTGTTGTGGAGGATGATGCCGACAGCCACCGCAGGCCCCGGAGGAGGAGAAGAGTGTTCAGACCAAGGGTAACCTACCAGGGGCTACATGATCTGGAGATAGTAGAGTGTTACAGGGTGGACAGGGACATCTTACAGCAAATAGTGGAGCTGTGCCGGCCACACATGAGAACCAGAAATAACAGAGAGGAACCCATCCCAGTGGACACGAAGGTATGTGTAAGCATGCGAATACTAGCAACAGGTACCTTTCAAAGGCCAACTGGAGATATAATGGAGATCTCACAGGCATCAGCATCCAGGGTACTACACCAGTTCCTGGATGCCATGTTACCACATGCCAATGAGCATATATACTTCCCCCAAACTCAGGAGGAGTTGGCCAGCAATATGCGTCACTTCCACCATGTGGCACACTACTCGGAGGTACTGGGTGCGATAGACTGCACGCACATACAAATCAAGTCACCACCCAGTGAGCATGGTAGGTGCTACATAAACCGCAAGGGATTCCACTCCATCAACTGCCAGGTCATGTGCAATGCCCAGGGCATTATCATGGATGTGTGTGCTGGCAGCCCAGGAAGCTACCATGACTCCCATATCTGGCATGCCTCATGGCTGTATCAGGTATTTGTCAGGGGGGGCATCCCACATGGCCACCTTGTGGGGGATGCTGGCTATGCACTGGAGCCGTGGATGATGACTCCCATCAGAAATGCACACACACCCATGCAAGAACGCCATAATGAGGCACACGCACAAACCAGAATCATCATAGAGTGTGTGTTCGGGATGCTGAAATCACGGTTCCGGTGCTTGGACAAATCTGGTGGAGCCTTGCAGTACTCTCCAGGCACGTGTGCCCACATTGTCATAGTATGTGCCATGCTACATAATATGATCCTGTGGAAACAGCTGCAGCAGGGACAAAATGGTGAAGGCCCTCATAGCCCACCGCAATTGCCAAGGCCATCACAGTCACAGAGGGATTCAGACCATGAACACACTGTGCCAGCCCCAGTAGGCAGATGGAGGCATGCCCAATATGCCTACACCTTGGCAAAGAGGGAACGTATAGCACATACTCTGACAGTGTGGGCCCCTACGGACTGACACACCTCTCCACCTGCACACACAGTAAAATGGATGGCACACAAGCACGACCACCTGTAAATTGTAATGTATAGGTGGCCCACTGTGTGAATCCCACATAGGCAACCCTCAAACATTGTACACACAACAGCTATTGGAACAAGGAATGTCAACACCTGAACAGTACATGCGCCTATCAGCATATGGTGGTGCTGTGTGTATAGGTTCCCAGGTACAAAGGTAGGTACACGACCGACTGTCAGAGACCATACACCAAATGGGGCAAACAGTGTCCACTGTCGCCACAACATCGAGTAACCAACTGTTGCATAGAGGAGCAGAGGCAATCGTGGCAGCACATGTGTGTAAGCACTGTTCTGCACACACTCAGCACAGAGTCCCTGCTGCGTTAATGAGGGGCTCCACATAATATAATCATGGATGTTGTGTCAAGGCATGGGGTGTACCCATGACAGGTATTCATCACCCCAGCATGCTCCACCCACGGTCGTTTGAAGGTGTAGCACAGTATCGTGTGTGGCTCACTGAGATATACATACCCAATGCCGGAGCACATCCAGTAAACATCACATGGACATACCATTAACTGGACTCATCAATATGTAAACTAACTGAGTTACCCATGTGAGTGCAGTATGGAGTAACAGCCGTAGTATACTCCACGTACAAAATGACATAACACGTGTACAAATCCCAGATGGCCATATGTTAAATGCAGTGACCGTCATGCATGTTCCCTGTCCCACGTCCTGCAAGGGATGTAACGTAATCCCGAAGGCACGAGTAATGCATGTTGGATGCAGGTCAGCAGATCATGTTTAGCACACATTACCGGGAATATGCATTGCCCACTGCTGGTAAGCGACATTTAAATATGACTATATGGATATGCGTGAAACAGGGATAAGCTACTCTGAATATCACACAGATCATGGTCAATGATGTCCAGAACAGGTGAATCCAGCATTATTCACCCCTGTACTAATAGCACCTGCTCTGAAGGGTAAAACGATCACTGCCAGGTGTAGAACACACAATCATGTATCGAATCACCTAACACTATTGCTAGGCAA
This sequence comes from Protopterus annectens, assembly GCF_019279795.1. NCBI lineage: Eukaryota > Metazoa > Chordata > Ceratodontiformes > Protopteridae > Protopterus > Protopterus annectens. Next base: position 242,407,093 of record NC_056731.1, on the reverse strand, counting down.
GATGTACCTATGGTAGGGTTGCCACCTCTTCAAATGACTAATGTGGGACATATGTCAGATGTCTGCAGGTCGACACATACACCTGGCCAGTACGAAAAGCAGAACTGCACTGTTTTGCCTAGATAAAAGCTCATTCTTGTAATGTTTACTTACTTATTCTGTTTGTTGGTTCAGATACAGAATAACTGTTTTATGCGATTATTACATAAACTATAGGAAATAAGTATGTTATAAAATCACAGGACATTTGCCATGTTTTACAAATATTTTGCAGGACACAACTGCCCAAAGAGGGACTGTCCCTCGCAGAGTGGGACAGCTGGCAACCCTAACCTATGGCAGGTGTGTAATGTGACAGGTACAGACACAAACGTGCAGAGTCCAGGAAACAGTATACACCAACAAGTACACAATGAAAGGTGTAGCTTGCCTGTCACTTTCCCCATCAGATATATATATATATATATATATATATATATATGTACACATATATACATATATATAATACAGATAGAAAGGGCGATAGAGTGATATATGTTGATATATACGGATTCAGCGATATCTGCAAATATATATAGATAGGTCACCAACATTCATAACACCTTGGAGGTACAAATAATTAGGATACCGCCAACTATGGCATGCGTAACATACTGACATGCATAACCACGAGGCTGAAAGACCGAAAGAACACAGTACCGGAACAGTACAACCGCAAGTAATAGTATGATGATATGAATGGATAAGTAGTCACCGCTGCCGGTGTTGCGGTCTACGTAGGTACTGTGTTCAACTGTGTTTGTGAGTGCCATAGTCTGTGTATGTGTGTGTTGAGGGTGCCGTGTGCATCCCCGTGTGACTGTAATGTGTGTGTGTGTGTGTGTGTGTGTGTGTGTGTGTCTGCACCATGTGTCTGTTAGTGCCAACTCGGAGGTAGATCATTACGGTAGGTGTGGGTATAGCTAGCCATAGGCATACGGTTTCCACCTGTCCCACATTAGGAGGGACAGCCCCTCCCTGGGCAGGTGTGTCCTGACATAAAACATTACAAAGGGCAAATGTCCGAGATCATAGGACATTAATATGTCCCATATATAATGTAATAATAGCATTAAATAGTTATGCCTGTATGTAAGAAACGTGAATGTTACATGCAATATGATAAGTAGCCAAAGTCCCACAACAATAGGTATGTATTGAGGATAAAAGTATGTGCTATCCTGTGTACTGACCGTGGCTATGTGTTGGCCTGTAACACTGCTGTGTGTCCCGGAAGTCTCCAACAATGGCCATATGAAAAGGTGGCAACCCATGGCAAAGAGGTTCTGTTACCAACACAACCGCAATGACTGCAAATATCTGGGACAGAAATACACAGGATAGCTGTCATGTAGACATATCCCTTTACATATCGCTGCAATTCCGGAGGTATGGAAGTATCAACCTCACCTGCATACTATATAGAAACCAATTAACAATGGCCCAATGTACAATCCCGTCACATAAATCTACTAACTGATAGCTCTTTAATTAGGGATGGAGCCCACACACATATATATGGAATATGTAGAAATGCAAGCCCCAGAAACCTGTATATGCTACGTACACCCACAGACATCCCCCACACTAGAAGCTATAGCAATACAGACTGTAATAATAGCACAAACATCCAGTCAGTCAATTACAACTGCAGAACCGTCAACATACCTTGTGAGAGACACAATTAAAGGCACCATGCAAAATTGCAGCCGTTGTATAATGGAACAAACGGCGATGTTACAGGTTTTGTTTGCAATAGTCCATTAACAGACGGTGGGATGACAGGTACACCCACATGTTGAACCACATACTCTAGCTGTCACACACAATCCACGGGGGACATGAATCCAAAGTATACTTGTCTCTATGCATAGCAGTTGCAATTACACATAACAAAACGCAATACAGACCATCTCCCCGAAGGTAGGGCAAATGGGCAACGCCCAAGTGCAGAAGTCAATTATACCCCACTGTTGCCGTGTAATTGGTGAATGGAGTAGCTGCACAGCTGATATGCAAGTAATTAGTCACTCAGAAACACCAATAGGTGGCAGGAAACCACGTTACAGGTATCAACGTATATAAGGAGGACTTGCCAGACATTCAAACCATATGCTCATACAAAATACCCGTGTAAGCAGTGTGAGAGAGATAGAGGCAAAAGTCCATAATGATAACAAGGTATGTAGAACACTCGGTATGTAAGTTTATGTATAGCATGTTTTGTATTAATTATCTACCGTATGTATAGCCTGGTTTGCATTAATTAAAAGTGTCTGCAATGCATAACGTGGGAAAAGGTATTTATGTAGTGATGTCTTGCTGAGCATACTTAAGCTTGTAGAAACTGTGCGTCCAGCAGTGGGCCACAAGGTACACATCACAGACACCACAAGGGATGCAACATGAGAGCTTTAAACAGAACAATTACATACAACCCGCCGTCAGTGGTAGAGTATGTCCAACAAGTACGTGCCATAGCCGGGGATAGTATATGTTGATATACTGTCACAGTAGGAATTTGTATGGGCATATAACGACAATGACATGTCTAAGGTGGTCCCACTGTGCAAGTATGCTTTGCATTATGGGATACTATGTAAAATATGGGCAATGTATAGTATTGCAGGTAGATATGTCAGATATTCTACACAGCATAACAGGCATATCATGCATACCAAAGGTATCGTCTATTGGCATGTACAATAACAGGATACATATGGCTTGTAGGCACGGGACATTGTAATAGCATGATAGCTAATCTAAATGGAAGGGCTAGCAAGTAACCATGCACAAAGGACATGTAATAGCTTCACAGGTTCATAGTGGGGTACTATGCAGTCTGGCAGTATGTGTAAGCACAACTACAGTGTTCACACCAGTGGCACCTCTCTAGGGTAGTGTCCTGTGATCAGCAGAGCCATGTGTTACCTGCACCTCTGCACAGTACAGCCACTGCAGTGATCCCTGGCGTACATGTGTCTCCCAAACACCAAGAGAGGTATCACATGAACAGTGCTACTGAGTGTCCCTGCGTGATGTACATAGGAGTCATGTTCCAGTGTCCAGTTTGGGAATGCAACCCTCAAGCACATCCCACTCATTGTTGTGTGTGTGCACATATCCATGAGCATGTTGCTCACAGTGGCATTTGCATATGTCGCGTATGTGGAGTATATTCATTAATATTGTTGTGGACATGGGCCCTGTCTGTTCAGCAGAGGTCACCCCTGAGTATGTAGTACGCAAATGTGTACAGACATGGTGTCCGTAGTTTAGCCACATACCTTAGCTGTCGGAGATCAATAAACATCATGGAGTGTTAATGTTGTGGTATGTAAAGTTGTAGCTGCTGTGTAAGGTACACCCTAAATGGGGTGGTGTACCCTTGAATGTGTGTAGAAGTCTTGAGTTCAGAGGTACAATGGGTGCCTATGTACCAGCTACACACCCAGTACAGATAAGTGTGGCCATGTAGAAGGATATCCATGCCACAGTGGCAATACTGTAATCACAGGAGTGGGTGTGACATACATGTGTACTACAAACATGTACAATGTGACATGTAAGTAGGGGACTACCACCTATGTGATAGTGGGTGAATGGTGTAATGCAAAGGTGATGTCCATGGACCTTGTGTTATGCAGCTTGAGGCCATGATATTCATATCAGGTATCTGTCACAGTGACACCCATATGGATGGAGTCAGTATCAGCTGGTGGATCAATCATGATGCTTTGTATGCAGGGATTTGTAAAACTAGGCAGGGAAAGTCCCTCTGTGCTAGCCTGTACCTCAGGGAAGCATATACTGAACATGAGGGGCCCAATGACTGAGGACTGTGTTATGCCAAATGTAACTGAAATGCAGTAAGTACTATGGTATGCTACCCTCATTGGGTGTGTCCTGTCCATGAGCCACGTTGCATAACATCCACAGACATAGGGTATGATGTGCAGGTGGATGTGTATGTTGTCAATACCAGAATGGAGAACGGTGCTGAAAGGCAATGAGAGGACAATGTAGGATGTGTGAACTCCCGTACCATCATCAACTACCCTGGTAACTGTATGAAAGTAGTCCACCAGGTGCAGGGGCCATGCTCCGGCCCTAACAAGCCCAACCCGGGTGGCATCAAAGGACCGGAGCCTAACAATGTCTCTGTGAATGACGTCCTTGATGATGTGCCCCATAGCCGTGCAGAACAGTCCAGGCAGGTGTGTAGGACTATAGTCCCACTCGTGCATTGTGGTGCCACCTGTGTGGAGTGTGATAAATGTTGCTGTGTGCCATTCAGGGCCACAATGTCTGATACAAGGCTATTACTGAATATGGTGGCCTAGTGGGGGGACATGTTGTTCAGAGGTTTGTAAACATTACAGCCTGGGACTTTGGAAGGTGACATGGGGCCAGTGTCCCAGGACATATAGAGTGCAGGTTAGTACTGTGTAGGTGTGACCTCAGGGACACCGCAATGTTCCTGCATAGATTGTGGCCCTGTAGTGAGTGAGAGGGTGTAATGTTACCATTCCATCCATCCACCAGCATGTTGCCAACATCACCTGGGTCTGTAATGTTCCTGAGTGACTGTTGTATGTGAGAGCAGATGTGGGTGTTGCCATCGACTACTGACATACCACCATAATGCCTTGTGGTACACCCCGGAATGTGTCACAGTAATGTTTACATAGCTAGTCTTGGAGTATGTGATGAGGGATCCTGTGGCCCTACCGAGGCTGACCAGTGAGCTACCCCACCCATGGGATTGTACACCACTGTGCAACAGCCTCCACCTGTTGTTGTACATTATGTCCATGGAACTTGACCACCAGAGTGGCGTCTGTTATCTGGTGTGTACTATCATGGCTCTGTGTGGAATAGCATGATCCATGCAGTCGTGTACGTGCTAATGAAGCGCACTGGGGTATGTTTCAGCATTTGTATGTGCATTGTCCATCTGCAAGGGTGTCATGACATTAACAACCGCTGTCATAAGACGTCTGTAGTAGGTGTTGTAGTACTCATGTACTGTGTATGCTGTGAAGGGTGTGGTGCCGGGATGTGGCTAACAAGGTTGATTAGCATATGTTTGGAAACCACCAATGAGGGGATAATCGCAGGTGTGGAACACCAGTCACATGTTGGTAGTGTTCATGTCAAGGTTAATGTTGGTCTTGGAGGTGGTGTGTATGGGTTGATCCAGCCGAGGTTATGACTCATGGATGTGTCAGTACATGAGTGGCTATCCCAGTTAAGTGTGGGGTAGTGTCAGTCACACATCAGTAGTAGCTGTCTGAGCTCTACTGTCCAGTACACCAACAAATGAGGTCTGGTAACCGTGGGGTATGTTGTTGAATCTGTAGCTTGTTACAATGTGTATAGCAGTTCCGGACACAGTTAGTTGCATGTGGAGCACCTCTGATGCATTGTGCTAAGTAACTAGCCAGGATGTGTGTACAACATAGTGGGATATGGGAACACCTCAGCTGTGGGTGTGCCGGTCCAGGTATGTGCCTGAAAGGTATGGTCTGTCTATAACCTGTCATTGCAGGTGTGCTCTGCAGAGCCTAGAGGCAGGTCCCAGTCACTGCAGAGATATTGGAGTGGTGCATTATAAGGTGTGCCTTGCCTGTGTGCGTCACAGAGGAAAATGCAAGCATTGTGTCACATGACCCCATGTCTTGCTTGCCAGTTCCCGTTCTGCCGGTGACTGTTATTGGAAACTGTACAAGACGGGCAGTATAGAAGCAGCAAGAGCCTTACATGTGGTCTGTACTCCCAGGGCTGACAGGTGCAGGTCATCTGTGCCAAAGCATTGTGTGTGACCAGGTCAGTCAAAGCGGACAGATACCAGATGCCTGTGGAATGACAGCAGAAGCATAGGCAACTGTTGAAGTGACACAGTCAGTCATTGTACAGTGGTATCGGGTCCGGATGAATGCATAATGCTCCCCAGGGCTAGGCCCACACCTTCAGGGCTACAAGACTGGTGAGCTATTGCATGTCCCTGCACATGTAGTCTGTGAAGTGGCATCTCAGGGCAGTCACACTAACATGGAGAATGACAGTCACATCGTACCTGGTGAGGTGTGGCATGGGTGCATAGGTTATGTTGCAGAACCAGTTACCAGACAGCAAGATGTAAGCGACTATCGCCTTGTGTAGCCTGCTGTGTGGAACTGCAGTGTGATCGCCTACAGAGTCACCTATGACTGGTGTGTTTTGTATGTTATAACACCCTATTGGCTGTATGTGATGGGCACACGTGTCTGTGGGCTATAAGTTGGTGATGTTGTGTTCCGTGATGGGGGCTGCCTCTGGTGCCTACACAGAGTATGGAGAGGTACTGCACAAGTTGTCCTCATATGTGTGGCCTGTGGTGGAGATCATGTGAGACTATGTGATGAGTGGGGTGTGTTGCGAATGTTACACATCCCCACATGACTGTCAGGTGCAGTCAGGGTTGGTGACAGCATTATCCCCAGCAGGGCTGCATAACTGCATCCCCCACAGGCTGTAGTGTCGTATGTTGGGAGGTGAGCATTGAATGTGTACATGAGACAATTGCTCTATTGCCACATGTACGACATATCCATCATATAGACAGGCAATAGCACTGGTACGTGACAGTTGGACATGCCTGTATATACAGCCATGTCTCACAGGATATGTGCATGTGTACAACAGCTGTTGTACCATAAGCAAGCTGGAAATCTTAGGACAGCCAGTGTACCTGTGGGAAATGGTGTGGAATGGGTGCTATATTAATCAGTAGCTCATGACATGCTCACAAGTTCTGAACAAGTGCCTAGCATGACCATACAATACAGACAGGGTGTTGGATAATATCAACCCACGAGTGGTGACAACAGTCATAATGGGTGGCACCGCACTATAACCCTGCTGTGTATGGTGTGCATGTCCATGAACCATTATCACTGTAGATGTTAGCAGTACAGATGTACAAGACAGTACGGATGTTTGATTACAAATACCTTTGTATGTCACAGGAGTGTTCCACCAGTGGCCTGTTGACAGACTCACAACTACAAAAGGTGCCAGAGTGACATGTGCATATCACACCAGTGTCAGCTACAGTAGAACAGGGTTAATGTGGTGTACTCCACCCTCATTGTAGCCCATACCACACAGACAAATGTTAGGCATCTGTGTATGTAAAGATGTGAATGGCCATGGCCTTTGAGGAATAGCTGTGTCAGTGTTGTGAGGTGTGTGACATATGTGCACATTCCGATGGATGATATCAGCATTGTCACTGCTAGGTGAACATCCCTGTACCCATTAACTACCACCTAGGCTGTGGTCAACATTATGGACACTGTGTAAGGGATGGTGCTGTGCAGTACACCACCCTGCCTTGGTGACGTCTCCAGGCCCCTTGGGTAGTCATATGTGGCACCCATGTCATGACAGGGTGCCATCCATGAGCACAGAGATCATTGGACAAGCATATACAGCACTGGGGTGACCAATATTGGATCACATATCACCTTTAAGGGGTAATGGCCATGCGTGGATGGGTGATACCAGCCTTCACAATCCTCACCTCCACTATGCAGCATGCTGTCTACCTTGCATAAAGACATTTGCTACACCATGATGATGGACATGCTACATGTCCATATCCTGATCTGTAAGACATACGTCATGGACAGCCACCATCCAAATATTGGATCGCCACATGCTGGACAGATCCCTGTGCCATATATGTGACATACTCCCGCCAAACCATGCAACCCTGTCCATCAAAGCTGCACATGTCATCCCAGTCATACATGGTGTGATGGCCGCATGGTAGATGTAGTATCAACTGTCCGGATCAGTAATGTGGCACTGATGCACCTCGCGACGGCATAATGACTGTCTGTTACAGCTAGGAAACCTTACTGGCACATGCTATGGTTGATAACCATCCCTGCGAATGACGTCCAACTAGCCATTGTCCCATGTCTATCACATGTGCAACACAGGCGATCTGTGGCAGGATGTTGAACAGCTGTACAGTGCTGTGTAGATGTATATGGCAAAACACATGCATGTACAGGTGTCCATGTGTATGTGTGCATTGTCACTGCTCAAGTCCAGTAAGGCCGTGTCTGTATAGATATGTGACATATACACAGCATCAAGGTCAGCAGCATTACCGTGGACACATCCAGGCATGTGCAGATAGGTAAGAACACCAGTGCAGGCAAATAGACATGCCCACATGAAGACAGCATTCACATGGACTATGAACACTGTAATGAGGTGACACAAATATATGGTGATGATATCCAATGCATAACGGGTGTTACATGTGTGTGACACAAACACGTCAGTCGTGTCAGTGTCATGATGATTTGCAAAGATAACTGTGCAGATGTACTAGATGTCATAAAAGTATCTCTGTACATCTCTGAAACTGTGACCTGTCACCATCATTATGTCTTACAGGTAATGCCTCATACACGCCTTCCAGCGTACAGCCGCGAGGAGGATGATGTCCTCATCCTGTACCTCCATGAGAACTATGAGGTGTTGCTCAGCCATGTACCACAGCATGCCCAGCAGCGGGACAACCTGTGGCAGGATCTACGCAGGAGGGTGAACAATGTGGGTGGCAGACACTGCATGGACTTGATACGACATGCAAAACAGCATGCCACTGCAATCGCCAGGGAACAAGGTGGAACAGGTGGTGGGCCACCAACCCAGCCCCCACTCATACACACCGAGGAGCTACTGGCCAGTCTGGGGACACCCTCAGAACAGCATCCACACACACTAGCTGCCATCGTGGAGGTGGGTGTCTCCCAACCAATGAGCCTGGAGTTGCCTGGTAAGTCAGTACTGCACATATGGCTATTATATCCCATTTAGTTGCATGTGTCACTGTACATTATGTAAAGTAACAACATATGCAAGGTATGTGAACACATGCTGCATACTACAGTATGCTACCCTGTGTATGCACACATGTGCATACTATATGCTATTATACAGGCAAATGTGTTAACAAGCACAGTGCACCCTGTGGCTGTCATACAGTCATGGATAATGTTCATACTGCTGTGTCACCCCTATACAGGTACCTCTGGTGTGCCGCAGAGACATGAGTCCATTGCAGGTGAGACTGTCATCAGTATCAGGCATGTTAAAGCATAGATCTATTTGCCATGTGGCCAGTTAACAGTTGCACACTTGATGTTCGTTCCAGTCATGATATACAGGTTGCATCACCCATCAGTCACACAGGCAACTCATGTGCAATACATACAAATGAAATGATACACCAACTTGCAACCACAGTAGTTGTCATTGCTACATGTGTGGTCAGCTGTGCATACAACAGTGGAGGTGTTCTACAATGGAGGCATATGTAGTATACATTGGAACATGTGTGGTATGCAAACAGTACCACGCTGTGAAATGGGCAGCCCACAAATGTCACCTTTGTGTTATATGCCCCTGCATTGGGTGCACACATTGTGATGTGCCATCTGACATGTCCCAGACACATAGTGTTCTGGCAGCAATATTGTCACACTATCCCATGACCCATAACCCACATACCAAACATACAACCCATTGTCTGCATAGCCCTGTGGATGGTGACATATCTGACATCTATGGGTGTATGTCATATGGGACAACACAGACATGTGAGACAGATGGACATCACACACATTTGGCTAACACATGTGCACACATGGCCATGGGGGATGGCCAGAGACACATAGCCACACAGTAGATGTGATGTGTATACACCCTGTTGCACATTGTCGACACATGGTCCAATTATAGCCTTAGTTGACTGATTATACAGTTGATGTGGTACACTGGACATCCTAAAAGCCTGTGCACAGCTATTGGAGGTGTCACTGAAGTCTACCATATAAGATCTGTTGAACATCACGACTGTGTCATAGCATGACAGTAGTCACCTGTACAGCTTCCACAGACATTGATACCACATCAGGCCACAGATACTGTACATTTCCTTTGCTGCTGTAGGACATCACCGTTAGCTGTGCACCTCGTGTGTGTGGTACATCAATGTCATGTGGGAAATGGTGAATTGGCATGTCCGCTATGTGTGGACATGGTTGCCAGGCAGCTAAGACCCTGTAGTTGTTGTGCAGGGGTGTCATCTGTAGGTCCTCCAGTGACCTGTCACTTGACACAGCATGGTTTGGTGTGTATACACCTCAGCATCGTGGGTCACAATCCACAGTTATGTCATGGGTATGCATGCAGTTATGGCTATGCAATGTGTACATATTATGCATTGTACAGCAATATAGATGCCTCATGATGCCATGCAATGGCAGTGTATGTACTTCACACTGTATAGCAATGTAGACGGCTCACACTACCCTTCCATGATCATGCACATTTGCTAAACATGCATTCTATCTGTAGGGCATACAGACACCGCAATGTGATGCCCATTACAATGCTGTACATGTGTCAGGACACCATTGTGTCAGACATGTATGCATGTTAATGCACACATCAGCAGATTACATGTCAAGGTCATGTCAGCCATGTGTACTGTTATCCTGTTCTGGTCCACATGGTGTATCACGGGGATGCATGCATGCTACCATGATTGTGTGAACTGCATGGCTACTGATATGACACCTGCTTGCTGTAGTGTGCACCCCAGGGAGGTTTGCTTACTAACACTATTAATGCCTGAGCTGCATGCCCTCTGCTGTATCACAGGCATGCTGCATGCCATCTGACAAATCACATGCATGGTGTGTTTGTGTGTGTGTGTGTGTATCCCCGTGTTTATGCATGAGGTACAGGCAGGGTTGTCAGGGGCTGAATCTGTGCCAATGGTTGCCATCCCAGCTATGTCCCTCTCTTCCCCGCACACAGTTCTGCTGCCAACACATACCGCATCACCAGTGGCCATAGAGGAAGGACAGTCAGCGTCTGTTAGCGTGGAACAGGAACGTGTGGTGGCTACAGAAGGTGTGTCTACACACCATGGTGTCAGTGTAATGACTGCAGATGTGCCACACAGGCATGTGGCCAGTGCTGCTCGTAGGAGGACCTCTGGCAGACATGCACCTGCAGGACAGAGTGCAGCAGTTGGTATCACCAGACTCATGTTCCAGACTGTAATGGTGGCACAGGCACATGCTGAATGGCAGAACAGAGAAGGGCAGAGGCTGCAAAGGGCCACTATCTGTACCCTAAATGACAACATCCAGGCATTGGCAAATGCTCAACAGCAGATTGCTGATGATCTGGACAGGCGATTGGGTGACATGGTCAGAATCCTTGACCATGTCATGGCAATCCGTGAGCGTGAGCTGTCTGTGCTGGAACATTTGGTAGGAGTGAGGCATAGGCCACGTGGATGTAGGTCAGCTACACCACCTAGTGCAGGTCAACGTGAACGTGCCACCTCACATGCCCGCTCCCATAGTGCTGGTAGCAGTAGCAGTGCAGCTAGTGCTGCGCTGTCCACACCAGGACACAGCAGGTCATGTGGACATGGCCCTGGACGTTCCCAGCGGGGACACTGTTCCAGTGGACATGTGTCGTCAGACAGTAGCCAAGCTGTACCTCCGCCTGGTAGTGCATGTGCAACCCCTGGCAGGCACAGGTCACGTGGCCGGACACAGTCAGCTGTACAACCTGGTCTGTACAATAATACCCCATGTAGGCCTCACAAAAGGCAGAACTGTGTGCACACATACACACACACAGCAAAGACATCTGTAGGGCACCACAACACCCACATGCATACTGAACAGACATGTCCAATCATATCACTGGCCCTTACCCACACACAAGATGTCATCCATTGGTGCAGCCTATGCCCCTGGCAAACATTATCACCCTGTGCATATGATGAAGCCTGTGCCGCATCACTGTCATGCACACCATTGGTGCAGGGACATGCTCAAATGGTCTGATGCACAGGGTGAACAGAATAGTGAGAATTGTATATTACATCAGTTGTGTAAGAATAGTGAGAGAAGTGTATATTACATTAGTTGTGTGTGAATAGTGAGAGACATGTATATTACATTAGTTGTGTACTGTTGACACGCACCAGACATACCATGTAGTACAGGTTTAGCATGCATTGTTATATGTTCACAGTATGTGTCTCGGTAACAACAGTAACAGCATGTTGGTAATGATGCCCTGGTTCCCTCCTTATGGTCTACTTGCATGTGCCTACAGGTAGCACTGTTTGCAGTCTCCCATGTGTAACTGTGGAGTACTCACAGGCACATATGGCAATATCAGCATGCTATACGTAGCCTCAGCCTGACTGTTGGAAAGTCTAGCATAACACAGATGTCCACACATATAATGATCCAGAAGCATGTGGGCGGTCTAATAGGCTACAGTGGCTAGAGACATGACATCCATACCAGGTCACATCACAGGTATGTTGACATGGTGCAGGGGTTGTACACAGCGGTCTGGCCAATGAAAATGTTAGAGTAATACCCTGTCACACTACAGGAAAATACTCACACTCACGGGGTCAACAACACTATAATGCACACCCCATAGTGTTGAGGTGAGGACTCTTGCCTATGTGGTCATCACTGTCACAGCACTGTGAACCCACATGACGCGACACAGAGAAAGAACATGTACAGGTAGCCAGTGCGGCTGAGGCCGATGGCATCAACAGGGTAGTGGACTGCATCACCATGTGGGGTTAGGGATCCTGTGTGTTCTGTATGGTAGCATACACCCTCACTCCAGGCACTAGACAGCCATACACACACACACTGTGGAGACCACAAATATCATACACATATGGATAGCTGATGTGTGTGATACACACACCACACCTGCCTACGTCATGCTTACCACACTGCTGTATGTACAGATCTCTACAACAGTGTACAGGGGTGTGTAACAATTGGGATGTATTCCCTACCATATGTGGCATATATGGTCACACAAGCAAACACACATGGCAGTACTGTGAATGATACACCTGCTATATGATGATACGTCTGACAGACATGCAGCAGTATTGGCCGCATTATGTGTACCAACACTACCTTCGGCAATTGTGCTGCTATATGCACATGGGTGGATGTAAGTGTTACAGGTGTCAAGTGACGTACTGTCAGTAACACCTGACCACTGTGTAGGTTTTATGTCTCCACCATCAAGTAACGGTAACATAGAGTACTCTTTGCACATGTAATGGTAGGATGGCGTGAGACACACCTGTGAGCCATCCCCAGCAAACATCCATCTACACAGGTGGATAACCACTTTATGTATACACATCCATCCATACCTGCTGTATATCCTACTGTCAGTATGTCACCATATACAGGTGTCAATGATGGAGCTGCATTGCAACTGCATGTTGTAGTTAGGCACAGATGAGTTACTTACATCAGCTACTGCACATGCATGGTAGCTGCATGCACACCTCAGATTGCACATGTGTGTTGGTCCTACATGCCTGTCTTGTAGCCATGTTTGTATGCATTGCAATTGGTGGACGTGTGTTGACATACATAACACATGGACTGTTGTATGATATGATGGGTGTCATGGGTAACTAGCACAGAGGGAATGTGTCCTCAGTCAACATTGCTGCCTCATGTACTGTTAGCATTCAACAGCCATGGACCCACCTTCCATTTGTGTGCGTATGATTGCTGTAGCCACTTGTCTGCATGGAGGACAGCAAAAGCTATGCTATGTACATATGTGTTGTGTGTGTGGTCCATGCACATATCCACTGCAATTACATGTATGACATAGCCAAACATGTGTGTTCATTGGTGTACAGCGACAGTCATCTGTCACAGCTGTGTAAGACCCAGGGCCCCTGGTATGTGTAGAGCCGACCTGGTTATGTACAGTGGTATCATTGCAATACATAACACATGATGGAACCCTGTCGATACATGTGTAGTCTGCACAGTTGCTGTAGACCTATGTACAGTCCACTGGTCATGAGTCACACGGTGTTGTGTTAATGTATGGCTGTGTATTGCTGGTCCAATGACATGGTGATGTCGGAGGGCTACATTGTAGATTGTGGTGTGTACCTCTGTGATATGCACCTGAGACATCTGTGATAGCTCCTGAGTGTGTACTGGTCAATACATGTGAGTGGCCTTCATGTATGTGGGGACAGTAATACCATACTGTGCCCTTCCATGTTTAGACTCCATGTGCATGCAAGACGGCCCTTTGCTAAGTGTGTGAGCATGCCCAGTATGCCGTTGTGTAGTTGGATACACAGTACATTCCAAACTGCGCCCTTCCGTGTTTAGAATCCATGTGCATGCATGCAAGATGGCCCTTTGCAACTAAGTGTGTGAGCATGCCCAGTACGCCATTGTGTAGATGGACACAGTACATTCCAAACTGTGCCCTTCCGTGTATAGAATCCGTGTGCATGCAAGACGGCCCTTTGCAACTGCTAAGTGTGTGGGCATGCCCAGTACGCCATTCTGTAGATGGACACACAGTACATTCCAAACAGACGTGTGATACTAAGCGTGTGGGTATGGCCATTGACATCCTGTATAGCGATGGTGGTCATCCACGCAACAGATGTCCATTTTCAATGTCACGATGGATGCCTACATTGAACACACTGGTTGCTGTCTTGAAGGGTGTACTGTCTGTGGCGCGTCCCGTATCTATGTAGTGTTGTTGTAGTGCTCCATAGATATTTGGTTGCCCCAATCACACCACTGCCGTGTGTTTGTCTATGTCTACCTTGGGACAGTAATATGCTTTCAGACTGCTCACTCTCTATACATTCCCTATCGGCATCCTTGCCTTTACAGATGATGTCACCCACCTAGAAGTATGCCTCTGGGAGTGCTGTGTTCAGTAATCTCGGTAGCACATTCTGTAAATGCGTCATGCTGTAGTGTGTTAGGGTAGTTAGGTGTATGTTCGACTCCCAGCCCTGCCAAGTGTGTGTGTGTGTGTGTGTGTGTGTGTGTGTGTGTGTGTTTGCGCACATGCTCCCGTCCGCCTGGGGACTCAGTCTTGCTTTTAGATGCCGCACACCACAACAGTTTGCTACCGACGTCTTTGCCTTTGCGGATGATGACACGCACCTAGATGTCTGCCTCTGGGACTGCTGTGCTTAGTAATGTCGGTAGCGCGTTCTGTAAATGCGTCATGCTGTAGTGTGTCAGGGTAGTTAGGCGTATATTCGACTCTCAGCCCTGCCAAGTGTGTGTGTGTGTGTGTGTGTGTGTGTGTGTGTGTGTGTGTGTGTTTGCGCGCATGCTCCCATCCGCCTGGGGACTCAGTCTTGCTTTTAGACGCCACACACCACATCAGTTTGCTACCGACATCTTTGCCTTTGCGGATGATGACACACACCTAGATGTCTGCCTCTGGGACTGCTGTGCTTAGTAATGTCGGTAGCGCGTTCTGTAAATGTGTCATGCTGTAATGTGTTAGGGTAGTTAGGTGTATGTTCGACTCCCAGCCCTGCCAAGTGTGTGTGTGTGTGTGTGTGTGTGTGTTTGCATGCATGCTCCCGTCTACCTGGGGACTCAGTCTTGCTTTTAGATGCCACACACGACAGCAGTTTGCTACCGACGTCTTTGCCTTTGCGGATGATGACACGCACCTAGATGTCTGCCTCTGGGACTGCTGTGCTTAGTAATGTCGGTAGCGCATTCTGTAAATGCATCATGCTGTAGTGTGTTAGGGTAGTTAGGTGTATGTTCAACTCCCAGCCCTGCCAAGTGTGTGTGTGTGTGTGTGTGTGTGTGTGTGTGTGTTTCCAGCTGCATGACAACAGTACATTGCTTTGACAGTATTCACTCTCCATAACATCCGTGAGGCGTCTTTGCCTTTGATGCTGCTGTCTGAATCATGTGATCCAACTGCGTAATGCTGTTGTGTGGTACAGTGCTTAAGTTTATGTTCTGCTCCCAACCCTGCCACGTGTGTGTGTGTGTGTGTGTATATATGTATCTATCTACAAATATATATATATATATATATATATATATATATATATATGTATATATATATATATATATATATATATATATATTGTATATCACTCTTGACTGTACTGCATTGTCTGTACGTGAGCACCTTGGATGTATGTACATCTGCTATGGCTCTGTGATAGTGCACATACTGTGTGCTGTAGTGAACGTTGGTTATACATCTGTAGTGACCGGTTATTGTGTTGCTGGGTATTACACGAGCATTGGAAACAATGTTTGTGCAGCACCTTTGACTGGTCGTATGCAGATCTTGGAAACAGTCAGCAGTGTTTATTACATTCGAGTGTGAGTATGGCTCATATCCATCTGTAGTAACTGCCAAGTCTATGTATCCCAGGTTAACATTACAGACACACGTTTATCCACAGGTTGTGGTACAGATCCCAGGCCTGTATGTGTAGACATTGATAGTTGCAGGACTGGGTTGTGTTGGATGCATGGAGGGGTGTCCATGGCCAGTAATGGGGATCTCTACAGCCTGGCAGGTACGGTCTGTGACTGTCCCACAACCTCCTGTATATGGCTGACATGCTGTACCTGTATATATGCAGACACACACACTTACCACAAACAGCTATGGCTATCACATACACACACCCATTGCACCACCATTGGGCCATGCAATAACCGTTGTCCCTCACACACACACACACACACACACACACACACACACACACACACCTACGTGTACATTGGATGGCTCTATGACAGCTCTGGACTTGTTAACACCATACCCTGTGCATATGATGTCACCTGTGATGTGTAACATTGATGCAGGATCTGACTAACCTGGTGCTGCTGCACACAGTGGCTTTATTCCACTGTATTGATGTTAGCATGCTGTTAACACACAGTGTGTTACTTCCAGGTGTACTTCAGCAGGCATGATGCATTGCAGCTATGACCATCACTGCAGCATAGTTTACAGCACTGTTACCTCTGATGATGTAGTCTCCATCCATGTGCCATTTCACTGATGTGTGTAGTACTGGCAGCATGTGTGTCTGTGTGTGCAGTACATGTGTGATGTGTGTAGTACACATGTATACCTGCTTACAAATGCATACATGACATTACATGGGCTTCACCATTCGTACACTAGCTTACTCGTTCTTCCACACGCACACACGGGCTAACGCGTGCACACATACTTACTCGGGCTTACTGGCGCGCATGGGCGCAGACACACTGTGGGTGGGTTTGCAGGTCACATCGGTGGTATTCATGGCGTACGCCGTCAGTCTCCTGACATTCCCTGGGATAGCTCATGACACGCCTCTTCCACTGAGTACTGACAGCATACATGTGACACTGCTCCAGTGAGGTTACAGTGTTTTGTACATACACACTGCTGTTGTCACCTATCTTCTACTCTAATAATCCCCTTAACCTACACTACATTGTAGAGGCTTGGCCCATATGGCATGACATGTTGTGATTCAGTATCCTCAGCCTCACTTGCCTCACATTGCCTACAAATGCTTCATTACATCTCTGACAGAGCGCTTCCATACATAGGTACCAGTACGCAGTAGCCATGTTGTCTCCAGCTATCTGCATGGCGCACTAACATCTAACTAAACCTACATTTTGTATGTATATTATCCATATGTCTTGTTTTGAAGCGCAGCGCGTTCTCGTGGTGCTGCGCTACGCTTCCACACCAGGGATCAGGGGAGGACAACTACTGGTTCATTGATATCCAATGGACAAAGCCACCACTGGCCTTGGACTTGGACATTGGCATGCTTCTTCGACTGTAGTCATACTGTATTTGCAGCTGTCATTGCTCCGTTTAGCAACGTGCAAAACGTTAGTCGCATAACATCTGGGTACATTTCTGCACATAACTCTGCTCTTGCACGGACAACTTACTGTTTCATGTATCGCGTAGTTACGTAGGGTTACCACCTGTCCCACTTTGCAAGGGACAGTCCCTCTTTGGGCAGTTGTGTCCTGCAAAATATTGTGAGAAAATGGCAAATGTCCTGAGATTTTAGGACAAAATTATTTTCTATATTGTATGTAATAGTTGCATAAAACAGTTATTCTGTATCTGAAACACTTAAATGTTATACAAAACAGAATAAGGAACTGAAATGCTACAAGAATAAACTTTTATTCAGGCAAACAACTGAAGTTATGTCCATTGTACTGGCCGTGGGTATGTTTTGCCCTGCAAAATCTGATGTTTGTAGCACAAATGTCCCACTTTGGCCATTTGGAAAGGTGGCAACCATATAATTACATCATCTGCATAGCTTACACATACAAATGGGGTATGTTGCAAATCCCAACATTGTCCGTGCAATGTTCGTGTTACGGGCGGTCTTGCACACCCCTGCGGGTGTTTGCTGAATAGCCTGGCAGTCATCTTTCCTTGCTGTACTCTCACTCAATCCATAAACGCCTAAGGCGTCGTGTATCATGGCCTAGGCTTTGCTGTGTGCTATGTCTATTTGTGGTGTATGCATGGCTGTGGGTATGTCCCACTGTCATCATTGGTAAAGATGACACCCTATAGGTACTTCCTGTAGACTGCTGTGTCATTTGACATGTCAGCACATACCTGCAGATGAACTTCCTACTGCAGCACTTTTCATACCTTCTGTGTTATCTTGCAGACGATAATGCTGCTTCCTCAGACATGTATCTGTTTCTGATCATACCTATCAACCTCCTAGTGCAAAATATCTGTACAAAGCCTGACATGATGGGGGGACAGATAGGGGGCAGATTCTACATATTGCTTTTACAAACGTAGATAGTTGGCAGTATTATAGGTTTTGCATTAGTATGACCTTTCTGAGGGATTTGGGGTCTTAAACACATATGTGTATCATTATTTAATGACGTCAGTTCTCAGGTATTTGTCAGACAGGTACAGATTGTGAGAGGAACACACCACACATATGAGGCATACATCTGCACATTCATACAGTTACACCAATACACACAATACATGGCGCCATCACAGGCCAGTTACCATTACATTCCTATTGCAGGACACACCCACCCACTGGGTTATATTCCTCACACAGGCCAACAGGTGCTTATCCACACTACTTATTCCATCCTGTACCTTATGTGTAGGCCAGTATTTGCGCTTTCCGTCAGTGGCAGAGCTCACGTACGAGTATGGTGGACTGGATACTGTATCGGTGACACTGCATGACACCCTGAGGGACACATGTTGTTTGAGTCTATTAACCTTCCACATTGACTTTCACAGGCCATACATTGTAATTCACATTTGTGGACAAACATGCTTATGACTTGAGCATGTTTTGTCATTTGTCCTGATGTCTTTCTCCTCACCTGTCCACCTAGTATCACTAGTTCTGTACATTTCATTAGGACGGGTTACATTCATACCTCTCACCTGTACACATTATGGGTATACGCCCTGGGGTTTGACCTATGATTCTGTTACATTTGTCATGATAATGTCCCTTTCTGATAGATTGCTGGCAAGCCATGACGGACTGTGCGGTTAGGTAATCATGACTGACATTTCTATTTCATGATTACTAACTCTCATAATACTCGTATTCCTGACTACGCAATTATTCTATCAATGGTCTGACTTTGTCTGAGGTATATTTAATATAGTCCCTATTTGTCTGTCGTGTACTATGCCTTAGTCCAGCTGTCTTATTCTGACATTCTGGCAGGTATGGTTATCATCTTGGTCGTATGCGTGTCCATCCATGATAATCACCTACATGACACTGATATAGGTCCCTACATCTTCCTCCAATGGTTTACACAATATCCAGTGGATGGGTTGCACCTTTTTGGTGAATATAGGAGTGTGCTATACCCACATAGGTATATTGATCACTCCCATGGGGCGTACCTAATAGATCTGTGCCAACCAACACCTTGGCCCAATTCTGCATACCCATGATTCCCATACCTGACACACCTCCACAGTACCCATTAGATATATTTAATGTGAGCAATAATAAAGTGTGAGGACACTTCCGAGCACTCCCCAGTCTGCGGTTATCAGCTCGTATGTCATACATTCAATCGACCCATGTGTTATTACCCTTGCATCTGCTACTGTTGCATGTACAGCTATATCGTAGTTGCAGCTGTGACGTCTTTCGCATCTATGATGGTTCGCACTTCATACGGATAAATTTTTGGGGTCCTGCAAAGGACACCTATATTCATGTTTAACGTGTAGAACTTGCAGGCCCTGTCACACTGGTACTTTCCAGGAAATGGTTTGGAAACCATCGGTGTATTCTCCTTTCATGCATGTCTGTCTGTCTATCCATATTAGCTATACCGTGACCTATTTATGTACATGTGTTATATGTACAGGGACATATGTTTGTTGTGTATATATCTATTCATGTATCGTGTGTGTATAGATATATATATCTGTACATATGTCTGTACATTACTCATCTCGTAATTTGCTTTGGATTATGTCTGTGGATATATGTGTATATATAGGTTTTACCTGCAGGGGATACATGGTTTGCAATCCTGACACTGCCTAGGGTGACAATACCTACTACATATGCATAGGGGTCACTGTGTGTAGTTGTTTCTGCAACAAACCACTGGACCAAGTACGGCTGGATTTGGTGGACGTTCTGGTATGGTGGCAGGTTGTGTGTTGTGGAGGGTATGCTGGGTAGGCTATTATGCATCCAGGTATGTTGCATTTTTTATGGCCAGTTCCATCAGGACCCATCTGTGGGTATGTGATGGTGCCGTATCTATACATTTGTCTCGCATATTTCCATATTCATATGTTTGTGGGATTGTGTTCTACACTATGGCCTGTCTGCTTGTCTTGCAGCTGTTTCTACATGAGGTTGTGTTTCTTTCCACTTCACCCTCTGCCCCCTCATACACCTCCGGTTCACCTTTTCTGCATATGACACAAGTATCGCCTTTGAGGTATTTACCATTAAACACACACCCCTCACACGCAAATTACTCACACCCCATAGAGCACTACTTTTGGTTGTTGGCCCATGACATGTCCGGAGTTGCACACTGACTACCCTACATGTGTCGGGTACCTTTATGGTTGTGTGGACTACCCTGCCATGTTTGCTTTCCACATGCTATACCTCACGCACATAGGTGCACGCCCTTACTTCACTTTCATTACTTGGTTGGTGTATCCGGGTACTACCCGTTCGACTGTGTCACATACAAGTTCGGATTATACAGCTGACTTCCGGATTTTGCCAGCCTGTTCTACTCATTGGTAGGATGGCACCTTTTCCTATGTCCAAGCTATTCCTTACACGTCTGACCGTTGGGGACATTGCCTCCCCACAGTCAACGGTTGTGTTTCCACCTTTTCAACTGGCCACAGTGTGACATAGGGTTACCACTTGTCCCACTTTGCGAGGGACAGTCCCTCTTTGGGCAGTTGTGTCCTGACATGTGACTGTCAACATGGCAAATGTCCTGAGATTTTAGGACAAACATATTACTTATATTTTATGTGATAGTTGCATTAAACAGTTAATTCTGTATCTGAAATACCTGACTGTTATGAGAAACAGAATACGCAACTAAAATGCTACAGGAATATGCTTTTCTGTAGGTAAAACAGTTATGTTCTGTCCTTTGTACTGGCCGTGGGTATGTGTTGGCCTGTACAGTCTGATGTCTGTACCAAACATGTCCCACTTTGGCCATTTGTAAGGGTGGCAACCCTACTGTGACAGTTGCGGTGAACACAGCATATTTTACAGGCTGACACATACCCATGGTCAGTTCGGCAGATAGAACTTACAATTCTTGCCTATATCTAAGCTTATTCTTGTAACATCTCGGTATCTTATTCCGTTTGTTATGACATTTATGTATTATATGTCCAGTGAAATATGTTTAATGCAACTATTGCATGACGTCTACGGAGGAATTATGTCCTATAGTCTCTGGACATTTGCCAGTTTTACATGTTTGTGTCAGGACACATCTGCCCACAGAGGGACTGTTGCTCGCAAAGTGGGACAGGTGGTAATCTTGGTCGATGGTACCGATCATACTGTTCCTTTCGGCCTACATGTGTCCGTGTTATTATGGCTCATTTATATGCTCCTTCTGTTTCATTTACATGCGTATGCTATTTCCTATCACATTTGGTATGTGAAATACAGACATACCTTTTGTATGTACTTACTGGCAGAACGCTAACATCTGATATGTTTCACTTCCACATGGTATAGCTATCAACACTACATTGGACTACAGGCAGATGGTTTTCCTGTCATTTGTTCATGAGTAGGGACCCGTTATTCCCTACCGTGCATTTGTGTTTGAGTCTTCATTTTCTGTTCACAGGGACTCTGCTTTGCATACATTTCAGTCTCCATGGACACTGATAGGTACGATTACTATTGCTGGTGGAATATAATATTTAGCAGTTTAGGCTGCTCCTCGAAAGCCGACATTGACACGCCTCCCTGTGCAACTTCGATACGCCCCTTGAACTCGCGCACGTTTCCTATGCACTTGGCTGGGCGGCTGCGCGCCTTCATTAATATGCATATGGTGCATCTACTCCACATCTACGCTGCATGGCAGGCGCAAGCCTTATGCCAGACTTGCGTCGATCTTCATGAATCCGGGGGAATGGGTTTTTTTGTAAATTTCACACAGAAAAGAATGTACAGCTGCCCTCAGCTTCAGACATCTCAACTCCACTGAGCATTTTCCAGTGGAAAAACAAACAAGGTAATATCTTTGTAGTTGTAAGAAGTGTAGCATTTTCATGGCCTTCATTTTGTCTTATTTTTAAAGCCTACATGTTTACAAAAACACCTGTTTACAGCTTAAGCCAAATGTAGTAATCTACACATTCACCCTTGTAAAATAAAATGAGAAAATATCCTAATCCTACATATAATACAATCAGAGCACTTTTACATCCCACTCCAGCAGCACAAGATAATGGCATGTGAACATTAAACTTGATTTTGTCCAGCCTTTTTCCCCTTGTTATACTGTAAAACCTATATTTCTTACAACTAAAAAAGTACTTGTTTACCTTAATATTTTAACGCATACCACATACAACAGTCACTGAAAAGACACCCCCACATTTAAAATACCATTGACTACACAAAACCGTTTTACTGTAAATAACATCTAGTTTGCATCATGAAATGTTTTATATGAATACTAATAAGAACAAAAATTGTCTTACTTACAGTTAATTTTTCCCCTTTTAGCATCCTTCCAAACATTCATTATACAAAGTGGGGAATATGCTTTATAGTTCACAAACAAGTTTAACAAAGTCAACAAAAGTCCAGTGTTTTTCAAAACCATATTTCATAAATGTGATAAGATGCTTTATAGTCTTCCATTTATTCATTAATTTCAGTCGCTGATGATCTTCCTTTTCATCCCCATCTCCCAAAACCAAACTCTGTTTCAAGTCCAAGGTACTGCTAATTCTTCTAGTCAACTCCTGTTCTTTTTTCTCTCTCAAAAGCATTTTCCTTTGTAACACCAGAAAAGATTTCACTGGCAAAGTCTCTTTCTGTGAACCTACCATCAGAGGAATGAGGCAGAGTCCCCTCCTGCTAGCTGACTCACTTTTTTGTTGGATATTTTTATTTCTTCCTTAACCTGTTCTGCTTCATAAATGACTTTGATCCACCAGGAAAAAATACTTGGATGATAGCTGGTACAGCAGCTTGAATCTCACACCTGTATCATGACATTGTCTTACTGCTGGGATGAATTTGCTTCTCTTATACCTGATGTACAGTGAACAATAATTTTTTTTATACTTTGCTGTCTCCAATTTTTAATACTTCCCCTTCTGTCACAATTTTGCCATGATCAACTCTGTCTGCTGGTATGATTGCATCTTTATCAATATAGGTCTTGGTTGCTTTCATGGCCACGTTTGAAGCATGTACTCAATGTGCCCTTTCAATTAACAAATTCTGCTGGGCAATACTAGTCCAGTTTCTCATTTCCGCTTATATAAAATTAATACATTCTGTTCCTTACAGTTTTCTCAGATATAGCAGAAAATCTCAGGTTTTCTCTGCATGCAATGTTTTCTAACTCTACTACTTAAACAGTTTTGCTTGAGAAGCTTCATATGCAGCCAGCTTTTTCTTCTTGTCAGCCTCTGATATTTACAGTTTTATCAGTTCATCTGAACAGCTAGTTAAAGCGTCTTCCATTTTATCCAGCCTTTTGTTGTTTGAATTGATATATTCCTTCGATATTTGATTTTAATAATCTCTGAGTATATTTGATTAATTTGTCCTCTAAATTATTGGAAATAGTCTCTTGAACCAAAGCTGAAGTTTGAACTGCACCTTCCCAAAGTTTTCTCTTTGCCTTTTCAGGTTAATTTTCTTTCAGGTTTTCCAAATTTCTTTGCTGGTATCCAGGTAGTATTTACTAGCCAGTAAATGGATTTCAGCACAAAAAATATTTTTCAATGGCATTATTTTTTCGCAGTTTCTGTTTTCAACTATACAAGATACAAGATGGCGGCGTCTTGAATGGCAGCAACTTCTCTGGTTCCCGAATGTGTGTTACATGGTTTTTTATATTTATGTGTTTTTTTCCTATCAGTGTGTCGTCCGTTTTGTGAAAACATTTTGTTGTCGGTGTGTGGTGAATGCAGTGGTGATGTTTTTCTAATGGATTCTTGTGGATTTCCTTCTTTTTTGGATCTTGCAGCAACCGTTGCGTTGGCCATGATGTTCATCTCGGGCCTTCAGGGATGGCAGTTGTGTCAAGTGTAGGAACCAGAGCATGGCTTGTGGATTTCAGTCTTTGGTGATGGTCGAAGATTAGTTCGGACAGTAGAATGATGATGGTGTTGGTGGATAGAGCTGCGGATTGGTGAGGATAGTGTGGAAGGAAAAGACTGTTGCGGCCAATGTAAATTGATCAAGCGTAAGGTAGTAGTGTGCCGGTGGACAGGATTGGAGTATTCCAAGGTGAACGGATGGTACTCTGGAACTTTTTGTTGGTGTTTGGGATGGAGTTGGCAATAGTACAGATGGTGTGGATGGTAGGATGGATGTGGTCACTGGATATCAACCCTGAGTCTGGCAAAGAACGGTTAAGAATGGTTACTTGTATCTTGATCCCTTGGACTCTGCTGTTGCTGCTACTGCTGTTGTTGGTATAGCTGTTGTTATTTTTAACTCTAAGTTATTTGCACATGAGCTTTGATAAACGTAATTTTGTTCAGCTGTGCACGTGCTGTATGGTCTGAATGACAACAAAGTTTTACTTGACTTGACTTTCACACTGAGACAGCTGAAGTTATGCTGTTGATCAATGTGCAGCCATCTTTAAAGTCCATTACTTTGTCTAATTTTGACAAAAGTTCCATGAAAAAAGTAGTAATGTGCTTCAGAAAATAACTAGCAGCATTATTTTTTTAATTGTGTTTAATATGTAATAATTGTCCTCAGAAGCAATTCTTCTATGGTAGTGAGTAATGACCTATATTCTTACTTTATCATCTTTATAGTGGTCAGTTCCGAACTAATGATGTTGAAAATTGTTATACTGGTTCTTATATATTATTTGCACTACTTCTAAGGGGGGACATTAACCTCACTGGATCTCCTCTTCAAAATGGGGGCCACCTGTCAGCAAACTTCACTTAAATTAAAATCAAGTTGTCTACAGATATTTTGATTGATATATTTTGTCACCACCCTCATCTGCAAAAATGCACCTTTTTTCAAACAAGGTTACTGCAGAAGAAACTCTCTGCATTAGTCTTGGAACTAATATCATTAAGAAGGGGCTGCATATGAGGCCAAGTCCCCCAAAGGGGGAAAGCTTTGCTACACTCTCCAACAAAAGTTAGAACTCCAGTGCAAACTTTTTTTTGATTGTTGCAAAGTAAGAATGCCTGTCATTCATATTTGTGACAGGTCACTTCCATTAGAAAACAAAAGTTGCATACTTACCTTAGCTATATATCTGCATTTGGAACTTCATCTCTGTCACCTCTGTGAATACTGGTGGGTAAAGAGCTTGGCTCATAACATTTTCCCAGGCTACCTTAACATCTCCCTCTTTACCCATAATCCTTGGTGCCAAAAGACTACAGTTTCAGAAGCCCACGAGCTAGCAACTCCAGAAGAGCCAAAAAGAAGGTAAACATTAAGCTCCAAAAAGGATAGCATCCAGTGAACTTTAAAGCAAGGGGAAAGAATGCAAATGAAGATTAAACTGTCAATGTAGATTAACTGTTATGGCAAGTATGTTAACTTTACTCTCTGATGTTGGGGGCTTCATCTCAGTCATCTCTAGGATATATCCATAAGTATCTCACCTTGGGTAGCTAATCATAAAAGAATACCTTGGATTATGTCAGCACAAAAAGCAGATCTTGGTGATGACATCTAATGCATAGCACCCAGAAGAGGTATTCAATGATGTCATATTTTAGTAGCAAAAAATAATACATTGATAAAGCTAAGAAGAAAGAGAAGCCTTTGATATTTTTTGGCCCAATTTCTTAGAAGAGAAGACTATAAAGAGTTGAGAATCCATCCTTATAATATTTGTTCTTTCCAAATTAAATCTGAGTTTCCAATGAGCATATGTAAACCGATACTGATATTCACCCCAATTAAAATAATTCAGGAAGAAAACTGATTTACATTACATCCTGCAGCAAATTTTGGTGTGCATGTGGTATCGGTACATAATGATAATCTGTCTTTGCAAAAATTATATAGGTTTGATAAACACACAACGTATGCAACTCTGAAATCCTTTAAACTGAAGCAATGGCCACCAAGAACACAATGTTCCAGGTAACATACTTGAGGGTGGCAGAGGAAGCTAGTTCAAATCCTTAGAATGAATTAAAAGTCCCATGTAGGAACAAACAACTTATAAAGAGATGAAAGAGAAAGATCCCTCTCAAAAAACATTTGCATATCTTAAGGGAAGCCAGAGAAACAGAATTCACTCCCTGGTAGAAATCAGAACTGACTGCCAGATGGACTTCAGTCAATGAAAAATTGAAAGGCCTAAGTCAAAGATTTTAGAAAGGTATTCCTGAAAGCTTAGGGTTGGGAATGAATGATGAGCAGTAAGACCATTTGATATGATAAGGTTTACTAGTACCACCTCTCTGAGCAAAAAGCAGGATCTGGACAATCCTGAATGGATAAAATGCTACCTTAGCCACCAATGGAAATTAAAAAAATTGAAGTTAAGTACTTAACCATGATGCTGGATCCTCTCCATCCTAGCCTAGGTGGTACATCTGCTGGGTTAGATCCACTTGTTGGAAACTTATTTGATAGTGCTAAAGCTCCTAGCATTGATTTCCTTTAAGTAGTAGTCCTTCTACTAATCCCGCTGAGCTATTGTCTCCTTAAATTAGGTTTGTTAGCATCTAAGAAATATTAGAGTATAGGAGAAGGATGATGGAAGAGCTTTTTGAAGATTTGCCAGGTTCTCAGAACAATAAGGATTTGGAATGTGGAAGGCAGGAAGAATTTTTTGGATGAACCAGGTTAAAATGATTCAGCATTATGTTAAGCACATAACTTCTGTATCATCATCTAGTCTGTCCAGTATGGCTGTTGGGTTAGAATCCCAAGTTAGTATAATACCTGTGCAATATTGTAACAGGATTCTTTCAAACGTGTTGCACCAAAAAATGCTCTAGATCTGGACAAGTCTAATTTGTAATGTTTGGCAAAAATCTGTGGCATAAAATAAGTTACTACAGTGCAAATCTCATCCAAAGAGTACCTAAAGAGCCCTGTAGAAGTAGCAAGCAAATGTGTTAAATAAGCCTTTGGTTTGCTTGAAAGAGCCTTATTTTGTGAATAGCATACAAAGGAAATAACATTCCAAAAACCATCTGGAAAGGATGATTGAATGGGCGTGCCTTCACTGAAGGTTGGGAGTTGGGCTGGCAACTTGGCACCATAAAAATCTACTGCCAATCATTAGCGGACCGGAGTTCCGCTGTGGCGACCCCTAACCGGGAAAAGCTGAAAAGACAAACAACATTGACCTAATTTATTGATTGCAAAGAACACAAAGTTGGTCATCAATTTTGAAGCATCTTTCTTAGTGAAGGTAAAAACTGAAGCTATCTATGACATTGAAAATATGGTATTTGACCGACGAAGAATACAGGAAGATGAGTCAACTGATTCAGGCTGACATCAGTAGCAACCTCTAGAACAAAAAAAGAGTTGGACCTAAGAGATACCCTATCCTTGTGAAAAATGAAAAGAGGGAAGAAGAAGACAAAGCCTGCAATTCTGAAATTCTTTTTGCAGATGTTACTGCTATGAGAAAGAGGGTCTTCCAAGAAAGAAATTTTAACTGAGCCAAGTAAGCTAGCTGAAAGGTAGGTCTGGTTAATTCTTTCAATACAATATTGGGATCCCAGGGTGGTACATTATCCCTGACTGGTGGACAAAGCAGAAAGGTCCCTTGCAAAAAGGCTTCTCATAGCTTATATGAGCCAATGGAATGGGCCACGATGCCACAGTGGTAATTACAGAGAGAAGCCAATTGAACCTTTATAGATGAATAACTGTAGCTCTGGCCAGAGAGTTGAGCACACAATTTTAAAATGTTGGAATGGATGTTGAAAAGGAATAAATACTCTCATTAGTTGCCCATAAGGAAAAATATTTCCATTTGCTGTTGTACACCTTACGATAGACTTCCCCTGAGAAACTACGTAACATTCAGGAGTAGCAGTAGATTTTTGATCATTGGAATTGGAGAAATCATGTGGTCAAGCTTCAGATTCAGAAGGTCTGAATGGATGGGACAGGAAACCCTCTTGGGGATATAGAAGTCAAGGGGTTCTAGTAGGTGAGGCCAGAGCAAGATAAACCATATCTGCCAATGCCAATAAAATAAAAGAGGATTAACTTGACTTTGCATTCAGATACTTTCTGAGGCAACCTGGCTATAAAGGAAAGAGCCAAAGAGAAGACCAGAAGACCGTTATCTGACAAAAGTATCTCTTGGTGACTGTCCCCTGGAATTGCTCCCCACCCCAAGGTGGAGGCATCCATTTTTACTGTTGCCACTGGGTGGGGAGAACAAATGATCTCCTTTCGAAAACTGTGGAAGAGGAGGTCTAACATTTCAAATGAGTTCTGCACAGACATGAATATCAGAATTTTAAGATGGTCTGAAACCTGAAACCACTGAACATTTAGTAGCCACTGTAGGGTGTTAATGTGGAAGGGGAAACTACAGCTGTGTACACTTACCATAAATGTAGATGTTCATGTGTATTCACTTCTGCAGTCCTGATTTGTGGGAGTTCCTGCTGTGGAAGCCCTTGGCCAGCCTGACTAGCAGAGTAAAACTCTCCCCTCCTCCTAAGGCTGGTGAAAGTCCTACCCTAACGTCAGTATGCTTGGGTAAAAAGGAAGCCAACCAATGCCATGGCATCAGTTTTTTCTTGCACCTTAGAAGGTAGGAGCCCCCAGGATGAACCATAAGCAAGAGTCAAAGCTAGAAAAAGGGCCCTGCAGGGAAAACACCCAGGCGGTCCTCTGGTTAGTGAAGAAGATGGAAGCAGAATACTACTATAGGCAAAAAGGAGGAGGAGGGAGGTAAAGAAGACTGCAACAGTGAATACACTCAAACATCTACATTTATGGTAAGTATACACAACAGTACTATGTTCTTCGTGTTTCACTGCTGCAGCCCTGACTTGTGGGAAGATTCCCAAAGCTGAGATGAGGGTTGAAGGTAGATTATGGAGAAGAGAAGACCCTGCAAGATGGCAGTGGCAAATCCTGCTCTAGACTTGGAGAAGGCTGATAAGTGGTATTGTTTGGTAAAGGTATGCACAGATCACCAGGTAGCTTCCAAAATGTCTTTGGTAGGTACTCTTTTCAGGAAGGCAGGAGAGGTAGCAGTGGCCCTAGTAGAGTGAGTCCTTACAATTTCAGAAGGCTTTTTACCATGATGGCTGTAACAAAGGGAAAAACAATGACAGATCCACATGGTGATAATGTGCTTGGAAATTGGTTTCCCTTTAGACCCAATGGCAAAGGACTCAGAGTTGGTCTGATTTTCTGAAAAACTTAGTTCTGTCAAGATAGTAGCAAAGCTGTCTGTGCACATCCAGGAGTGAAGGATTCTTACCCCCTGGTTCTGAGGTTTGGGGAAGAAGTTGAGCATGTGTAGAGCTTGATTTAAGGATGTGTTCATCACCACCTTGGGCAAAAAGGATGGATTAATCTTGAATGATACTCTATCTGGGTGGAATAAGAGAAATGCTTCCACTGCCATGAGACCTTGTAGCTCAAAGACCCTCCTAGCTGTGGTGATAGCCAGCCATAACTCAGCAGAATTTGCCAGTTCAAATGCGGTAGTGTCAATTTTTCTAGAACAGAATTGAAGTTCCATGGAGGTGTGGGTTATCTCCTGGGAGGTCTGATGTGAACCACTCCCCTAAGGAATTGTTTCATCAGGGGGTGGGAAAAGATACGAGGAAGAGCAGGGATATGGGCTGAAATGGTATAGGTGTGAATTTTGATGGAAGAAAAGGAGAGGCCTCTGTCAACCAGGGTAGCCAGGTAATCTAAAATGGCAGAGATATTGGCTGAGTTAGGACTGAGGCCCTGCTGCTGACACCAAATGAAGAATCCTTTCCATGTGGCTGAGTATGATTTCCTAGTACTAAGCCTTCTAGCATCTGAGAATGTTTTGAACTTGTCTACTTAGAGTATGCTCAGAGGAGTATTTTGGGGAATTATCCAGGCTGACATTTGAGAGTCTGTAGGTTGAGAGGCACAAACCTCCCCTTGTACTGATTCAGAAGGTCCACACTCTGAGGTAGCTTCCATGGGTTTTCATTGGTTAAACTTACTAGCAGAGGATACCAGTGCTACCTGGACCCATCTGGGGCTATCAGAATGACCCTTGGGCCTTTCCTACCTGATTTGTAGGAGGACCCATGGAAGAAGAGGCAGAGGAGGAAATGCATAAATGAAAAGATGGCTCCAAAGGAAGGAGAAAGCATATCTCCTCCAGGCTGTGGATAGTTTGCTCCTGGAACAGAATCTTTTCAGTTGAGCATTTTCTTTGGTGGCATAGAGGTTTATCTGTGGGGATCCACATTTCTGGATTATGCTCAATGTTTCCCGATGCAGATGCCACTCGTGGGGGGGGGGGTCCATCAAGTTCCTGCGGAGAAGATTTGCTAGAGTGTTTTTGGTCCCTGGAGGTACTGTGGCATGAGGTGCAACCCCAGAGAGTCAGTTGTCTCCCAGACCTTCATCGCTAGTCAACAAAGAGGGCAAGACTGACTGCCCCCTTGTTTATGTACCACATGACTGTGGTGGTGTCTGTTTTGACAAGCAGGATCCCTAGTTTCCACTGATCTTTGAAAGCTACTAGGTCCATTTTGAACTGCCATCAGTTCTTTTTAATTTATATGCTTGTGTCTGAACTGATTTTCTCATCTGCCCTTTGATTGAAGGTTTTGGAAATGAGCCCCCCACCATGCTGTCTCTGAAGCATCTGTGGTTAAAGTTTGGCCCTGAGGGATGAACCTGAAAGGGAGACCCAGGTTCTAGGTACATGCCCATGTCCACCATGCAAATTCCTCTTGAAACAAGAGATCAGCTGAATTTCTGTCTCCAGGGACTGCTAGTGTTGGCAGCACAAATTCTTGAGGTACCAATGGAGTTTCCACATGTGTAGCCTGGTCAGAGAGATCATGAGAATACAAGGTGCTATGTAGCCTAATGCTCTGAGGAATTCCCTGGCTGAGGCATTGTCTCTGCATAATTTTAGGAAGTACCGAGTCAGGAGAGAGACCTTTTCTGGAGGGAGGAAGGCTTTTAGAAGGGAGAAATCTAGAAAAGCCCCCAAGAACACTATCATGGTGGATGTTTTTGCATTGGATTTGCAAAGATTTATGATGAACGCCAACAAGGTGAGGAGGTTCTGAGTGAAGGCCAGATCCTTGAGAAGCTTTGACGAACTCACTGCTTGAATGAGGCAGACATCTAGATAGGGGGAAATTGGATCCCTCTTGTTCTGCAGAAGGTGATCACAGGAGCTAAACACTTTGTGAACACCCTGGGAGAGGTAGACAAGCCAATGGGTAGTTCAGAGAATTGAAAGTGACTGGTGCCTGCTCTGAAATGAAGAAACATTCTGCAAGAGTCCTCTGTAGGAATGTGCACGTAAGCATCCTTTAGGTCTAAGGTGGCCATTAAGGCCTGAGGGGCTATCATGGGACTGATTGAGGATAGACAGGTCTAGAAGAGGGTGCTAACAGCCTTTCTTTCTGGTAACCAGGAATAGCCTGGAATAGAACACCTTCCCTATTTGATGCTATGGTACTGGTTCCACTCAGCCCTGTGAATACAGGTTATGAATCTAAGAAAGGGCTTCTGCTGTTTGATATTGTGGGACATCCAGGTAACCAGAGTATCTTAATGGCTCTTTGGAAGTGATCCTGAAACCATCTGAGATAACTTTCAGAACCAACTTGTCTGAAGTAATGAGGGACCAGTTTTGCTTGAACAGGAATAGCCTTCCTCCTAGTATTCCTCCTATCTTTACTGGAAGGGGTAGGGAGGCAGGTAGGGAAAAGAAAGAGTCATTGCTGCTCTCTCTGCCAGGGCCCTGTGGCCTAGAACTCCCATCTGGGGTTTCCTGTGGACCACTGTCTGGGCCTTTGAGAGTAATGCTGCCTTTGAGACCTTTCCCTCTGGAGTTTGCTCTGTCCATTTTTTGATTGAGAGGAAAAGGACTAGTGTTTAGAGGGAAAATTC
The DNA here is from genome assembly GCF_019279795.1 of Protopterus annectens. Classification (NCBI taxonomy): domain Eukaryota; kingdom Metazoa; phylum Chordata; order Ceratodontiformes; family Protopteridae; genus Protopterus; species Protopterus annectens. The sequence continues at coordinate 242,374,263 of NC_056731.1, read as the reverse complement.
CTACTAAACCTAGGAGGCTAAACTTGGAGGAAGTCCTTGACAGTTTGCACAGATTTTGCTTTATCTTCCATCTTTTTTAGCACAGCCTCCGCCTTTGACCCAAAAAGAAAGTCCTTATCCAGAGGTGCATCTAGAAGTTTGGATTTGAGATGGTCTGGTAGGGTCTGTTCCCCAAGACAAGAATGCCTTCTAATGACAGAACCAGATACAGCACCTCAGCTAGATGCCTCCATAGTCAAAGTCAAACTAAACTTTATTGTAATTTAGCCTACACAAGTACAGTCTAAACTAAATTGCATGCATCAGGCTCAAATTGAGAAGACATATGTGTACAAACAATGAATATATATTCATCATTTCATATTAGACAGGTTATTCTACCTACATATTATCACAGTTTACCTTATCTATAATTTTTAGCAGCTGAATAATTTCTTATTGTACAAGTTCTTATTGCACTGTATGATTCTTACATGAATAAGGACCTAGTTAGTATATTGTACATTCATTGCCATCTATGTATTGTTAATGTTTATAATCCGAACTCTTTCATTTACTTGCATCAAAAGAGTTGGCTGTCCCATATCTTGTCAGTGTCTGCTTCCCTAAGATTATTTCCAGAGTTCTAGAGTCTCAGCTCCTGAAGGAAGAAGTGCTTTCTGAACCTGGATGTTTTACACCGCACACTGCAGTATCTTCTGCTGGGCGATAAGCTTGTGAACAGTTTATAAGCAGGGTGTGTAGGATCTTTGATTATTTTTGTAGCTCTGTTGTGACATCATGCTGTGTATAATTGCTGCAGTGCTGGAAGTTTGGAGCCCATTATCTTCTCTGCCACTTTCACTATCCTTTGTATGGCTTTTTGGTCTGCAACTGAGCAGTTCCCATACCAGACTGAAAAGTTGCACATTAGAATACTTTCAATGGTACCCCTTTAGAAGGTGAAGAGAATAGGGGGTAGTAGACTCACTTTCCTCAGGAAATGCAGTACTGATGAGCCTTCTTTACTATACGACTGGTGTTTACTGACCAAGACAGATCCTCCACAATGTGAACCCACAGGAATTTTATGCTCTTTATTCTTTCCATCATCTCGCCATTAATCATGAGAGAAGAATGAGCCAGCTGTGTTTTCCTGAAATCCATTATATCTTTTATTTTGTTGACATTAAGGATGAGGTTGTACTTGATACACTAGTCAATCAGTGAGCTCACTTCCTCACTATAGTCTTTTTCATCTCCTTTACTGATAAGACCCACGACTGTAGTGCCATCCGCAAACTTGATGATGTGGTTGGTGTTGAATCTAGCTTTACAGTCATAGGTTAGTATTGTAAACAGTAGTGGACTCAACACACAGCCTTGAGGTACTCTTGTGTTGATTGTGATGCTTTTCAAAGAGTTATTGCCCACAAATACCCTTTGAGGTCTTTCAGTCAAGAAGTCCAGGATCCAGTTGCACATATGGGCATTGATCATACCTCTCAACCATACTGAATTCCTCTGTAAATGCCATTTTCAAGGGCAAAATAATGGGGTGCCATGAATTCCAGAGTGGCTCCTTTAATTTCCAAACTTCCCAGTTTTTATGTGCTTTTTTTAAAGACGAATGTGTTCCTGACATCTTCACATACAGGGCATGGTGACATCAGCTTCATGAGGCAGACAGACTAATTCAGTTGCTGAGCCATTACTTATTTTTTTAACTTTACCGATCTTCTCAGGCAGTGTGCACCAGTCCTCCAGGTAAGGCAAAAGAAAAGACTGTGATCTAGTGGTGGGCACGTTCGAAAAAGAAAAGACTGAGCTATGATGTGTGTGCTGATTTCTCTCATTGCATTAAAGTGTACTATTCATGCCATTTTCTGGTACCGTTCTTATGTGGTAAAGTGGTGTGCATTTTGTATACCATTAGTAGCGATGTGCTGTTAGAGACTGCTTTTCCCGCTGCATTGACCTGCTGCTTAACACAAATGGATACATTCATTGCATTTTGTGTACTATTAGCTACTCTACCGGATGTGATGTGCTGTTAGAGATTGCTAATTTTCTCAAGGGGAGGCATTGCTTTTCTCAAAAATGTGTACTGTATTGATTTACTTGAGAAGAGAGCTAGTCACTGTTTGAGGTGTGTGTGTGTGTGAAATATCTCAGTTAGGTTTAACTGGTGGTTAGGGTTACTCTGACTCAAACCCTGAACTTTAGGTACAAGAAGCAATAGCCTAAATTCCCTACCCATACCATCACTTGTGATTCAAGGAGTTAAGTCCTTTCACAGAATGTCTAGAATGTTTCTCTCATACTTTTGGTCTGTTCCTCTTAAAATATGTGGTTTTCTGGCAAACAAACCAGTGAGAACTGAATTCACTAAATAATGATAGCCATCTAGGTTTCAGTCTTGCTATCTTTCAGGAAACGCATAGCAACACAAAACATTTTATTCTATCAACTTTCTAAGATTATACAAGCAATGTTTAAAATGTGTCCCTGGTTTTGGGTCTTTGTCCCCCCCAATAAATTTTGTCTTTTTCCAGATTTCTTGTGCTGCACAGTTCTTCAGAGGGAGAGAAGTTCAGTGCTGCTTATGTCAAGCCTGTTTGTGTTAGTAGTACAACAGGCAGTATACTTGTTTTTGATGCAGAAGGCTGTGGGTTCTACTCCCCCAGTATGTAGATGGATTGCTGATATCGTGCTGTTGTACTTTTAAAGGGAGTGGATGCTGCAGTTGTGAGAATAACTTCTTTGGTGGAGATACCTAGTAACTATAAACCTGTCATCAGTTTGCCATCCATTCCCTATTGCAATATTACTAGCTTATCATTCTTTTAATGTAACATAGGCAATTTATTCTTAAAGGGGAACGGAATTAATTTGTAGATGATCATTTTTAAAAAACAGCTAAAGTCAATGTTAGTTCAGCAGCTTAAATGTGTTTCAAAGGTAATGTTTTGCATGGATAGTTCTGCAATAGATTGCTTAAATATTTTCCATAGAAAATATTGTTTCATACGGATGATCTTTGTAGAAATTATATTGAATGTATTCCTAGTGTTGGCTAAATCCATGCATTATTACAGTTATTTGAATTCAATTAATTGCTACACTTCTCTGCTTTGAAAGAAATGATTGCATTTTCCAAAAAAACGCTCAGTCTGCAAATCTATCTGCTGATTACCTCTGTTTAAATCCAGCTCATTTATTTTCTGGCTGAAGCAATTAATTGTATTTTTATACTTTTGCAGTTTGCACAAGTTCAAAGTTTAATACAAGTTCAAATATTAATTTAAAGAAAACACTATTGCTCTGTTTATTTTGTGTGTAATATTTTGTCTGTTCTTCAATTTGCATTTAAAAGTTGGTATCTCACAATTCTACCAGAGTGGGTGGGGTTGCATAATTATGTATGCAAATTTTATGTTAATCAGTGTACAGATTTCCACCTATTTTTCATGTGCATTTGTCCAGATTTTTTATGATTTCAGGTTGAAAGGTATTGTGTTGATACCTATATGAACAAGTTTGAAAAGCATCCTAGCCACAGTGAAATGAGTGTCTAGCCACCTGGGAGCTGGAATAGCAATGGTCCAACAAGTCCTTGAAAATGTTCTTTTCCTCCATGGAGGATATTTTTGCTTTATTTTATCTAAAATACTTTGTTGGTATTTTATCATATGAAACTGGCAGTTAAGGGACCTTATGGCTAGGGTGGCAGAAGTGTAGACTTTGTTACCAAACCTGTCAAGGGTCCTGTTTTCTTTGTCAGCAAGTAAAGGGTTCTTTGAAGAGCTGGCTCTTGCTCCCTTGGGATGTGGAGTGACAACCTCTGGGTCAGCAGAGTGGTTTTTGAAGAGGTATTTACACGAGTCCTGCACCCTGTAAAGCTATCTGGTTTTTGAGGGGCTGGAGGTAGAGAATCAGGATTCAGGGAAGAATCCATAAAAAACATCCTCTACCACCCCCAATACAGGAGGAATAGCCAAATGTTTGTGTTCTGGTAGGTCACAGAACTACCTTAATCCTCTTTTTAGATTGTGGGCATTTCTGTGCCTCCCACTAGAAATGTTCCCTCATGACATAGAGTGTCTCCCCAAAAGTGATGTCATCCGAAGGTGAAGATAATGGCAGAGTCTCTTCTATTAACTGTAAACTCAAACTATAAATTCTCTTATTTTCTGTGTGTGTGTGTGTGTGTGTGTGTGTGTATATATATATATATATATATATATATATATATATATATATATCCTTGAAATACTGAAATGTTGAAATTCAATATTTCGAGGGTATAAAGTTGAAACCTAAAAACAACAAAAACTCAGAAGCACGAAATTCAAAATCTTGCACACCAGAGATTTTGAATTAGCGCTTCTACTCCACAGACACACAAGCTCTCTACTACATAAAAGTAGGGGGGCAAGTCCCCCTGCACCCCCCAACCCCCTACTTAAATATTCTAACTCTGAGGTCACATTACATACAAACACACACAAAACACCACCACACAAGCTACATTCTCCTCGTACGCATACACACATCACAGCAACAAAGCACACTAACACACACTACAGCTCCTATCCAAAACCTTTAACACAAACACTTACCTGAATCCACAACCACAGCGAAACACCAGAAGTACTAATTCAAAATCTCCATTGTACCCCCCTCCTTATCCTCCCCATCATTGTCTTCTGCATATGTTTGTATCAATACCCATCTATTTGTATTCCAGTTCTCCCCATCACCATTAGTCCTTCCTCTGTAAGGCTGCTTCTCTCCATTTTTGCTCACCTCCATGTGTCCCTTCTCCTGCTTCTTTCCCAACTATTCCTTTCCTTTGCCATCCCCCTCTACCAATCTTTGAAAAAAGACATGCAGCTGCACCCGAGAGAGTATACCCTTCTTCCCATGCCTCAACATCTTCCCTCCCTTTCTATTGCACTTCTGCATGTTCTTTTGCTTGCGCTTCCCCATTTCTGGCCATCTTATCTCCCTATCTCCTTCCCAAATATATGATAAAATGAGTTGTCATTGTGCATTATGGCCCTTGTATGGGCTTGCCCACTGTGTCCATGTAGCAGCCACGGGGTGCTAACATGCTCATGTGAATTAAGCCAGGCACACAACTGCATGTAGCTAACCACAGTCTCAGAATCGCTGATAGCATGGTTGGTCCAGTTGCATTGTTACTGTCATTATTGTAGCTGCAAAGACTCATTACACAGCATTCCCCCTGCCATCACCATGCTTTGTTGGAACTTATGCATGCCTAGTCCATGGCTACCTGGTCCTCATCAGGTTGTGCTGCATTAACTTCATCAAACACCTTTCTGCTGCAAGATTCTGTTACATTTCTTTCTAAATAAGCCCTCACACTATTTTCTTTTTATGATGTGCAACAGTCTCTCCTTTTATCTTAAAACTGCTTTAAGGAGGTAAGCAAAACACTGTGGGATGAAAATGAAAGTTATGCCCAACCATAACACTAGGTCTGTGCTGTCTTCAGTTCATCTCAACCTGTAGGTTATCAGATTCGACTGGATCCAAGGTCAGCACTTCAGAATCCTGGCTGCAAAGCTTCAAATCCCCTCCGAAAATGCCCTGAATTCCTAAGTCTCTTCAGATTAGGTTTGCCTCTCCCATACCCAACCCCCAACCAATAAGTCATCTACCAAAAAACAGAGTGCAAGACCAAAGAGGTACCTTCAAAACTTTGAGCAGACCTGTAAGTTCCAAAGGCCACAAATTATCGATGCCAATTTGGAAGGGAACAGAGGGGAGGGATGGTTGAGATAAAAAGAAGATGAAATGTGTCAAATGTTATGAGAAGTACATAACTTTCATATCTAATGTTGTCTGTCCAACAGGTTAAGGCGGACAGAAGACAGTCCACAACCAGACTAACTGGGTGGTATTAAGAGAACATTTTCTGCAAAATGGTGTAGTGAAAATAAGTCGTTTGTTCTCTCTAAATAAATTCTCAACTGACAATGAAGAGCCAGTCATCAACCTGAGCATAGCTGCTAACAGTCATGTATTTGATGAACACCTGGGGGCTGGGGTGAGACCAATGGGCAGTGCACAAAAATAGTAGTGAATCTCTCCCAGCTGAAATTGCAGGAACCTCCTGGAATGTCTTGCTGTCTTTGTGTGGTAGTAAGCAGCCTCCAGGTCCACCGAACACATCCAATTGCCCTTCCTCAGTAGAGAAAGAATGGACTGCACCATTATCAAACAGAATTTGGTCCGTCTGATAATCATACTTAACTTGCTTAGGTCCAGAATGGGCCTGAGGTCCTTGTTTTTCTTGGGCACCAAAAGAATCTTAAATAAACCTCAAATCCTCTCTGGTCTGGTGAGACCCCCTGGATTATTCACTTAGCTAGCAGCTTTTTTCCTTCTGCTGCTGCCTCCCTTCACTGATGGGGTGGGAACATCTTTATGGGACCTTTGACATAAATTTGGGGTAAAGTCGTTTTCATAGGATAGTGTTGTCTAAACTACTCAAAACCCAGGTATCTGATAGGGCTCCCAAGCCTGGGGATGGAGAGCCAAACCACACCCTACCTCCAGAGTGCAAGAGTTGGGCAAACTTTCAGGAGAACCAAAAATGCTTCCTAGAAAAGGGTCCCCTACAGCCCTAATTCTGAGGACCACCCCTGCCCCCAGGGCAGTATCCAATGAAAGGCTCTCCTTTGCCACAGGGGGTCACTATCACCTGGAATGTGCTGAGCAAGTTGTTGTGATTTTAGGAAGAACAGCCGTCTACTCCCAACTAGTTGTGTGAAAAGGTCCCATGAGGGGTGGAAAAGCAAAACCCCATTACAGACAATAGCTTGCTATCCTGTTTGTTACTGGCCAAGGTGTATTTAAGTTTACGGTCAGGTAAAGTGGACACATCAAACAGGGCATTAAGGATGCAAAATCTGGATATACTCTTGTTATAAGGAAGCAGGAACAATTTTAGGACCTTTGAAAATAATGCCATCTTCCATCAACATTTCATCTCTGTAAGGAAAATAGGTTTGCACTTCAGGTGGTACACTAGATTGTTTTGACAGCCATCCAACAGTAATGCAGTGATTGAGCTTTTGCAAAATAGTATCAGTCTTTGCGTGATCTTTTAACTCATTAAGCCTAGTGGTAAGAAAAATTATGCAGTGCCATCATGTCAAAGTCAAAATTTGCTGCTTCAAGCTGTCATATTTCTGGGTGATCTGGATAAGGTATCAGCCAAACAGTTTGCCTTTTGTATAGACCATTTTGAAATTGTACTTTTGTAATTTGAGCACCATTCTTTATAATCTTGCTGGAGTGGAAGGAATAGGCTATTTTAGAACAGTAATTAAAGGTTGGTGGTCAGTTTCAATCTGAATAGCTCGACCATAAATATGAAGCTTGAAGCACTTCACAAAGTTAAATAAGCACATCCAAGCGTGACACTGAACTGCAATGTCGATGCCTGCCACCAGAACCATACCATCTGCTGCACTGAAAGTGAGGGCACATTTAATATAAACATGTTGGCCAACTGAGTTTCAAGGACATAAGACTCGAATGTTGAATGGGAAGCCAGTGACTTAAGACGCTTCACTGATCAGCTTGCTCTGAAGCCTAGTCAGGTGTGCCATATAGTTTTGCAAACAAAGGGTAACAGTGGCTAAAGCTTATGTGCACTTCCCAAAACTGTCCAATGCTTACAACTCTTTTCTCAGAGTATGGACCAATGTACTCTCCTGAGAGTTCTTTCCTGGTAGCAGCAGCAACAACAACAATGGCATTGACCACAGGACCCGTTCCAAAAAGGCTAAACTCTGGGAGGAACTAAGATTTTTTAGGGTTATGGAGAAATGTTTCAACACATGAAGCTCTCTCCATGCCCTCCTGGACATGATGTTGGCGAGTCAGGATGAAGTACCTCCCAAGATGTTGATGGGCTGCATCCTGGGCTCCTCTTTGGGTGGAGAGGACAGAGGGAAACAAGGAAGCATTGAGGAAGTCCCCCAGTCTGAATCTGCTTGAGGCTGTCTCTGAACAAGATGTTGCAAGACTTTAGTCCCAGAGAGATGAGATGATCGAAACAGATTCAACACAGAGGGAGATGCACCTAGCCTAGAATGGGACAAAATCCTTTCCATGACCTCAAATGCCTACACTGAGGCTGGGAGACTGGGAAAGGACCCTTCACAATCCACAGACCTAAGAGAAGTATTCATCCCAGCCCCAGACCTGGTCGAATCCAAAGTTGAAATCTGAGATGAGCTGTCCAGTGCTAAAACATCCAAGACTGGTCTAACAGCCTCATCCAACCTTGGACACTTGGCCCAGACTCCTCAACTCTGAGATGCAGATGTTTCCAACTAAGCCAGAGTCAAGTATATCATGTTAAATACCAGCAGTGAAGGCAGCCAAGCTGTTGGCATTTATGGAGGAACCAATAGTACATGAGTCAGATCCAAGATGACCAGTGCCAAGGGATAGACCAGACAATGAGAAACAAACAGAGCAGTAGGGTCAACTATCTCCACCCATGAAGTGGAAGGGAGGAAATGACCCCCAGCTTAATCTGGACCTTGGGGAAAGTCTGCATTATCTTGTCCAAACTGACTTTCCAAAGGCACCATGTGAACCTAGTAGTCCTAGATGAAACTGTGGAGGGTGGCCTTAACAGGATGGTGTTGAGACTTGTACAAATAGTGGCCCTTTAAAGAGGAAGACCGAACCTGAAGAGCCGATGACTCCAGAAAGAATTTCAGAACCAGTCACCACAGCAAAAGGAGATGAGCGCCAATCTGACTCCAGTGCCACCACCAGGAATGGACTTATCTCCTACAGCTAGGTCTGGGATAGTTCCAACATCAGAGATGAGAGGACCATGAATCTGTACACAGGATGTGCTGAAGATGGATTCACTGAAAGAGCCAAGGAAAGAGGGCTGTACGGCCTTCTGGACTGTTTCAGCTGAAACTAGAAAGTCAGTAGTAGTTTTTTTTGTCCTTACCCTTTTGCCTCTCTCTGTCTTTTAGATCTTTGTCTTTCTCTCTGTCCTTACCGCTCTTTCCTTTTTCCTGTGGTTTCTTCACAGGTAATGATCAGCCAAAAGAAGAAAGGCCTGGATGGAAGGAGCTCTTACACAAACTAGCTTGGCCAATCAGCCACTGTCTGAATCCAAAACAGGCACAGGCCTCATAGTTCTCATCCAAGTGGGCTAAAGTACAGTTTTGTACCTACCATAAATGTAGATGTTCGAGTGCTAATACAGCTGCAGTCATAACAGATGGGTTTCCTGCCATCAGGCGGGTCCTCGGTCGGCCGAATTCCAAAGTCTAGGTCCAGCGTCGGTTGTCGTCGCTTCTTCCCTGACGTCAGTGCGACAGGGGTATAAAAGAACCAGCCGACACCATTTTCTTCAGTTTTTCTTGCCCCAGATGTCAGGTGCCCCCAGAAGGAAGGCAAAACATAAATTTATGTAATAAAGCAAATGCAATATGATCAAAAAAACAGTAGTTGCAAGCAAATACACCATAAAAGAATACCCCAATGAGGTTGTATGAGGAGGTGTTAGCCATAAGGCCTGTCCCAAGAGGGGAAGGAGGGAGGGAAACCTGGACTGCAGCTGTATTAGCACTCGAATATCTACATTTATGGTAGGTACAAAACTGTACTATGTTCATCGTGCATACAGCTGCAGTCACAACAGATGGGTAGAATGCCAAAGCTCATAGGGGTGGTAGGCACTAAGTGGAACTAGGTGGAGCCAGGATGCCCTGCAAGACTGCAGTGGCAAAGCCCGCTCTAGTTTTGGAGTATAATGGTAGGTGATAGTGCTTGGAGAAGGTATGTACAGAACTCCAAGTGGCTGCTTCCAAAATATCTTTGGTAGGAACCCCCCTGAGGAAAGCTGCAGAGGGAGCTGTGGCCCTTGTGGAGTGAGATCTGATGCCTGTAGGTACAGTTTTACCATGAAAAGAGCAACAAAAGCGTATGCAGTGGGCTATCCATTTTGAGATTGTCTGTTTGGAAATAGGCCTCCCTTGAGCACCTGTAGCATAGGACACAAAGAGTTGCTCTGATTTTCTGAAAGTCTTTGTTCTGTCCAAATAATAACGGAGCTGTCTGTGAATGTACAAGGAATGTAGTAGCCTCTCCCCTTTGTTTTGTGGATCAGGGTAAAAGGTAGGTAAGTGGACAGCCTGATTCAAGGCTACCCTGGATACTACCTTTGGCATAAATGAAGGATTGGTTCGTAAGAAAACTCTGTCCTGATGGAAAATGATAAAAGGCTGCACAGCCATGAGGGCTTGTAGTTCCGAAACCCTGCGTGCTGAGGTGATAGCTAGAAGGAAGGCTGTTTTCCATGACAAATATTGCAGATCTGTTGAAGCAGCTGGCTCAAAAGGAGGCAGGGTTAGTTTTTCTAGAATGACATTGAGGTCCCAAGCAGGTACTGGTTGCTTCCTTGGGGTTTTTATATTCTTAGCCCCTCTGAGGAACTGTCTTAAGAGAAGGTGAGAGAATAAAGGAGGATCAGTGTTGTACTCTGCAGAAATGGCTGAGGCATGGATTTTGATGGAGGAGAATGAAAGTCCACTGCTTAGCAGCTCGGCTTGGTACTGTAGTATTTGAGGTAAATTCAGTATTCCAGGATTCTGACCCTTTTTCTGATTCCAGACACAAAACAGTTTCCATTTTGCAGAGTAGGCTTTTCTAGTAGAAGGCCTTCTGGCCTCCAAAATGACATCCTGCACCTCCTTGGAGAGTAGGGTCTGCTGTGAATTTAAGGAATCCTCCATGCGGCTAGATTGAGTGTTTTTAGCTGACTGTGAAGAGTTTTGAAGTTGTGCTGAGTCAGTAGAAGAGGCATTAGAGGCAGGATCCATGGTGGGGAATGTGTCAGGCTCCTCAGGAGTGGGTACCAGTGTTGTCTTGGCCAGTATGGAGCAATGAGAATCATCTTTGGTCTGTCTGCTCTGGCTTTTAATAGGACTTTGGCCAGCAGTGGAAGAGGTGGAAAGGCATAAACCGTCATTGTTGTCCAACTGAAAGAGAGTGCATCCACTTTCCAGGCCTGTGGATGAAAGATCCTTGAGCAGAATTTTGTCAATTGGTAATTTCTGTGGGTGGCAAAGAGATCTATGTCTGGCCTTCCCCATGCTTGAATTATCATTGTAAAAACTTGAGGATGCAACTTCCATTCGTGTGGATCTGTCATATTTCTGCTCAGGTTGTCTGCCAGTGTGTTTTCCTTTCCTGGCAGGAATTATGCTTGAAGTTGGATTTGCAATTCCAGAGCCGTGTTCCAAAGGGACATGGCTAGTCTGCACAGGGGATATGAATGAGTTCCTCCCTGTTTGTATATGTACCACATCACTGTGGTGTTGTCTGTCCTTATCAATAGCTGTCCTGGATGCAGTAGGTCTTTGAAAGCCATAATAGCATTTATTACTGCTAGCATTTCCTTTTGATTGATGTGTAGGTGCTTTTCTTTTTGTGACCATTTGCCCTGAATGCACCGATCTGTCATGTGCGACCCCAGGCATAGCCCGAGGCGTCTGTTGTGATGACTTGATTTGCATGAGGCTTGCAGAATGGGAGACCTATGTTTCTTTGGCATGCTTGAGCCCACCACAGAAATTCCTTTTGAAGACATGGAATCAGTGGTATGATTGCTTCCAAACTGTGGCTGTGTTGAGACCATAAGTTTTTTAGGTACCATTGAAGTTTCCTCATATGCAGCTTTGCACATGGAATTAGCAGGATGCAAGATGCCATGAATCCCAGAGCCTGCAGGATTTTCCTTGCAGTCAGCCTGGTGAAGGTTGCCAGTTTTCTGAAGTATTGAGTTAATTGCCCTTGTTTCTCTGGCGTGAGGTAGGCCATCTGGGTGTTTGTATCCAAGCTGGCACCCAGGAAAATTATTGTTTGAGAGGGTATTAGGTCTTGACTTCTTTTTGTTGACTGTGTATCCTAGAGATTTCAACAACATTATTACAAACGCCAGGTGTTTCAGAAGAGTGTGTTTGCTGTCCGCTTGGATCAGGCAGTCGTCCAGATATGGGTATATTTGTATCCCTTGAAGTCTGCAGAAGGCAATTACTGATGCCAGGCATTTCGTGAACACTCTGGGCGCAGTAGATAAGCCAAAGGGCAGTGCAGAGAATTGATAATGGGATGAACCTGCAAGAAATCTGAGGTATCTTCTGCAATCTTGTCTGATTGGGACATGCAGGTATGCCTCCTTGAGGTCCAATGTTACCAGCCAAGACTCCTTGCCCAGCATGGGAAGAAGCTGCTGTAACGTGAGCATCTTGAACTTTGGTACGAGTAAATATGTGTTTAGGATGGATAGGTCCAAAATAGGTCTCCAATCTTTGCCCTTCCTTGGTACCAGGAAAAGTTTGGAATAAAAACCTTGACCCTGTTCTTGTGCAGGTACCCCTTGAATAACTTTCATGTCCATGAGATCTGAAATTTGTTTTTGTGCCTCTGCCCTTTGATTGTGTAGCAGGTTTGGCATGCCTCTCATTTTTGGAAGGGTGTGAAAGTGGAATCTGTAGCCTCTGTCTATAATGTCCAGGATCCATTTGTCTTTTGTGACAATATGCCAATTTTTTGAAAATAATGCCAGTTTTCCACCTAAAGGTGCTGCCATTTGAGCCTTGCTTGGCATGCAAAGGGGAAAGTCATTGGGTCTGCTTTCTGAATGGCTGTGAACTATCCTCACCCCCTCTTGGTGTAGGTGTTTGCCATTGTCTGCCTCAATGATCCTTGAGATTGCCCTCTACCTCTCGGGCGCCTGTATCTACCTCTTTGAGGTCTGTCCGTGGCTGGAAAGGACCAATTTTTTGAAGGCCAATTTCTACTGAAACGTGGTGGTTGTACCTGTAGGAAATCTTTCACTGTTTGCATTGATTTTGCCCTTTCCTCCATTTTCTTTAATACCTCCTCAGCTTTAACACCAAACAATACATCTTTTTGAAGAGATGCATCTAGCAATTTAGCTTTGATATGATCTGGCAAGGTTTGCTCTTTGAGCCAAGCATGTCTACGTATGACTGATCTTGTAACAGCAGCTCTACAAGAGGCCTCTAAAGCATCAAAACCACATTGCAAGGTATGTTTACCCACTTTCTCTGCACTATGCAACAAATCCTGTAACTCCTTCAAGTCTGGTTGTTCAGGTTGTGACATTTTGCTTTTCAACTGAGATAACAAAAACTGTTGATACTTTAACATATGGAACTGACAGTTTAATGCCCTCATGGTTAAAGTGGCTGAGGTGTATACCTTTTTCCCCCATCTTTCTAAAGCTCTGGAATCTCTCTCTGAAGGTAATGGATTTTTGGCAGTGGAAGCCTTAATTCCCTTGGGACCCTGTGAAATAGTTTCTGGGTCAGCCGCATGGCTTTTGTATAGAAATTGGTGTGAATCAGGAACCCGGTAATACCGGTCAGGCTTGACTGGAGCTGGACGTAAAGAATCTGGGTTAAGGCTGGCCTCTGAATACACATCATCTAGTATGTCTAAGACAGGAGGTATAGCCGGAGGCCTGTGCTGAGGGAGGAAGAGGAAATCCCTGAGCCTTTTCTTGGAGTCTGAGTACTCTTGGCCTTCCCAGTGGAAGTGTTCCCTCAAGGTATGCAAGGTTTCCCCAAAAGAGTAATCCTCAGGGGGGGGGAGACAGAGGGAATGGACTCCTCTGCATCAGAATCTTCGAAAGGGGAGTAAGAATGTTCCTGGTCCTCAGAATGCTCTGAAGTAATGGAGGCCTGGTCCGAGGAAGGGTATTCTTCCTCCACACTGGGCCTTTTGTCCGAGGGGGGTTGAGAACCCCTGATAAGTGTAATCAAATCCTCAGCCATTTTGAGCATCTGCTTTTTAGGCATGGGGCCTTGAGAGGGGCCCTGTGGAGCTTGTCTTTTAGAATGCATGGCTGCTTTAGATTTAGTGTAAGCCTAAATGGAAAAGGAAGAAGAAGGACTGAAGACACCTTGAGAGGTGGAAGGCCTGTCTGAACTCTGAGTTTCCCTGCCAAGTGTGACTTCGGTATCTGTAGTCAGGGTGTGGGCCAAAGAGCCTGCGACCTCAGGCACAGAAGACACCGCTAATGAAGTGTCATCGGTAGTCAGGGGCTGCGTAAGCGCCTCGCTGAGAACCGGAGCACATGTAGTCGGCTTTAGCGTGGTGTCGGTAGAAGTTGCGGACCTCGTATGTCGGCCCTTATCTTTACGTCGTTTACTCAAAATTGGAGTCAGAGTATCCGACGACATGTTGTAATTAACTTTTTGCCAAAATAGTGTTGGGCGAACTCCGCCCGACGCTTAATAGTGCGTCTGTTGAATGTAGCACGAAAACGACAGGCCGAGACGTCGTGGTCTGGGCCTAAGCAAGGTATACGGAGGGAATGGAAATCCTTATGCGGTACTTGCTTTCCACATGAAATGCAATTATTAACTTTGTCTGACATCAGTCTGAGGCAAGAAAAGTTTCCCCAACGGGGTACTTAGCTTTCAAGAAGTCTTCAGTTGAAAAATATTCATAATCTCAGGAGCTGGCCGACCGGCACTTGCGAACTGCTTCTGCTTCGGGCACCGCGCGGCAAGAAAGACTGAAGAAAATGGCGTCGGCTGGTTCTTTTATACCCCTGTCGCACTGACGTCAGGGAAGAACGACGACAACCAACGCCGGACCTAGACTTTGGAATTCGGCCGACCGAGGACCGCCTGATGGCAGGAAAACCCATCTGTTATGACTGCAGCTGTATGCACGATGAACATCTCCAAGCAGTAGACACACTTATGGAAATCTTAGGAAGTAGCCAGAGTTTGCATTTGATGCCTAGAGCCGTCTCTGACAAAATGAGAGGGAAATACAACTCAGCAAAGAAATAAAAAATCAACCCATTAATGAGATCAAACAACACAATGCCCCCAACCATGAAAATATAAACAGCCACTTTAACAACTGCACATTAACAGTTAACAACTAACTATACCAGCACTAGATCTACAGGGAGGGAAACAGTGTGCATATAGTCAAAATAGTAACAGCAAGGGAAAACTCCTGAATAAGAATGGCTGTTCATCCAAAAAAATAAAAAAAGCAACCATCACCTACTGACTGAAGAAAAGGGTACAAGCATGCACACAAACTAGCGATGCCAACGACTAGCTTACATACTGACATTGTGCGTGTGTGTGTGTGTGTGTGTGTGTGTGTGTGTGTATATATATATATATATATATATATATATATATATATATAAATACACACTATACACACAGTGGATATAAAAAGTTTACACACCTGTTAAAATGCCAGGTTTTTGTGATATAAAAATGAGACCACAATAAATCATTTTGAGACTTTTCTCCTTTAATGTGACCTATAACCTGTACAATTCAATTGAAAAACAAATCTGTTAGGGGGAAAATATATAGGTTCATAGGTTCATAGATTAGTACTAAGCTAACTGCCCTCATGAGCCATTTTAATTATCCCTCGTGAGACTCAAACCCTGCACCTTGTGTTTGTAAGGCAAACACCTTAACCATTAGGCCACCCTCCCAACCCCATTAGGCCACCCTCCCAACCTTTATAAAATTAAAACGTACAATAAGCTGGTTGCATAAGTGTGCACACCCTTAAACTAATACTTTGTTGAAGCACCTTTTGATTTAATTGCAGCATTCAGTCTTCTTGGGTACACTCCTTCCATCAATTAAACAGACTCTAATTAACCCCAAATAAAGTTCAGCTGTCCTAGTAGGATTTTCCTGACATTTACTCAGTTACCTGCTACAGCAAAAAGATGCCTAGGTACAGTTTTACCATGAAAAGAGCAACAAAGGACAGCCTGATTCAAGGCTACCCTGTGGCTGAGGCATGGATTTTGATGGAATGGGAGACCTATGTTTCTTTGGCATGCTTGAGCCCACCACAGCAGCTTTGCATGGAATTAGCAGGATGCAAGATGCCATGAATCCCAGAGCCTGCAGGATTTTCCTTGCA
This sequence comes from Protopterus annectens, assembly GCF_019279795.1. Taxonomy (NCBI): domain Eukaryota; kingdom Metazoa; phylum Chordata; order Ceratodontiformes; family Protopteridae; genus Protopterus; species Protopterus annectens. The sequence continues at coordinate 242,358,255 of NC_056731.1, read as the reverse complement.
GTCAGCCTGGTGAAGGTTGCCAGTTTTCTGAAGTATTGAGTTAATTGCCCTTGTTTCTCTGGCGGGAGGTGAGCCATCTGGGTGTTTGTATCATTGTTTGAGAGGGTATTAGGTCTTGACTTGTTGACTGTGTATCCTAGAGATTTCAACAACATTATTAAGGTGTTTCAGAAGAGTGTGTTTGCTGTCCGCTTGGATCAGGCAGTCGTCCAGATATGGGTATATTTGTATCCACTGATGCCAGGCATAGATAAGCCAAAGGGCAGTGCAGAGAACTGATAATGGGATGAACCTGCAAGAAATCTGAGGTATCTTCTGCAATCTTGTCTGATTGGGACATGCAGGTATGCCTCCTTGAGGTCCAATGTTACCAGCCAAGACTCCTTGCCCAGCAGCTGTAATGTGAGCATCTTGAACTTTGGTATGAGTAAATATGTGTTTAGGATGGATAGGTCCAAAACAGGTCTCCAATCTTTGCCCTTCCTTGGTACCAGGAAAGGTTTGGAATAAAAACCTTGACCCTGTTCTTGTGCAGGTACCTCTTGAATAACTTTCATGTCCATGAGATCTGAAATTTGTTTTTGTGCCTCTGCCCTTTGATTGTGTAGCAGGTTTGGCATGCCTCTCATTTTTGGAAGGGTGTGAAAGTGGAATCTGTAGCCTGTCTATAATGTCCAGGATCCATTTGTCTTTTGTGACAATATGCCAATTTTTTGAAAATAATGCCAGTTTTCCACCTAAAGGTGCTGCCATTTGAGCCTTGCTTGGCATGCAAAGGGGAAAGTCATTGGGTCTGCTTTCTGAATGGCTGTGAACTATCCTCACCCCCTCTTGGTGTAGGTGTTTGCCATTGTCTGCCTCAATGATCCTTGAGATTGCCCTCTACCTCTGTATCTACCTCTTTGAGGTCTGTCCGTGGCTGGAAAGGACCAATTTTTTGAAGGCCAATTTCTACTGAAACGTGGTGGTTGTACCTGTAGGAAATCTTTCACTGTTTGCATTGATTTTGCCCTTTCCTCCATTTTCTTTAATACCTCCTCAGCTTTAACACCAAACAATACATCTTTTTGAAGAGATGCATCTAGCAATTTAGCTTTGATATGATCTGGCAAGGTTTGCTCTTTGAGCCAAGCATGTCTACGTATGACTGATCTTGTAACAGCAGCTCTACAAGAGACCTCTAAAGCATCAAAACCACATTGCAAGGTATGTTTACCCACTTTCTCTGCACTATGCAACAAATCCTGTAACTCCTTCAAGTCTGGTTGTTCAGGTTGTGACATTTTGCTTTTCAACTGAGATAACAAAAACTGTTGATACTTTAACATATGGAACTGACAGTTTAATGCCCTCATGGTTAAAGTGGCTGAGGTGTATACCTTTTTCCCCCACCTTTCTAAAGCTCTGGAATCTCTCTCTCTGAAGGTAATGGATTTTTGGCAGTGGAAGCCTTAATTCCCTTGGGACCCTGTGAAATAGTTTCTGGGTCAGCCGCATGGCTTTTGTATAGAAATTGGTGTGAATCAGGAACCCGGTAATACCTGTCAGGCTTGACTGGAGCTGGAGGTAAAGAATCTGGGTTAAGGCTGGCCTCTGAATACACATCATCTAGTATGTCTAAGACAGGAGGTATAGCCGGAGGCCTGTGCTGAGGGAGGAAGAGGAAATCCCTGAGCCTTTTCTTGGAGTCTGAGTACTCTTGGCCTTCCCAGTGGAAGTGTTCCCTCAAGGTATGCAAGGTTTCCCCAAAAGAGTAATCCTCAGGGGGGGAGACAGAGGGAATGGACTCCTCTGCATCAGAATCTTCGAAAGGGGAGTAAGAATGTTCCTGGTCCTCAGAATGCTCTGAAGTAATGGAGGCCTGGTCCGAGGAAGGGTATTCTTCCTCCACACTGGGCCTTTTGTCCGAGGGGGGTTGAGAACCCCTGATAAGTGTAATCAAATCCTCAGCCATTTTGAGCATCTGCTTTTTAGGCATGGGGCCTTGAGAGGGGCCCTGTGGAGCTTGTCTTTTAGAATGCATGGCTGCTTTAGATTTAGTGTAAGCCTTAATGGAAAAGGAAGAAGAAGGCCTGAAGACACCTTGAGAGGTGGAAGGCCTGTCTGAACTCTGAGTTTCCCCGCCAAGTGTGACTTCGGTATCTGTAGTCAGGGTGTGGGCCAAAGAGCCTGCGACCTCGGGCACAGAAGACACGCTAATGAAGTGTCATCGGTAGTCAGGGGCTGCGTAGGCGCCTCGCTGAGAACCGGAGCACATGTAGTCGGCTTTAGCGTGGTGTCGGTAGAAGTTGCGGACCTCGTATGTCGGCCCTTATCTTTACGTCGTTTACTCAAAATTGGAGTCAGAGTATCCGACGACATGTTGTAATTAACTTTTTGCCAAAATAGTGTTGGGCGAACTCCGCCCGACGCTTAATAGTGCGTCTGTTGAATGTAGCACGAAAACGACAGGCCGAGACGTCGTGGTCTGGGCCTAAGCAAGGTATACAGAGGGAATGGAAATCCTTATGCGGTACTTGCTTTCCACATGAAATGCAATTATTAACTTTGTCTGACATCGGTCTGAGGCAAGAAAAGTTTCAGCTTTCAAGAAGTCTTCAGTTGAAAAATATTCATAATCTCAGGCCGACCGGCACTTGCGAACTGCTTCTGCTTCGGGCACAGAAAGACTGAAGAAAATGGCGTCGGCTGGTTCTTTTATACCCAGGGAAGAACGACGACAACCGACCTAGACTTTGGAATTCGGCCGACCGAGGACCCGCCTGATGGCAGGAAAACCCATCTGTTATGACTGCAGCTGTATGCACGATGAACATCTCCAAGCAGTAGACACACTTATGGAAATCTTAGGAAGTAGCTAGAGTTTGCATTTGATGCCTAGAGCCGTCTCTGACAAAATGAGAGGGAAATACAACTCAGCAAAGAAATAAAAAATCAACCCATTAATGAGATCAAACAACACAATGCCCCCAACCATGAAAATATAAACAGCCACTTTAACAACTGCACATTAACAGTTAACCAACTATACCAGCACTAGATCTATAGGGAGGGAAACAGTGTGCATATAGTCAAAATAGTAACAGCAAGGGAAAACTCCTGAATAAGAATGGCTGTTCGTCCAAAAAAAAAAAAAAAAGCAACCATCACCTACTGACTGAAGAAAAGGGTACAAGCATGCACACAAACTAGCGATGCCAACAGGTAAAGAACTATTCAAAGACTAGCTTACATATTGACATTGTGTGTGTGTGTGTGTGTGTGTGTGTGTGTGTGTGTGTATATATATATATGTATATATATATATATATATATATATATATAGAAATACACACTATACACACAGTGGATATAAAAAGTTTACACACCTGTTAAAATGCCAGGTTTTTGTGATATAAAAATGAGACCACAATAAATCATTTTGAGACTTTTCTCCTTTAATGTGACCTATAACCTGTACAATTCAATTGAAAAACAAATCTGTTAGGGGAAAAATATATAAAATAAAAACGTACAATAAGCTGGTTGCATAAGTGTGCACACCCTTAAACTAATACTTTGTTGAAGCACCTTTTGATTTAATTGCAGCATTCAGTCTTCTTGGGTACACTCCTTCCATCAATTAAACAGACTCTAATTAACCCCAAATAAAGTTCAGCTGTCCTAGTAGGATTTTCCTGACATTTACTCAGTTACCTGCTACAGCAAAAAAAAAGAAGTTATGTCCTTACCATAACGTTCCATGTGGAGTGTTCATCACACATGGGTTGCAAGCTCTGCATCGAGAAGAAGCTCGAGGACATCTAATACCCACAATCCCCCTCTGCCTTTACCTCAGATCTAGTTTGCAAGCAAACCAGACATAAAGCACGCACACATGCCAACTATATACAAAAAATACATATATACAAACATACCCAGTGTATGATAGTAACAGTAATACTGCAACAGCAGAAGGAGAATACCCCAGACCAGGCACCAAATCAACGTTCTTCCTAAGGGTGGGAAGAGATGAACACTCCACATGGAGCGTTATGGTAAGGACATAACTTCTTTATGTGAGAGTGTTCAATCTTTGTTCTTACACACCTAGCTCCATGATCCTGAGGAACTCAAGGAGAACGTTCTTGAGCACAGTGGAACCAAAGGTTGCCCTATCCCTAGAAACCCTGTCCACTTTGTAATGAGATATAAATGTATGTGGTTTAGCCCAAGTAGCAGCCGCACAAATAATGTCTAAAGGTAAACGAGCTGCGTGAGCCAAAGATGTAGAAATTGATCTGGTAGAATGTCCTCTGGGTTTTGCTGATAATGTTTGGTCAGAAGCTTCATAAACATAAATGATACAGTCAGTTAGCCACTTTGAAAGAGTTAGTTGTGACTGCAAGACCCTTTCTGCTGTCAGCAAAAGCTACAAATAGTTGATCAGATTTCCTGTGATCTTTTGTTCTATCCAAATAAAATCTGAGTTGTCTATGGACGTCTAGTTTGTGCAACATATACTCTAATTTATTAGAGTGATCTTTAAAGAAGGTGGGTAATTGGATTGATTAATATTATTAGTAGAACAAACTTTGGGAAGAAAGGATGGATTAGTGCGAGGGATACTCTGTCAGAATGAAAAATTAAATAAGGATGTTTGACGAAGGGCCTGCAGCTCAGACACCGTCTAGCAGATGTAATAGCCACTAGAAACAATGTTTTCCATGACAAAAATTTCAAAGTGCAACTTGAAGCTGGTTCAAAGGGTGGTAACATCAATTTAGAGAGTAATAAATTTAAATTCCACGGTGATGTCGGGCATCTGACTGGTGGTCTGATATGAAAGGAAGCCTTTAAATAGGATTTACAAAGTCTGTGAGCCATAATAGGTGCACCACTTTCCTCTACATGATAGTTAGAAATGGCAGCTAACTGTACTCTTAAGGTAGCGGAAACTCCTTCCTGAAATAATTCAGTCAAAAATTCTAAAATCTTATTCAACGGAGCTGTAACAGGGTCCAACTGATGTGACTAAGAGGCAAACCGTTTCCACTTACTGGTGTAAGTCTTTGTAGTGGAAACTTTATGAGAAGCTACCAAAATATCTTGAACGCCGATGTAAGGGGAATTGACCTGGCTAGGGAGCAGCCAAGCTGCTAGATGGAGAGATTCCAGGGATGGGTGAGGAACTCCTGACGTGAGTCAGTAGATCTGGCTCTGGGTCCAGCATCCAAGGTCCCGCGTGATGCAATAGAAAGGGGAACCAAATTTGTGAGGCCAGAATGGAGCAATGAGAATTATAGTCCTCTGAAGGTTGTTTGCTTTCTGTAGAAACTTTGCAATCAGGGAAATGGAGGAAAAGCATATAGGAGACCGGGGGCCATCGTGCACCAGCTGCGTCCCTGGGGACTTCCCTGGAGGGTAATAGGGCAAAGTAGCTCCTGCATTTGGCGTTCATTGGAGATGCAAACAGATCGCAGGTAGGCTGGCCCCATTTCGAAAAATCCTTCCCGCAACTGACTGTTTGAGGGACCACCGTGAGGCAATAGTATTGCTCTGCTCAGCCTGTCGGCTATGGCGTTGGATGACCCGGGATGTCGTTGCGAGAAAGCGACGGTGGACTCTGCCCATTGCCAAATTCTCATGGCCTCTCTGCATAGTTGGTAAGACCTGGTTCCCCTTGCTTGTTTATGTACCAGACTACGGACATGTTGTCTGTCTGAACTGCAATGGTCCCTGGAGGAAGAAGGGGAGCAAAGTGTTGCAACGCTAAAAACACTGCCCTCAACTCCAGAACATTGATGTGCAGATTGTACTCCAGATTGGTCCATTCGCCTTGGACTGTCTGTCCCTGAAAGATGCCCCCCCACCCTATTAGGGAAGCGTCCCTGGTTACTGTCGCTGTCAGTGTGGGTAGCACAAATGGTCTTCCCGGATAGGTTGCAAGTTTGTAACCACCACCTTAGGTGTGATTTGCATGTTTTCGTTATCAATATTCGTGAGTCAGTGGAAGTTGTTGGAATGACCATTGTGCAAATAGAAGCCATTGTAGCACTCTCATGTGCAGTCTTCCCAATGGTATCGCAATGAGAGAAGCTGCCATGAGACCCAAAACTTTCAGAACAATTTTGCTGGGGATTTTCTGGACGACAGAAGAAGGAAATGTTGAATTGAAGTGCTACTATCCTTTCTGTAGGAAGTTTTAGAACTAACTGACGTATCTAATTCTCCTATGAATAAGATATGCTGTGATGGCTGTAGCAATGATTTTTGAAATTTACTGAAATGCCAAGGTGTGTACAAAGTTGTAGGGTGTAATCCCTGGCTTGTATCAGTTGGCCTGGTGGTGGCAGACAGGAGCCAGTCGTCCAGATACGGAAACACCTGGAATCCTATGCGCCTCAGATGAGACGCTACCACTGCCATGCATTTGGTGAAGACCCTGGGGCTGTGGTCAGGCCAAAGGGCAGGGCTCAAAACTGATAGTGACTGGCTCCTAAATGATCCCTGGGCGCCCTGGCCATCTTGATGTGGTAGTATCGTCCTTCAGATCTATTGAGCACATCCAGTCGTCCTTCTGTAAGAATGGAAGGATCGATTGAAGCGTGACCATTCGAACTTTTCCTTCTTGACAAAGGTGTTGAGATGGCTTAGGTCCAGAATTGGCCTCTAGTCCCTGTTTTCTTTGGAACTAAAAGAACCTTGAGTAAGTTCCGAATCCTATTTGGTCCGCTGGGACTGGTTGGATGACTCTTTTTCTAGCAGCTTTGAAATTTCTGTAGCTGCTGGCTCGCAGATGGGGTGGGTACATCTGGGAGCTTTCTTTTGGAATGGGGTGGATAGAAATGGTATTTTGTAACCTCTGGTAACAACGCTTTTACCCAATTGTCTGAGGAAAGGTTTAGCCAGGCCTGAGGGTATAAAGCTGACTGCCTCCAGAGCAGGACAGTCGGGCCTCCTCTCAGGAGTGCTGAAAAGGTTTGCCAGGGAGGTTATCCCTGTCACCTTGGTTTGCGGACCCCTCTGCCGCCTGGCGTCTTCCACCTCTGCCCCCTCTGCCTCTAGAGGGGCATCACCCTGTGTGTTTGGGAAAGATCCTTGGGGTTTTGAAACCACATTTTCCCACCACGTTGCCCTTTGGTACGGTCTGGAAGGGTGGAAAACGGACTCCAGCAGACAGAGTCTTTCCTCCTGTTCACACCGGGGTCTCCTTTACTTTAGGGCCAAAAAGTGTGGCAAATGGGCGTTAGTAAAGGAAGACTTGAAGGCTTCCAAATGAACATAAGCGCATCCAGGATTGTCTACGAAGAGCAATCGCTGAAGCTCGGCTGCATAGGATATCAGCCTCATGGACGAGTTCACAATGGACGTAAGGGTGTTGAGATGCTGTAACTTTCTCTGAGACAGCGGCATCTGTAGCACCCTGGAGGGTATCTCCCAACTCTTTGACTAGATCCCTCTGTAAGCGTGTAAAATGAGTCAAATAGTTCAGGGAGCATAGAAAGCCGCTGAACTGAAAATGCGCTTCCCATATCTGTCCATGGTCCTAGAATCTTTGTTAGGCGGATGGACAGATGAGGAAGACTCCGACATCTCCTTTCGTGGCCGCTGCCACCACCATGGCGTCTACTGGAACTCCTTTGGTGAGGTAAGCTTTGTCCTGTGGTGCCGTGATGTACTTATTTGGCTTCCTAGGGACTGGTTCCACTGTGTCAGGAGTCTCCGCCCTCGAGCAATCAATTCCATTAACTCATCAAAGGGCGGAGTGACCCAGGAGGAGGAAGGGCGGGCACCAAATGCCTTCAGCAGAACTGACTCATCCTCAGAAGGGGAGGGCTTGCCAGTCACCTCTCTGTTTAAGGATCTCCAAGATGTCAGAAAAGAGACATCCTCTGAAGGTGACTTAGGGACCCTTCTGACTCATCTAAGTCAGTATCAGATGTCAAGGATTCTTGTGGAGAATCCAAGTGTCTCCTCTTACACAGTCTTTTCCTAGGAACTTCTTCGTGGGGAGCATCGAAGAAGCCTCCGAGAAGAGGGGCACCCTCCAGGGTGGCTGAGACACTGGTGCCCGGCGCTTGGGCGTGGCCGTGGGTGCAGAGGAAGATAACGGTCCTTTGTGGGAGGAGAAGCTGTACCTGCTGATGTGGTTGTCTGGGTAGACAACACCTTCCTCATGAGGTCGAAGGCCCGGGTCCCGAGTCGGTATCTCCGGTTCGAAGAAATGGGAAGAATCCCGAAACAGGAGCGAAGGCACCGACCCGAGGCGGAACCGAATCGATCCGTGCCGAGGCCCGAGGCGTCGGAACAAACATCGGTCCGACTCTCGGTCGAACCAGGACGGATCTTGGCCCGAGACTCGGTACGGATCGGATGGAGTCGAGGTGAGCGGTGCTGACCGAAAAAGCGGTTCTGGCACCGAGGGCTCCACAATCATCAGGTCAGCTTCTTCCGGCTCCAAGACTGGACAGGTCTCGGAGGAGGAACAGGTGGAGATAGTGGTAGGCCTTCAAGTCTCGACATCAACTGAGAGGAGACCGAGATAAGCTTGGATAGGGCGTATGCTCCATCAGTTTCTGCACCACACGGTCCACATCGGTGTCGGAAAGGGGTCTAGAAGAGCAGTGAAGGGATCAAAGACGGAGCCGACCTCAGCAGAGTCGGTGGAGGAGCTCCGTCACCGGTTCCAAGACTCGAGGCTCAGAAACTGCCAACAGTTGAACACTCGGCCCGAAGTCTGTGGAACCGGTGATCTAACTAGACCAAGAGCTCGGAGCCGATGACTTTGGCTCAAGACTTGGATGCCTGGTCTGAAGCATCCAGAGCCTCCTGGAAAGAGGGTTTCAGCAATCCTCTGTCCATCAGTTTCCTTTATCTGTCATGACCCTCCCACTAAAAGAGTGACAAATAGAGCAGTCCTCTTGTAAGTGGAGAGGGCCAAGACAGTAGACACAGGAACTGTGATTGTCTGTGACCGACATCTTTTGGCCACACTGACAACGTTTGAAGCCAGATTTTAATTTTTCTGACATAATAACAAGAAAGAAAGACAGTCCAGTAAGTAAAAGTCACTTCCAATGAAAAAACAGTCAAATCCGGTAATAAGTGTCAATTCCTGTAATAAAGCAGACTACAACAAATACTTAGTCAAAGTTATTCAAGTAGGGGTGGTAGGCCCCGAAAAACTCTGTACCCTTTAGTTAAACTAAGTAACTAATCTAAGGAACCGAGATATCCAAGTCCACTCACACACCTACTCTAACTATTCATTGACTAGATTTAAAGTAATTTAAAGTAATTTTTTTGAAAAAGTTTAAACAGAAAGATAAATTCTTATCTGTAAAAGCCTCGAGCTAGTCCCCAGCGATGCGTATGCAGCAGCGGCAAACTAGATCTGAGGTAAAGGCAGAGGGGGATTGTGGGTATTAGATGTCCTCGAGCTTCTTCTCGATGCAGAGCTTGCAGTCGGCCGGCACGGAGCCGAGGATCGGCTCCGAACCCATGTGTAAGAACAAAGGCGAGATTGAACACTCTCACATCATGGTTCGCAGAAAGCTTATAAAATATCAAAGGGGTCTCACTGTTGAAAGGTATTATAAGGGTACAAAAAAATTTCCACAGCATTGGATATACCATGGAACACAGTGAAGACAGTCATCAAAAAGTGGACAAAATATGGAACAGTGACGTTACAAAGAACTGGACGTCCTTCCAATATTTATGAAAAGATGAGATGAAAACTGGTCAGGGAGGCTGCCAAGAGGCCAAGAGACCTACAGCAACACTGAAGGAGCTGCAGGAATTTCTGGCAAGTACTGGTTGTATAGTACATGCGACAACAATCTCCTGTATTCTCCATATGAATGGGCTATGGGGTAGGGTTGCTAGACGGAAGTCTTTTCGTACACAGAAAAACATCTAGGCCCGGCTAAAACATGCAAAACAATATATCAAATCTCCCAAAGGCATGTGGGAAAATGTGTTATGGTCTGAGACCAAAGTTGAACTTTTTGGCCACAATTCCAAAACGTACAATTGGCGCAAAAACAACACTTCGCATCATCAAAAGAACACCATCCCCACAGTGAAGCATGGTGGTGGCAGTATCATGCTTTGGGGGTGCTTTTCTTCAGCTGGAACTGGGGCTTTAGTCAACATGGAGGGAATTATGAACAGTTCCAAATACCAGTCACTTTTGGCCCAAAACCTTCAGGCATCTGTTAGAAAGATGAAGATGAATTTCACTTTTTAACACGGCAATGACCCCAAACATGCATCCAAATCAATAAAAGAATGGCTTCACCAGAAGAAAATTAAAGTTTTGGAATGGCCCAGCCAGAGTGCAGACCTAAATCCAATAGAAAATATGTGTTGTGGCCTGTAGAGGGCTGTGCATGAGAGATGCCCTCTCAATCTGACAGATTTGGAGTGCTTTTGTAAGGAAGAGTGGGCAAATATTGCCAAGTCAAGATGTGACATGCTGATAGACTCCTACTCAAGAGGACTGAATGTTGTAATTAAATCAAAAGGTGCAAGCATTACTTTACGGGTGTGCACACTTATAAAAAATAAAAAAAGTACAATAAGCTGGTTACATATTTGCCCCAACAGATTTTTCATCTGAATTGTACAGGTTATAGGTCACATTAAAGGTGGGAAAAGTTTTGAAATGATTTACTGTGGTCTCATTTTTTTATATCACAAAAACCTGGCATTTTAACAGGGGTGTGTAAACTTTTTATATCCACTGTGTGTGTGTGTGTGTGTGTGTGTGTGTGTGTGTGTGTGTGTGTGTGTGTGTGTGTGTGTGTGTGTGTGTGTGTATATACATATATATATATATATATATATATATATATATATATACATACATACATACACACACTCTTAGTATATAACTCTGGAGACTGCTTGTCACTTTAAAGTGGGAAACGAGATCTGGGGATTCTTAGAAATACAAAGCACTATGAGGGGAGTTGGAGCTTCGGAGAGATGACTACTAGTCAGATCCAATAACCTACAGGTTGAAGCAGACAGAAAAGATTTGTTGTATTCTTGAGAAGTACCAAATGGCATCAAGTGCTATGCAATATCTGCTGTAGAAGTTTCCACAAAATTAAAGAAAAACTTGACATCTTCCACTGCAGATTTTTATGGAACTGAAAAAAAAGCATGACACAGGAGGAGTCAGTATGGTTTTAGTTAATACTTTATTAGTGTGATACTCTGTTCAGCTGCTCTACTGAACAATTTCAACAGCATAATGCAAACTTAAAAAAAGAAAAACAAATTCAGTGTCTTCTCCACACTAATAAAAATAACCAAGACATTCTAACTGACATTTGTTCTAGTCTTACAGAAAATAAGAAAAAAATATTGACAGTATAATAGGCACACTTGACACATACTGTACAATGATGACATACACAATTCTTTTTAACAGCTAATATTCATAGGATGTGCTCTTTAGATTTCTCCTGCAGTACATTAATCATGCTTGGAGGAAAAATTAAATGTTCATCCAAAAACAGGAGAATTTCTTGAGGAGTGATGAACCAGACTTTTAAAACAAGTCCTTAAATAAAGTGGTGCAGCAACAACGGAATGTATGTTGTTGTTGGGTTAAAAAAGTTAGATTTCTGTTTCAAAACATTGAAATTCATAAGCTTTACAATTATTCAAAACACACATGCCTTAAAGTAAAATATTGCACAAAAGATTTGCCTTGAAATCAATATCTGTGTGTGGGATACCATAAATATTTCTTTTTCAATTTATGACATGCCAAATTCAGTAAATGTTAAAAAGCAGTATTTATTAAATTCATACACTTGTTTTTTTTTACCTTCTCAAATATTTCCCCACTCATCCTTGCTCCTAGGCTAAAAAATGGAGAACTATTCAGAATAAAGTCAGCAAACATTTAATTCAACTGGACAGAATCACTTCTAAATTAAATGAAATATACAGCAGCTGGGGAATGACCTGCAACCAATGACACCTACAGCAACAACCCCTGCCCCCCCCCCCCCGAAGGCTAAAAAGCATAATCATTACAGAATTATAGGAATAATTAGAAAAAGTGAAGGAGTTAGTAGAAGAAAAGGGTTTGACAGACTGAAAAATAGTCCACAAGAACTACAAAAAAAAAATCACAAAACACAAATGATCTTCCACAAAAGATTAAGCTGGAATTCAGAAAAGAAAACCTTAAGCCACAAAGGAAAGATGCAGATAAAAGCAAGTAAAAACAGCAATTTAGCAATGTTGTCAAGTATAAATAACTGGAACTTCAGTGTGACATTTTTGTTTGTCAATGCTAAATTGGTCTGTCTCTCTCTGCTTCATAACTGATCACTGCAGCTAGGGCTATTTTTTTCAGAATCACATTTCATCTTTTTCTAATTAAAAACATTTGCCCAGGTATATGTAGAGCGACTCTACTGGCTGTGACCAAGCCTGACTTCAGTATCAGACTGCTTGAGCGATAGCTCATTTACGAGCAGGGTTTCTGCTCCAAGATGCATTGCAGCTTAGCAGACCTCACCACCAAGGTCACAAATTAATTTATGAAGATTCTGATTGCAGCACTTTTTTGCCTGAACCAATGACTGTGATTTACAGCTTGCTAAAGGCCTGTGAAGCCCACCTTTTGAATGTGGTCCTCTAACATCTGAAAAACAAACTAAAGCCTAAATATCTAACTACCCTACTAATACAAATGGTTCTTCCACATAAAATGGCAGTTTAGTAACATTTTTTTAATCTGACCTCTATGCTCATAAAACAATTTTTTGTTTGATGGGCAGAAAAGTCAGTATTAGAAAGAGCATAGCATTTCTGAGAAGGTTATTTGGCTGTTTGTTTTAATGCCAACAAGGCCTCAGGGCTAAAAAGAAAACATAAAGCAAAACAAAAGTAAGCCAATTCTCTATCACCACATAGATAATTACAGTCTGTAAGAATGCTGCCAGCTGACTATAGTGGTAGTTCTCCTACAGAAGAAAATCAGGGTCAAAAACGGATCACTCTGACATGCTAGCGAACAGTGAAGCATGAACTAGTGAAATTAAATATGAAGTTACTATAATGTATACTACAATTCTCTGCAAGGCTTGCTAGAAAAAGCTGAAACAAATGACTGTCGTTTGTCAGGGGGATGCTCCAGAGACAGACTGGCCTCATGCCAGAAAAGATTCAAACAGAAAGGGTTCACAGGACATATCCTAGGGACACTATCTTTATTTTTTTCATATGTGCCTTAAAAGAAAAGATGCTGGGCTATGCTACAGAAACCAGAAAAACAGCTGAACTATCAAAGTTAGCATATTTTGCGTAACAGACCACTCTCTCAAGACTTACTGCAAAAGGAGCACTTTCTATCCCTTCTTCCACTTGTGCAGAATTAAAAAAAAAGGAAAGAAAGAATAAAGTGAGCTTCTATAGGGCTGGGCAGTCTTGAGGGGTTATGTTACCTGCAGAAGCAAATGACATGCTCTCACTGACACCCACTGCGCCCAGGGTGGATATGGAAATGTGCATTGGGGTTATGGCCTTGAAACTACAACCCCCCTCCCAAGCTTGAATTGGCTGACAGCTCTTCTCTCTGCTGCTCATCTATAACTTACTGGACAAATGAATGGACTGCAAGGTGCAGACGAGACAGAGGAGCACAAAAGGTCACTGATGCAAGTAGGAAAAAAAATAAAGAAAAATACTATTACTTGCAAGTTTACTTTCACAACTGTAAGTGTAGCAGCTTTAGCCTAGGATACAACAGCCATACAGCATTCCAGAGTCTTCAGCTTCCTTCCACGGGTGCCTGGACTGCTGCTAGCACAAGTTCCTGAGGGAGAAAGTCAGCAGTCTGGACACCAACACCTTCACGACTTTCTTGCATAAAGAAAAGAGGGAGGCTATGGTCCTGATAAAAAAGGTAAATGCTAGGTGCAAACAAAGGTCCTCACCCTGGCAATAAAACATAAAAAACAAAGGAGGACGGATGGAAGGTGGGAGTGTTTACTGCAACAGTGATTTATTTGAACATCTGCTGTTAAGGCAAGTTTACAACTGTATACTATGTTAATTCATTAATGAATGAAAGGGAGACCTGGATTCAGGGATATCTGGTCTTTCCATCAAAGTAGCTCCTTCTTAGCAAAGGAAATCTGTACGGTTAGGGTATGAAGTCATTAGGACAATACTGTTTTCAGGTACCATTGAATCTTTCTCATGTAGTCTGGCAAAGGGAATCATGAAAATTATAAATGTCATGAACCCTAAAATCTTGAGAAATTCCATAGCTTAAGTCTCTGCCAGAGTGGAAAAGCTCAGAAAGAAATTTAGATACAGATGCAAATAAAACAAGTAAAACCACCACAACATTGACGACTTTCACGGCAACCAGATTTAATGAAAATTAAAACCAAGACTAAATGCTTTCACCTGTTAAATACACTAGGCATCATCAGATACAGATCCACTTTCTGTTGTGAAAGAAATGTCTTTTGAATAGAGGTAAAGGCAACACAAGGATACTATCCTAGGAGAAGGAATGAAGATTTTATCAAGTTCACTTGAAAGCCTAGTTTGAGGAGACTTCTTACCCACACAAGAGATTTCTGACTCTCTGAAAAAGACTACAAAGATAAGCAAGTCGTCTAAATAAGGAAAAACGTGAACACCTCACAGTCTTCAGTAGACTACCACAAGAGCTAGACACTGAATACTCTTGGAGCAGTGGACAGACCAAAAGGAAATGCAAAGAACTGATAATGTGATCCAGACACAAACAAAATTAAGATTTTTTAACGTCTAAAATCTGAATCTACAGGAATCTTTTAAATCTAAAGTTATTATAAAACTCAAATGGGGAATAAGGGGTAATGTTGTGAAGTGACAACACTTTGAACTTGTGTACTATCACAAATAGGCTCAGAAACTTCTTTCTTCAGCATCAGAAGCATCCCTGAATAAAACCATTTTCGTAGTTGAGGAGGAGGGGCAGCTTCCCTGGGACTGCATATGCTGAAAAACAGGAAGGAAAAGAAAATGTGGTCCGGCAAGTGAGGGGGAATCCCTCAGAGAGACTCCTGCCATCTGTAACCTCAACTGATTACTCTCAAAACCCACTTGCGTGAAGCAGTCTGGTGCCAAAGAGAGAAATGGATGTTTAGACTTTCTGGAAGGATTATCAGGGTGATAGAGAAGTCTTACATACTCATTTAGAATTATTTCACTGTTCTTGGGGTTCCTTTCTTTTTGGAACATCCTTGCCACTGCTTTTTAAATGTTTGCATACCAGCACCTTTCTGGGTCTATTTATTTTGCTTTTTAAAAAAATGTTGTAGAGGGAGAACATGGAGAAAGAGACTGGAAAATCTGTGAGATTTCTCATTTCACTCTTTGAGAACCCCGGCAGGAGAAGGTCCAAAAAGTAAGTCTCTGCCCAAGGGAAAATACAAAATTTCATTTTTGACATTTTCTGGGAGATTCTGAGAATGCAACCAATGAAATCTCCTTGTAACAGTTCTAGTGAAAATAGCCCTGGAAGTGGTATCTGCAGCATCATATGAACATTTTAAACAATGGGTAGCCACTTGAAACCCAAAAGCAGCCAAAGTACACAAAGCAGAGGTCTCCTCAGAAAAGGACATAGATGCCAAAATAGTCCTTGTATTCTCAAGAGAGAACATGGGAAGGTTCTGGAAATTCCAGGTGTAATAAGTTATAATACTTTTTATGGACTGAATAGCATCTTGATTTTTCCAATGAAACTTGACTCGTTTTGGAAATAGTTTCAGAGGAACAGAATCCTTCAAATTGACTGGCAGAAGTAGCACACCACTTAGAATCTGAATCAGAAACCTGGGGAGTTGAAACAAAATGAGCCCCTTCACAACATTTTGAGGTTCAACACCTTGAATCATTTCAGAAAATGAAGAATCTCTTTCTTTTACTAAAAGCAGCCATACTGGCAGGGTCAAAAGCCTGAACTAAGCCTTGAGTTAAGTCCAATAAATCACACCAGTCCAGAGCAATTGAGCAAGGAGAAGAGATATGTCTTAAGTTTTTGTTTCTTTTTTATAGGAATTTCATCCCTAGGGATAGGTACATTTTTCTGCCTGGCCAGAGTGGCATTCTCTGCCCCTTCTCCCTGGACCAACAACAGTGGCTCTTTCCTTGCCTCTCCAACAGCTGTAGAGGACATGTCTAACCCCAAGACCATGTTGGCTGTAGGGACTATGCCAGTAACTGCCAAGAAAAAAGAACAATGCTCTAAGGTACCAGTTTCTGCCACAGCAGTGCCACACCTTCAGCTGAGGCACTTTAGCCAACTGCTGTAGTGGCAAAGACTGTTTAATAATTTTCTTATTTTTGTGCTGGAAGGAGGAAGAAATGAGGAACTTAGAGTGTTCCACTGTTAAGTGGAAAAAGATGTCAGATTCCTGGGGGAAGTCTGGCAAAAAGTAGTCATTAAAGCAGGTAAGTTGTAAAAAAAAGTATTTTCCCTTTAAAAACACTGTAAAAAGCACTTTAAACACTTAACCTCCAAAAGTAAAATAATACAACTTTTATAAAAAAAAATGTAGTTTAAAATTAGTTTTAACAACTTTTTACCACTAAAGTCATAGAGATACTACCATTTATAAGTAATTAAAAGTCATATGACAGTCAGTAAAAATATTGTTTCCTACCTTTAAAATGTTTAAGTTTTGCAAAAAAAAAGTAAGAATTATGTCATAAAAAGTAAGAGTTTCTCCTCCCAAGGGAACTTATCTGTGCTGAACTAGAAAAGAGATAGCTGACCGTCAGTCCTTTAAAACCCCCAAGAGGAGCATTCTTCATTATCCAGAAAGATCTGAAGGACTTGATGCCCACACCTGACGTTTTAGTTAAGTTTAAGAAGACTAAAGGCTGGGAGTGTAGATGGTGCCTTGAAAGCTTTGGATGTTGGCTGGTGGTTATATCCTTAGCAGAATATAGCCCATACACAGCTAAGGATAATGCAGTAGTCATCATAATGTTGAACATCTACTGATCCTGATCTCAACACAAGATGGATGTGTTATGGCTGGGGGGTTGCATAGTATCCAAAACTGGTATAACTGGTAACAGGAAACCTGCATGTCAAAGCAACCTTCATTTTCTTAGTTTCCAAAGAGTATACTTTGTTTTTTTACCCATTATATTTATGATGGTGATTAAGACCAGGTGGGCAGCATGAAGCCGATCACTAATTAATTCAACCTTAAATATCAGCTACCCCCTTCTCATTCATCACTGCCTTGTACTTTGATACAAACTAACTCAAATATCATAGAAGTCCCTCTACAGTATTGCACTGAGGACACCTATCTGCAGGTGTTTTAGGTATGGTATCACAATAGTTATGTGGTGCTTACCTAAAATGTGCTTGCCAGTATGGGTGGTAGAACAGTTGACCTGGACATCTGCTTAATATGAGGTAAAGGGTACATTAATGTGGTCTACTACAACATGCTCTCCAATATTAATTACATTTTTTAAACAATTTTGCCCCCCCGCCCAAAAAAAAGTTCTCTAACCCTCAAGCCAGCACTCATTTAGGACCGCCTCTTCTCTTCGACCAAAGTACTCATCTTTCTCTCCCTAACAAGGGCACCCTACTGGTTAGTAACCAGCAATGGAGAACTCTCACTGAAGTATGTCACAGGAAAACTGGTTAGCCTCCAGGGCACTGGCATCATCCTTGATACACTGTGTCAGGACTTTTTTTTGCATTCTAATCAAAAACATAACCACAACAATCTGGGAATACTGACAAAGCAGGAAAAGCACTGAAATGTCAAACCATTTGTTCATGCATACCGTCATGCATGTGTATCCACAGCTACAGTACATACACTTCCTAATAGCTACAAGTGTGCAACCCAAGTCTGCAACCTGGTGCAGTCCGTTTGGCCTCCACCAGTGTGTCATCTCCAACATGGGTTAAGGCTGCCTCCTTTCTCACAGGGTGAAAAAGCTTGCAGCGGTCCCACTTAAATCCTACCCCTGGAAGCCATCTCCTGCAGAAGCTGGACCACTAGTCAAAGCCAGGTCATCTGGGTTGCATTCTAGACATCATTGTTCTGGGCCAGAAAGATGCCACCTCTTTCATACTAATTTGCTGCCCACATTATACCTTTAAAGGTTCATTTGCCAAAAACGATGACACACTTGCCAAAACAAATCAGATGCCAGATGTTTGGGTGTTAAGACCTTGGAAAGCTTTGTTTAGCAAGGGATGATGGTGATATGCTGTTCATATCAAGGGGGAGGGGGGATGAGACCAAAGTGATGTACTTTACTATGAGACTATCAGACTTGAATCCCACTTGTTGAAAGAGGACTTTTGAATTTCCCACTTTTTTGTCTTTGCACCAGTTCTCGCTAATGAAGTGTATATGACATATTACAATTCAAAGGGTCTTAAAACTGGATCTGCTGTTCTGTTCCAGTATGTCTTACTCTGGATGGTCTGTGGAGAATATACTAACCCTAACGCAGGGGGTATTGTCAGAAAAACACAGACACTAGGGAACTTGTAAGGCCAACTATATTGCTGCTTGACAGCCAAAGAAATCACTATTTTATAGCCAAACTACTGCTTGCTGTTTGCTCATTTTGTACTCCAGCAAGTTCCAATTTGAGAATGTCATGACTAGGTACTACTATAGCCTGCTTTCCATGAGAGTACAGCTGTTTTTCTGCTGTAAGCCTACCATATTATTAATCTACTAAAAGTGATGAGAGTGGTGCATTTGAAAGCACTAAAATGACAATAGTGACTTTTGGTTCTACTCTAGTGTCTCATATTGCAACACTTCAGTATTGTCTGCTGAACAGAAGCAGTGTGCTCCCTTCTTGGGAGCAGTTTTCCCTTCATGAATTAACATAAGTTTTCACAGCATGAACTACTCTGCTGTGGTAAATTTAGTTTTGGGCTCAGGGACCCAGACCTATGCCATGCAATGAAACCAAGACATAATATTAATCTATACAAGACACTGAAACTGTAATTTTAGAACAATGAACTACAGAGAACTGACCATTAAACAGAACCAATGTAGCTGCATATGTCAATGTTCATCCTAGCCAAGTCTTTGGTTTACATAAGACACATTCACATGAATGCAATACTCAAAGTCTGTTAAGATGAGGTACCGTGAAGGATGATCTTCTTTGCATCAGGTAGAAATAAGGGTAGGACTGTCTCAAATAGAATCTTTTCTGACAAGTTTTGTCTTAGGTGGCACTGATTTTTATTTGGGAAATGTCACTGACAGGTGACTGCAATCTTTTTGCCAAAACCTCAGCGGCTAAGGGACAAAGAAATTTCATGGTGCCACCATTAGAGAAAAATGTCAACTATTGTAGACTAAAGGATCTAGCTGATATGCACAGGGGGTTATAGGACCTCCCAGTGACAGGTTCACATTACCCCCCTTACATTTTACCTTTGTCTAGGTCTGGTAAAGCTAAAGTTTCAAGAAGTGCCTCCCTCGATTTGGAGACCTTCAGTATTGCCTCATCTTATCATGCTGCCCAGCTGTTAGAAATGAAAGGGGTGACCACTCAATAAAAGATAATACTGAAGGTTAATCACCTTCTATTGTGACAATGCAGACTTTAGTGAGGAAACAGGAAAAGCTGAAGGCCTAATACAAGATAGATGGATAACTTCATGGTATTGATGCAAAACAGAATTAAGGTGTTTACTGAAGTTTTGAGGGCTAGACAGGTCAAGCTACGAGAGTCTGAAAGGATTTGAATGAGAGTTCTTCACCTGCAACTGCATGAGGTCATCTCCTGAGATGTTTAGTAGTCGAAGAATGAGAAAGACAGTGTGTATTCAAGAAATGATTGAGTAAAATATTGACTTCAGGTAGAGATCTCCAAATATTTAAAAACATTTCCAGCAGTACATCATTATTTTTTAGCATTAGGAAGTTAAAACAAGTGAGTTGTACCATTTTCTCTGAACGTGAAGAAACTGAATATTTGTTTTTCTTGTGTGTGTGTTTGTATATATGTGTGTATGTGTGTGTGTGTATTATATATCTATATATATATTACAGACGATTATTGGCTTTCACTTTTCTTCTTATGTTTGAGAGTTCACCACTAACGAGTTTTTTTTTATGGTCTTTGTTTTTCACGTATGTTACTGGATTTTGGCTATGGAATTATTCCTATCAAAAGACTAGCAGATCCAAAAATGGATGCGACAAGAGAGGGATTAAGAACTAAACTGCTGGGAGAAATAATCTGGTGATAACAGATGCTAAATACAGTCTGAAAGGAGGGCAATTCCTTTAAGAAAGCTATGCTAGCAACATAAGTCACTACAAATACAACTTAATTCCAGGTATTTTAATAGATATGCATACTGCTAAGCAGCCTATTTTACAAATATACAAAATTATTATGGCATATGACAAATGTACTGACCAAATGTATTGGCACATTAAAGAAATAATGTGAATTAGAAAGTACATTACGTCTCCAGCCACATTAAATTTGATGAATATGTGGATATTTTGCCTGAGAATGTTAAAGAAAGTATGAGGACTAAAAAAAAGAGCTATGCAATCTAAATTTAAACATTAACATTTTTGCTTAGAAAAAAAAAAGTGGAAAGTGAGTGAACATATATTTTTTACAAAGTCAACACATAACAATAACAGTGAAAGTTATTTCTTTAATAGTAATAATTCAGAAGCATTTTTACAGATAATGAGAATGTTGCAGGGACGTTATGGTGCAATTTAACCCAAACTGATGGTGAGTTTCTCACCCATTCTTTCTTATCAAAAGGGAATGAGATCATGACCACCTCCCACAGCCCCTGGAACTATTTTTCCATTTAGAAGGCTAATGAACCAGAAAAAAGAACTTCCTTGGAAGTTCAATAAAATAGGACAAAGGAGGAAAAAATGGCCCAAGTGTAAAGGAAAGGGAAGTAATGAAAAAACCCACGTTTTTGCTGGAAGTACAAGTAATCAGTAATATTCTCAAGATCTCTAGGTAAGACAAATTATGGTGACGTATGTGTGCTTTAGAAATGTATGAAATATGTCTGTGCCCTAAAGCAGATATTTCTGAAATTTATTAAATTTTCACATATAAATTCCTAATCTCAATGTTCGGCTGTTTTGTGAAAAGAGGACCAATACTAAAATTTTAGTAACATTTCACTTAGAATACATTTAATTCCACCTTTATACTATACCCTACAACTGTTTTAGGGATATGTGAGAGGAAAGCATGTGAGATTAACATTAACAGGTTTCATTATTATAACCTGTGCCAAAAATTAAGGGATGGAATCATATACATTACAGCAGTTAATCTATTCATATTACTGGTAAGGGTGGATTGCTGGTTATGAAGTGAAATTATGTATGATGCAGGAACTACAGATGAATCCATCTATATACAGGCTGACAAGCTTTTTATGTAATAAGAAAATATGTAGGCAATGTTATCTTTTTAATAGTTTACTTTTAGAGAAATGTTTCTCACATGCAAATCTGTGAAGCTGCACTTATTTGTACAACCCCCAAAAAAAAAATTCACAAAACCTATACACAAACCTCTGTTTAGGCAATCAGCTGCATGTCTCAATTGTGTCACCAAACCAATGCCCAATTTTTTTGGACTACCTGTTAAAGCAGTTGGTCAAAAAAACTAAGGGCTTTACATTGGAGGTGTGTCCTTCAAAGGTGTGCATTGAAGAAAAAGTTACATAGTAAATGTCTGTAGGACCTGTACAGACACTACAGAAGAAAGCCAGAGAAGTACAAACTGCCTGCTGGAAAGAACCTTAGTGAAATCTTGCAGAGGTTTGGCATCCCTAGCAGCTTTCAGCTAGCTATATGCCATAGACTGACAAAACATTAGGACCCAGACAACTTGAGTCTGAAGACTAGATTGGGTGCTGGAGGAGTCAGGCAGAGGAAGGTGGAAATGAATAATGCCATCTCATTCAGCCTAGGTGGGAAAGGAATGGTGGTTCTGGTTGCTGGCTACATTCACAATCAGCAACTGGAATCTTGCTGGTGCCAGTAATGCAGCACAGATTGAGAATGGAGGCTTGGTGCTACCAAACCAATGATGGTAGCCCTCAATAAGCATGCATGTGGAAGCATACACACATTAGGGAGAAAGTGTAATAGGCCTGTGAAGAGAAGCCCTTTTTAGGTGCCACGAGGAGGGGCTGCAACTAAACATAAACATACATACACAGCCTGCAAGTGGGATGATGTGGCTACTGGTGATGGGTGTGCTCTGTAGTTCTTTGGTGTGGGTATAAATTAGGATTTACTCCTAAAACATGGAAAACCCTGGTTGGGGGGGTGGTAGAAGTTAATCCTTCAGGCTGTAGGGAAGAGGCCACTCCTCACCTCTATGTGGTACACAGGAATAGCAGATTCAGGCAGGGGCATGCACATCTCTATGGCTGCCAGGATGATCCCCTCTGGCCAGCTTGAACAGTCTTTAAAAGCAGATCCCTCTGCATGTACGATACAAATGGGCTTGAGGCTGATGGGAGGGGACTGATTGTCATGCAAAGAAGAAAAAAATCATTTAGAAAAAATACTAGGTAGGTTGTTTATGCACTATGCTAACATGTTTTGGGAATGGAGAAGAGCCATTCCTTACTTCTAATACATTTAACTGCATGTGATCTTCCCTGTTAAACCTTCATCTCATGCAAAGTATATAACTTCTAACTGGTTCTCAACTCACAGCTCCAGGGATTCAGGTTAAGGCTGCAGCAGGAAGTAGCAAAGAGGACAATATGCCATACAAGACACTGTGTGGCAATAGTTACAAGCCTGAGAACTCCCTGCATAACTCAGGGATGGTTAAGTAGATAACGTAAAGAGCCCAATAATTGTGTGCCCGCTTGTGGAAACTCATAATCAGACTCACATTTGGTACCACAGCAAAACACATGGACAAATAACCAAAAAGTTTCATAACTTGTGCTGATGATGGTGATATGCTTAGAACAGTCAACAGGTCCACTATGTCCAGAATACTTTGGAACTGCATCAGGAGGGTTTGCTGCAGAGAGGGAATCTTTTAAACTTAACAGTGGAACCTGGCCTCAAAAAATGACTTTCAATTCTAATTTAAGCTAGCAGCAGTCCTGACTTCCAGCTAAGAACTGTCTTCCTTCTTGTGTGAGTAATACTGAAAGCATATATTCTGACCCCATCCTTAGTGCAGAGCTCAAGCTAAAATGAACTATACTGGAATCAAATGGCCCATATTTTTAAATAAATCCACCTTCCTCCCATGCAGAACTGTAACCTACTCCTTACTAAAGCAGCTATTGCACTTCCCATTTATTTGGCTTTAGATGAGCAGAATACCTTTCTTTCTGGATGTGACAATGAACTCCATAATCCAAAGCAACATTGATATAATGTACCCACGCTGAAGCAGGAAGAGAAATTCACACTCCTCCACAGACAGCCACAGACCTCATCCTAAAAAAAAATGATGGCTGCCATTTGAGAACACAAGTGCTGGAACAACCTACTGAAAGATGTCCCTTCTGCTAGCAAGCTTTCAAAGAGGGCATTGGTCTCTAAGCCACCAGTAAGACAACTGCTTGTCCTGCCAAATGTCTGAAATTAGAAAGGAAATGCCTGTAGCAGATTGTCATTCATCTTTTTGATCTGCTCAACTGTTTCAGATAAAACTGTGGCCAATAACTGGGACATGCATGAAAACTACCATAAGTTCACATGCATAAAAGGTTGGGGGGGGGGTCAAAGCCGGGTGATGGGAGTGACCAGTTGACATACTGTTCAAG
This sequence comes from Protopterus annectens, assembly GCF_019279795.1. Taxonomy (NCBI): domain Eukaryota; kingdom Metazoa; phylum Chordata; order Ceratodontiformes; family Protopteridae; genus Protopterus; species Protopterus annectens. The sequence continues at coordinate 242,334,419 of NC_056731.1, read as the reverse complement.
GTATTTGCCTCCCATGCACCAGATACAAGGTTCAATCCTGACCTCTGGCCAATGCCAATGCCTGCTTGCAGTTTACATGTTCTCCCTTTGTCTCTGGGAAGTTCCTCCCACCTCCGAAAAACATGCTGAGTGTTTCCATCTCAAACTCACCAATGTACTGTAGCTGTGGGCAGCAGCACAGATTCTACATGGTGCCCTATAGGGGAAAGAGTTGCATAGACCAACCAATTTATCTACTGTGGTGCACAGTATCCTCAAGATAGGAGAACATGGATCACAGACTGCGCACTGTGGAAGGGTAGCGACTTGACAGTGTAAAATATGGGTCTAGGTTATTTGGTCATGTTGAAAAGCTGAGCGTGATTGACAACAGCAATGCCCATGGCCTGCAGACTTGCCTGTGATATGAGCCAATCTATTGGTGATCCACACACATGAAGTGGAAGTCAAGGTTAGTCTAAGCATGTTGGTTGGGTTCCTATTACAAAATGGAAAAGGCTGGAGATCGAACGGCTTTAACATCGGAAATACCATTAATCGACGTGTTTTTTGTGAGATTGCAGTACAGTGAAGCTCAGAAAAATTGTCCTTTCATCACTGTAGTGCGATTTCGGAGTTGGAGTTGGTATATATAATTAGCGGTGGGTGTAGGGGGTGCAGCCCCTCACAAGAAAAACTTTGAGGTACAGCATTTTCTATGTTTAAGCCGTTCGCTCTCCGGTCTTTTCGATCTCATAATATTGCCCCATGCTGGTTTACTCAATATCCATTTTCTGGTCTACAGCCTCTGGCAGCAGCAAACCAAGTTCAACAAATAGTTCAACTCTCTCATGTCAGGGTTGAAAATATGCTACTCACAGAGATCTGTTATAATGGATTTCTCAAAAGGATAAGGATGGTTATCATTTGTGGCAGATTTTTCCCTTATGAGTAGCCCAGATGACAGGAATGTCTCTGTCTGAATCCTCAATAATCAAAGTAAACTCCTTGGGTGATCGGTACACACTATTGTCTTAGACGATGGGGGAGTAGAAGTGTTTGCACAGGTCAACTGGGTTTTTATTAGGTCCTGAAATGTGACAGTCAGTAGTGGCATTACTCACACAACCTGCTTAGCAAGCTTCTTGAAGCCTTCAGTGCAGACAGGAGAGCATTGCTGAGGCCAATGCCTCTTTGGTCCTCTGCACTGCACAAGGCATATCCTTAATCCTTCACCAACTTGAATTCAGCACACTGAACTGTATGGGGAACTCACCTCCCAAACATCCACTGATTCTCTGAGGCAGAACATGGTCTGTGTACAATTCTCTTGCTTTAAAGCAAGGTGAGAAGAACAGTTATTTGGTACAGTGTTTACAGGCAGGGACCAAATGTTCCCATCAAAATGAGTAAGCCCTTCACAGATTCACTCTATAAATCAGGAATGTGCTTGCAAAGGGGATCTTCACTAGTGGAGTGACCTGCAGTAGAAGTGGGACTGACAAGGTATAACTTTAAGGCCAGGCTTAACATGCTAGATACAAGCTAATATCTCTAGGTCCACAAAAATGGTGGAGGATAAACTCATAGCAGTTGAAATCAGCTACAGAAAAACAGGATGTTTGATGTAGCTTCAAATTAAACACAATGAAGTGGAAAGTGGCAATACTTTGTTGTATATGGGTCACTGAGGGAAGTAGTGGCCCAGCTCTAGCCAACAAGGGAGACATACTGGCAAAGATGCAGAAGACAGTGCTGCTTTGCGCAGTAAGGGGAAAAGAGGAAAAAAAAAGCATGCACTTCTAAGTGGAAAGAAAGACCTACACTGGTTACCAATACTTGTCTTACTGAAATTAATCAGAAAAACACAGGTGACAAGGCTGAAGACCCAACACCCAGTACTCACACAACTGTGGCAGGCTAACATCCATTCCTCTGACCCATTAAAGAGGAATGACAGACACACTGGTTCAGAGAACACTTACTGAATGATGCGGGGTTTAGAATAACAGAACCCATTTCTGGTACGCCTACATTTTAGATAATCCCTGGTCTCTCTCGGGGTTGTCTGACAAACTCCATTAGTGGCATCTAAACGTTTCAGGATAGGTCACATTGATAACAGAACACTTGATACCCATTTAAACTCTTTGTTGTTGTTGTTTACATTGGGTTACCAGAGTTTCTGCTTTTTGGAGTCCCCAGACATTCAGGGATTGGGTGGGTGGGGGGATCATTTGTCCTCTAACTCCTTGTGTTGTATTGCTTTCATCTTAGAAAGCTTGTTGACCAACCTAAGTCTTTGTTAAAGGCCTATCTGTAGGAAAGATAACTGGAACACTATGTAGTGTTCAGTTAGGCCTTAAGCAGGTTAGGCAAAGAGATGTGCCTGCCACATGGAGCAATCGGTTTCCCATAGAAGCATTCATTATTTGATACTACCAAAATGAAAAGTAAAGGTAACAGAAATAAAAATAAACAAAAAATGAAGGCTTAATCATCACTAAGAAGAAAGAGGATGGAAGAGAATACTTGGGTCAAATAAAATTCCCTGAACACAGACTACTACTACTTACAATTTACTGTTGCCAGCTCCTGATGATCCCAAAATAAGTGTTATGTGAAACAAACCCACCACATCACCAACCAGATAAATAGCATAATGAGTTGGTAGCACCTCAGGGAGACTATTTCCTTAGTGAAACTGTTGCAGAATCTGCACAATGTAGTGAATGTTTTTCATACAATAGCAGTTGGGCTGAACTGGGACACTGTAACTCATCATGTTCCCAGGAAAAATGGAGAAAAGAAAATACAAACATAGAGTTTGACCCTGCAAGTGGTGGGAAAGAAATGAAAATGGGAAGACCACCACATATAAAAAATACAGACCCCAAAAGCACTGGGTTGGTCCACAATGAACTCTGAAAGACTGATTAGATGGTCTAAGATGCCTAGTAATAAGTGTTTTAATTACAGATACTTGCTACAAGAGAGCATCTTCAAGCCAAGATGAGGTCAATAACCTTCCAAGTTGTTCAGGTGAAGGTCAAATGTAGTAATACAAAAACTATGACATGCCTCCAAATACTATTATAAACGTATAGATAATCGAAAAAATGTTAATGCAACTCTATAACTAAGAATTTAAAGCTTCTGAAGAAGCATTAGTGATGACTACATTTAGTCTTGCCTCTTTCCATTAAAGTAGTAATCTAAATTATTTAAAAGAAATGACAACAGAAAGAGCCACTAAGGCAGTAGGAAGAATACAAGCTACGGAAAAATGCACTTGATTTGTGCTTGGTGCTGTTCTGAGTATCTAAATACATTTTACAGCTCTCTACATATTTACTAAAATGAAAATGATTTAAATGGCTTTCAAATTAAACAAAGTGTTCAGAGTTTATGTAACCATTTTTTCTCCACTGGAGCAATGCTCTTGCATCCACGCAGTGGGCTGTATTGCCATTTTTAAATTAACTCCTTCATCAGAGGGGTAAACAGGACTGACCTCACCCCCCTGCAGTGATTTTCTTTACTGAACTGGCTGATTGGCTACATGATAATGGTAATAAAATGTAAAATATGTCTGAAAACAGAATGGCAGTGTAACCTCTCCAATCAGAATGGCAATAAAAGTAGACATTGCACCAAAGATGGTCACGAAAGAGCTGACAGCGAGTTTGGATAACTGCACCATCCTCAAGAAATCTCATTACACACTTAAGGATCTTTGGTGCAGAAACCTCACCAATATTCAAGGAATTATAAAGCTTTGGCACTAATACACTATTAGTCTCAAGAAGAGAGGAACTTCAGGCATGAGAAAAGTACCTGCTTTGCAAATCACTGATAAAACCTCAAAATAAGTTTTCAAAATATGAGAACACACTTGATCTACCTAAGAGGCAGAAAAGAAATGATGGGTAATTAAGAAGCAGCTTTTGTTGGGTTGTCTACATCATTAGGGTAAGTTGCCTGTAAGGAGCCTCCCCCAGGAAGAAGAAAACTGCTTTGCAACAGTGCACAGAGGGGTCCTCCCTACTTGTCAAGGAGGAACCCAAAGAGTCATTAACAGCATGCTGTATTTGAAAGGTAAAAGCAGATAATTGTGGTTTTCTATGTCTGATGTGGAGACTGAAGAGAGAGATTTACACCCTAGATACCTACAAGATCACAAACTAAACACAAGTGTTGGAATTCAACTCTGATACATACAAGAAAAATACTTGAAATGCCATCAGCCTGGGACTCTAAATAGATTACTACAAGCAGACCAAAAATTGACTTGCAGTATCACATCTAGGCTGTCTGATCAAGCCAAGAGACCGTTAGTGATGCTTGATCACTCCCTAAAAATATGACAGCTGGCTAATTAACGAAAGAACAGGAATAAAGACAGGCTCAGTTCTACCAGTCCAAACAGTTCTGAAAAAGACTCTCAGGCTGAGTATGATGTTTGCTCAATGCTAATACAGTACAACCTCTACAGAAAACCAGAGGACACCCACTCATACAGCAATGCAGAGATCAACCAAGAGAAACAGTTGCTGCACTGGTTACAGGCTTTTCCCCAAGTGCTACGATAAAAGAAGACAACTCTGTCATTATCACCCCCAAACTCGGCTCCACTGCCAATAAAGTAAAAGAGAAAAATGTTTACACTAGAAAACCTATTCAAAGAGCACAAAAAAATAACATGGGGGGGGGGGGGTGTTCCACTACTTACATGACAGACTACAACCTCCACGTTAACTCCAGTAGTTGCGGTCATCTCCTTACAAGAAAAGGCTCTAAGTCTCTCATTCACATGGTCTAAACGTCCAGCCTGGATAGTCATACGGAAAGGTGAACTTTGATAGTGGTTAAGACCTGTTTGCCAAAACAATGCAGCTAGACATTCACTGACCAAACAGCTAACGAAAAATAAACTAAGAAAGATTTTGCTAAAATAAAGTGTTTGTGTATGTGTGGCATACATATTCAAACACACACACACACACACACACACACACACACACACACACACACACACACACACACACACACACACACACACACACACACACACACCTATTAAAAGTCTAATACAAAAACAATGTTTTTATACTCAAAAGAGAATGTTTAAGGCTAAAATGAAGTGCATTTTTATTTGAAAATGGCACATTTACTGTCTCTGACAGCCCTGAAATGATTTCTGTTGATGGCATTCGACCACATTAGTAACAAGCTATTATACAATCAAAACTAACATTTGAGTCAGTAACCCCTAAAGATTATGGTAGTAAACTTGATGGTACTATTAGAAACTAAAATGGGAAAACATAAACCATTTAAAAGCACAATATGTTGCTCTACAGCCCTGCTCTACAATCAAATAAAATCAACATTTTTAAATGAACATATATACAATAATGCAGAGTAGGCCTTATTCACTACAAAGTTAGTGCTTTGGTGTTAATAAAAAAGCTAAAACGAGCTACACAAAGTATTAGCTCTAAAGTGCTGAATGCAAAAGATAAACAAAAAAGTATGCATGTTTTCTGGGAAGCATTTGTGAAGAAAAGACTAATCTGTTGAAAAGTGCCCACTTCTAGGTGAAGCCCTAACAGCAGAGTAGTTCTTCAGTCATAAAAGTGGTTAGATTTGCATTCTGCCGCACACACAACAGCATGTTTTACAATGACATCATGTTTTATTTAAAAGTGCTTTGACTCTAAACATGTCTGTCCTATTTATGCCAAAGTGTCTACTGCCTATCCTACCCCAGATACTGTCCCAGCACAACATATATCACACTGAGTGAACAGACATTTTCAAAGTAAACAGTTTCTGCCACTAATAAACATGTACTGTGGATATGCATTACCTAACCTTGCTACAGAATGTCAGGATGAAATGCATCCTAGAACCAGAGTTGCAGGCAAATGTATATGTTTACCATAAGAGACCCAACATTGGTACTTTTAACAAAAATCAGTAGTACAGCAGTTGTCCTGTTTAAAAAAATACAGGAAGTATAACTATAAATGAATATTTAGGTTGCCAATACTGCGCCTTACTCAGTAGTCAGCACTTCAGTTTTCTACTCCCACCATAGTGACGCTGAGAACTACTTACACTTTGGCCTACCTTCTTTCTGCCAAGATCAGAGAATAGTTTGCACTTCAATCTACTGGCAACAACACACACTGTATATATTTATACCATTTTCACTGATAACATATTCTGTTCATTTCACACTAGCACTAAAATTAGTGAATTAGGCTACATAACAGAATACCTTCATTTAAAAGTCAAATATGGTAACCTATATTTTTGCTGTATGCAACTACATTTTAATAAAGGTAGTTGTAACATGTTAAAAATGGTTCACATCAATGCAGTAAATTTGCAAGGCAAGTCAACATGGATGAATATGAGAAAAAAATTAAAAATTACATTCAGTAAAGAGTGGGTAAAACTGATTTGTTGGAATGTAAAGCTTTCATCTAACATTCCAGAAGAAAGCACCTGACGATCCCATATTCCACTTAAGCCCTGGCTCAGAAACTTGCACTGCTTCTCAAACTATGTGAAGCACAGGTAGTAGGCCAGACTCTGTATTTTCAGGGACCACAGCACACAGAAAAAGGTCACTGTCAGACACGCTATATTTTCTTTTAACCAAGACTGTTGACCCAAATATCTAGTTTCCTGCCACTTATCTTGTTCAGAAATGATTTTCCAGACCTACAAGGTCTTTCATTTAAGAAATTTAACCATCTTTCCTCCTCCAAAAAAGGTGAAGAAAGCACATGTTCACAAACCACACATTCATACATACTCTATAAACACACTCAAGCAGACACACAGACGAACCACACTTGTATCCAGAAATGCACAACCCTCTGATCACTACATTTCAATAAACTCTTGAAACCGTCATTAAGTTTCTATAATTGTGCTTAAATCTTGCCCTTAGCAAATGTGACCCCTTGTTTCTTTCCACTGGAGGCAATTCAAGGATTTTCCACTCAGAATCCATCCTATTCTTCAAGCTTAAATTAAGCTATACAGAAAACATACACTTGAATTTTCTTTGCTTAATGGTGGACAAATATTTGCTAGAAACTGAACAAAGACACACAAGCTCATCACAATAGTGGTTGTGTTGAAGGGCGGATGTGAGTAGAATCACAGGTCTTCTCTAGAATGACAGTGTTCCAAAAGTGCGACGGTAAGAGGCTGGTGTAGAAAAACGATGAGTCTGAAGCCTCTCAGAGAATCTGCCCAAGCAGCATTTAGTCCTGGACAAAAACACAATATTCTTAATGAGGAGTGTAGAAGTTTGGAGTGTCACCTTTTTGCAAGGAAAGAGCTTGTGTAGACTTTAGCTGTTTGTATTTTTGAATCCGTTCAGATCTTGAATGCAGTTTAATAAAAAGCTCATGAAATTTGTACTGGGGGAAAAGGGTTTCCAAAAAGCCTTCTAAAAAGACATAAATCAGTCTTCTGTTTAACTGGTTGTGCTGAAACATTTCAAATACTCTCAGAATCCCCTTTCTTGTTGTTTCCGCACCAATTATATGTTTCAATTCATCTGTAAAAGAAAAAATATTGAACAATTTACTTTAAGCTCAGAACATTCTGTCAATACTCATTTCTAGGCAGAGATGTACTTGGGTGCTGGTTGAAATTCTAGAACTGTAAAACATGATCCGCAGAATGGCAGAATTACAAGTTCCACATACAATGGGGGAATAAGGAAGGACATTTGTACTATAGCAAATTGCCTGTCCTCTGGGGGTCTACTACTAAAGTGAACACTTTCTATAACAATACTTGGTTTTGAGTGGACTCTTGCAGCAATATCCATAACAACTGTACAGAATCTTGGCAAGCATCAGAATAAACTGGACTAGTGGACAACTAAGATGGGAAAGCCTGAGCTAGTTCTGCTAAATTTGTTTACATCGGACCAACCTGAAACTTAATACATCCAAGTTTGCCACATTTAAGAAACGGGCAAAGAAGCCAGTAACAGCCACTTTTACACATTATAATATGCTACTGTATTTATTACAGCAGAAAGCAGAACATAATATATACATACAATTATGGCATATCTGAAAAAAAAGTCTTCACTGGACCAAAATTCCTTTACTAATATTTACTGCCCACCAATATGGTCACCTGGTAAAAATGTAAGGCTTCAGCACAGTGTTCTGAACAAAGCTGAATCCAGTGCTTTGCTATACAGTATCATATTATTAATGTAAACCATCCACATTCTAAAAATTTCTTTTATATTGCAAGGATCCGAATAAAACCAAATACCAAGGCACACCCGGGGAAGTTTCATTTAATGAATGATAAACCAAAGTTAAGATCACCTTTAAGTCTTCAGCATCTCAAGGAATACAGACACAGATGGTCTCAATCTTGAAGCATAGGAATATGTACAAAAACCCTAAAGTATTCTCTCTATTTTTTCCATATTGTTTACAATATTTTAATGAAAGTTTGGAAGAGGGTGACCAGAGTCAATATAAGATCTTGAGATACCTGTCTTGTTCTGAATACACAAACTACAAACCTATAGAACTTGTCAACATATATCCCTTTAAAGCAATTCTAGCCACCTCCTTTTCTATATTCAGTTTTCATCAATCTATACTCAAGTCAGGATAAGTTTAACTTTTAACCAAGGAATGTCTACCTAAATGGTAAATAAATGTTAACTTAGCACACCATAAATTCTTGACCCTACATTGTGTAATACTGAAATTAATTGTATTCTCTTTAGGTCAGTTAACAACACTATTTGAATTATTTTGCAAAAGGTTAATGGTATTGATGTTAAAAATGAAGTTGCCCACTACTTTCAAACTACTGGCATATTTTGTATGCCATACATCAGAGAAGAAAACAGCTAGACACAGAATGCAACCTTGTGGCGCACCACTGTATAGTACTCAATACTTACGACATTATATTTAAATATTACTCGTTGACTAGTAAGCCAATTGTATATCCAGATTACAAAGCACTTGTATAATCCAAATCAAAATATGAACAGTAAATAAATCAAAAGACAATGTTCATTGGGAACTTTAGCTCAAGGGCTTTGATAACCAAAAACACACAAAAAAAATGATATACTGACATTTGTGATGATGGATTTCATTCTTAATACAACCATCTTCAATGGAATCTAAAATATACAGCTCGCTAACATCTACTTACAGAAGAAATTAAGCAAAATGTTACATTAGATTGGCAGTACTACTTACATGGTGTACTGGGCTACAGTTTTCAATTAAATTTGACTTACCTTTGTCTTAATAATGGGCATAATATGTGCAATCTTCATAGTGATTTGCAAGACGATAGTCTATTAACTCAGAAGACAAAATCTTGATACCTTTGTGATACTTTCTGAATTAGATGCTTTACTTACATTGAATAAACTGAAACAATAACTTTATGAAGAGTAAGCTTTGTAGATCTACACTTGTTGGCAAACTTCTATCTAGTGTGTGTTTTACAGGTTTACTAAGAGAGAGAAGGTTAACAAATTCATCATGAATTTTCCGAAGAAAAACTAGCAAACTTAATTCATCTTTTTTGAATTCCTAGGATTCATTATTTCTGTTTTCTTTTTCTTGACATAGACACTGGAAAAGAATAGTTGTATGAAATCATACCATAACCATAGATGTCCTTCTTCATATACTGCAGTATTCATAACATGAGGGAGTCCACCTCCGGCTGACTCATACATCCAACCAGTTTACAAAAATCTACCGCTACTACTGTGATGTACGGGCGATATCGCACAGAATTCAAAACGTATGAGAGGTATGAAACTGGACAGCAGCACTTACAAGACCACCTCAGAACTGGATGCCACCAGAAGCACCAGCCTGATCTAAGGTGAAGAAAACATGCCACCAGCAGACAGGTAAGCATCAGGGTGAAGGGGGGGGGGTAATATTGCAGCAATAGAGCAGAACATCTATGGTTACACAACCATTCTATGTCCTTGTATTCATAACATGAGGGACAGTACCAAAGCTCATGCAGAAGAATTGGGCAGAGGAACACAAACATTCTCCACAAATCCATGCAGAATAGCTCTGGACCCGGAAATACCATCAAGTTTATAATGTTTCGTGAAAGTATGAACAGAAGACCAAGTAGCTGCTTCCAGGACAGAGGAAGTGTCCAGGCCTTTAAAGAAGGTACCAGAGGAAGATACTGCTCTAGTGGAATGTGCCCTAATAGTTGAGGGTAGATTTGTTCCGTAAGCCACATAACAGAAGGAAATAGTTTTTTTAAAATCCAAGTGGAAATAGTCCACTTGAAAACAGGCTGGCCCAGGGCCTTTGGGTGATAGGAAACAAACAGGCAGTCAGATTTCCAAATTGGTTTAGTTTGATCCTAATAATATTTGAGTTGCCTGTACACATCTACAGTATGTAGGATCGTCTCCATAGAAGATTGAGGAGAAGGGAAAAAGGTTAGAAGATTGATGGACTGTGAGAGAGAACTCATTAACCACCTTGAGCATAAGGAAGGGGTTAGTGCGTAGGGAAACCCTATCTCAGTGGAAAACTGTGACGGGGAAGAGGACATGAGAGCTTGTAACAAAGATACCCTTTGTGCAGAAGTAATGGCCAAGAGAAGGACTGTTTTCCAAGAGCAGTGCTGCAGGGAAGCAGAACTTCCTGGCTTAAAAGGGGCCAGAGTAAGTTTTCTTATGATAAAGTTGAGATCCCAAGGAGGGGAAAGTGGCTTCCTTGGTTGTTTGATGTGAAGGATGCCTTTCAAGAAGAGTTTAACCTCCAACCTGAAAAATAAAGGGGGAGACATAGGCAGACATACAGAGAGAGCAGACAGATGAGCTTTTACCGAGCAGTATGACAGCCCACTCTTTAGTAATTCACACAGGTAGGACAGGACCACTGAACATCCACTTACAATGGTTGTAAATCATTTTTAAGACACCAGATGGAAAACCTTTTCCATTTGGAAACACAGGATTTTGTAATTGTGGGTCTTTCTGGCTTTCTGCAGAACTTGTAGCACATACTCAGAAAAAAAGGATGCCTGAAGGGAATCAAAACCCAATCACCCACAGAGTCAGTTGTAGGGTTGACATCTGTGGATGAACTAAAGTTCCCTTGTCCTGTGTGAGTAGGTCCATTTTGTGGGGTAATTTGTGGTGACTGCCCTTTGCTAAATGCAGATGAAAGGGGAACCAATGCTGTCTTGGCAAAAAGGGAGTCACCAGCAAGATTTTTGGTTGCTCCTGTTGGATTTTCAAAAGGACCTCTGAAGTAGTGAGAGGGGGGAATGCACACAGAAACATCTCCTTCCAAGAGAAAGATAGGGCATCCACCTTCCATGACAAGGGATCTGGGACCCTGGCACAAACCTTGGGAAGTTGCCTGATCATGGCCGAGGCAAACAGATCTACCTGAGGTATACCCCATTGATGGACCATGTCCAGAAGCACATCCCTGTGTAGCATCCATTTGTGGGATTGAGTCATGGACCTGTTCGGTGGGTCTGCCATCAAGTTCTGAGTCGAGGGAAACCACCTGGAGGGAAAGTTGACTCTGGACAGCTAATTCCCAGGCTTGCAAGGCCAGTCTGCACAGGAGGTAGGACTTTGTCCATCCCTCTTTGCTGACATACTGGAGAACAGTGATATTGTCTGTAAGCCATCTTAACCCTCCCCCAGGAAAGACAAGCGTTAAAGATTTTATAGGGGAAAGATCAGGGCCCTCATCTCCTTCATATTGATGTGCTCCCTCTTCTGGGCTGGAGACAAGACAACTCTGACCCTCCATGAGTCCAGAGCTGCTCACCATCTCATGGCTGACGCATCCGTGTAGAGCTCCTGAGTGGAAGGGGGTGGCTGTAAAGGTAAACCGGGACTCTTTGCCACCTGTTGGATCCACCAGTGCAATTCCTTTTTCAGGCAAGGCAGGAGTGGGATAAACTCCAGAGGGTGGGAGTGTTGTACCCATACTGCTCTCAAAAACCACTAGAATTTCCTCATGTGCAACTTGGCTAAGGGGAGCATGTGAACTGTGGAAGCCATAAACCCCAGGAGGCGAAGAAACTCCCTGGCAGTCAGGGATTGTGGGAGCAAGAGGTCCTGGAAGTAGGAGGTGAGGGACAGGATCTTTTCTGGGGGTAAGGAAGCCAACATCCTGTCTGACTGGATCCTGCAGCCAAGAAAGATGCGATCTTGGGAAGGAACCAGAGAATATTTCTGGTAATTGACTGTGAACCCTAGACTCTCTAACAGTGACACTGTGAAGGAGAGGCACTCCTGAAGGATGTCTGAAGTCTGAGCCTGGAAGAGAAGGTCTGAGCCTGGAAGAGAAGGTCTAGTTATGGAAAGATCTGTACGCCCTGTAGCCTGCAAAAGGCTATGGCAGGAGCTAAGCATTTCGTGAGCACCCTCAGGGCCATAGAGAATCCAAAGAGCAAGGCACAGAATAGAAAAGCGAAGAAACTTCCTGAATCACTGATGAATGGGAATATGAAAATAAGCATCCTTGATGTCCAGTGACACCATGAAGGCCTGTGGAAGGATAAGAGGAAGAAGGGTAGGTAAGGTTAACATATGAAAGGAGGGAACATTCAGAAAGGTATTTAGATGGGAAAGGTCTAGAACAGATCTCCAAGGACCATCCTTCCTGGGTACCAGAAACATCCTGGAGTAGAACCCTTTTCCTACTTGGGAGGACAGCATCACCTGAAGAGTGCCTTGGGAAAGGAGGTTGGAAATGACCTGGGGAAAGAGTTCTAGTTGGTCTTTTGGAGGTTGTGAAATACCCCTGAATGGGGGAGGAGTCTTCCACACCGTAAAGTACCCTTGCATGATGATGGATAAGACCCAAGAGTCCTCAGTTACCTGTTTCCAAGCAGGGAGAGAAAGAAAGAGGTGAAGGGACACAGGTGTTGATGGCTCAGGAGGTGGGTAGTCAGACACTACCTGGCTTAGCCTGAAGGGGCTGTTTCTGTGTGGCAGTAGAAGAGGTGGATTTAGAGGAAAACTATTTCCTGGAATCCCTCTTACCTTTGGAAGATTGGGGCCTTACAGACTTTCTAACAATGGTGGCCTTGGTAGAGTAGTTTCTTTGGAACCTGGGCACCAGGGAAACAAACATATGCTTCAGGTCTTGCAGCTCTTTGTTCTTCTCTTGAAGTGATTTGAAAAGTTCTGCAGCCAGGGGGCCATTCATGATTATTCCCTTAATGTCATCAGCAAAGGTTGCAGCCTGAGCCAAAAATACCTCCTCAGGACTGACCCAGATGCAGCCGCTCTAGCTGACTCCTGCACAACATCATAGCTACACTTTATGGAATGCCATGTAACCTGAGCTGAGGAGTTAAGGATGGAGAAAAGCTTAGCCTTAGTGGGAGAGTGAGGAAGCTCAGATAATAGTTTGCCAATGTCTGAAAGAACAACCAAAGAGTACTTGGCCATATGGTCTGATAGTTAATGGCCCTAAAGGCCAGGGTAGCTTTAGAATAAACCTTTTTTTCCTATTCTCTCCATGACCTTGCTCCTCCTTATCTGACGGGAGCAGACAAGTGGAAAGTAGCATCTTGGATGCTTTGTCTGCAGAAACTGAAATGATAGCAGGGTCTGCAGACGGACATTTAAATAGGAATTTGGAGTTCTCCACCACTTTATGAAATTAATTTCACCTTTTGGGTGCTGAAGGTTGAGAATCTGGGCACTTAGAAGCAGCAAAGGCATCTAGGAATCCTGGCAAAACAGGAGGTATGGCAGATAGGGAAGGAGAGTCCATCTGTAGCAGGTCACAGTACCTTTTTAGGATGTCTGATGCCCGACAACAATCCCACTTGAAAAACTGCCTCATCTTAAGAATCATTTCCACAAATGAGATATCCTCCCCCAGAGAATCAGTGCTATTAGATTCCTCTTCTGGGAAGGCACAACCCAAAGGGTAGGAAATTTGGGCTGAATAAGCCAAAGATTCATCCCCTGAGGATTCCTCATCATCTGAGGAAAACTCCGCAGAAATCCTCTTTTGAGGAGTAGAGGAAGGAATGGAAGAAGAAGGGAGAGAGAGAAAAAGCTGAAGACTGCCTTAAAGCCATAAAGGCATTGAACAGGCCTTGGGAGAAGGCCTGCCAATCCGGAGGCTGTTCCTGAGGGGATGGAGAAACATGTTTTGTCTTAATTTTTATCTTTTTTTGGGAGCCTCTATATGGTGGAAAGTGGATGGGCCAAATGTCGGCCTGCACTCCACAATGACGGTAGGAACATCATCTTGCACTATGATCTGGGTAATACCACACGGGCCCTCAGTCACAACGAGCCATGGTCCCCCCCCAACACCCGAGTTGGATGCCTGCATCTCCCTTGAGGACATCCTGGTAGAGTCCTTCACAGCCTCCACACTGATGCCCATCAAAGGCGTATCTACCGACTCAGGAATGGTCTCTGGGTCAACACTGGCCTCGGAAGAGACGTCCGTAATAGAGGGAGCAGTGGATAAATCAGGCCTAGGCTTCTTGGCCTTCTTAGCTTGCGGCTCAGCTGAAGGACCCGATGTAGCATTCATGTCACGTGCAAGATGCTTAAGATGCTGATTTTCAAGGTAAAAGTTGAGAAAAGCTAAGTGACTTCATAGGGTCTTGAGTACAAAGGCCTTACAAATAGCACAGGTAGTATGGTCATGATTTGGGGCTAGGCAAAATAAACAAGAGTCGTGACAGTCCTTATGTGGAGTCTGCCTTCCACACTGACACTTTCTCTTCCTAGCTGACATGTAACCAAAACAAAACATATCACGCAGCCAAAGATTGCAATGAAAAAACCCCAGTGGGGTGTAAAACAGATGGTATGTTGTGACTTTAAGAAACATTTCAAAGTGAGGGCACGTGTGTATAAATAGAGAGCATGTGCAGGCAGCAGTGCCATTTTGAGTGAACAGAGTGTTAACATGTATGAGTACAGTAGTCAGTCTGTTTATAAATTTACTTAGTTTAAGTTACTAAGCCTCAATCCTGACGTGTTTGCATGTAATAAAGTTGCTTGAACTGAACTCACAACCGTTCGTCTGTTTTATCCTGACCGGTCGAATGACATCGTGTCAGAAGTGGCATGTCTGAATGACATGCGGTACTTATCTGAACCAAGGTTCGCAACTTGTCTGATGAACGACAACTGGAGCCCATCACTACATAGGTTCTTAGGTCTGGTATGTGCTGACGTCCATTTTATACCCAACATCACTTATGACCAATGTACATTTTGGATTCCGTGCGACGTCGCATGTACCTCACAGCAGTGATAGACTTTTGTATATTGGCCAGAAGTATGAGTCAGCCAGAGGCAGACTCCCTCATGTTAAGAATACTGCAGCATATGAATAGAAGGACATAGAGTCTTTCTAGAAGTAATACAGTGAAGCAGAGATGTAATTAGTGTGTGTCCTGGGAGGAGGCCTGAATGAAAAGGTTGTCCATGCACAGAAAAATGTGTATCTCTAGAGTTCTGCAAAAGGCAATGACTGGTGTGAGGCACTTTATGAAGACCATGGGAACAGCAGATAGATCAAAGTGAAAGCACACAACTGAAAAGTGAAGCTGCAATGATAAAAACAGAAAACCTGAGGAATTTTCTCTTAGAGGACGTGTCTTCATCATTTGAAGCAAACTGGCCAGGAGAATGAATCTGAGGGGAGTTTGCTAAGAAATGCAAATCTGAATCAGAGTCTTCCTTCTCCTCAGACGAGGATTCACTGTCCCTTTAGAGAAGTGTCGGGGTGGGGTGTGAAGAAGTCGTGAGTAATGAAAGGGGCTTTAAAGACAAAATGGCCTTATATAGGCTTTGCGAGAAATCAGATCATTCCTTCTCCTGAGATGTCCAAGTAGGAAAAACATGTTTTTTTTTTCTGTTACTTTTTCTTCAGCATTACATGTTAAGTAAATAAAGCAAGCAGAAAAAAAGAAGGTTCCCCAATGGGGTACATATCTCACTAAGTCTGGGCAGCAGTACAGTGGCAATGACAACATGGTGTGCAGATTGACAGGAGCAAAGATCCTGCATTGAGATCAGTGGCCTGAGGATCTTAAAAACATACATCCACTTATGTACTCTGACACTTTTAGCCAGAGGTCACATGGTACATCAGGAAGGTTTTGGCTTTGGTTCATTAACCAGACGTCGTATTACTTTAGTGATCACTGCTTAAGACGTCGTATTACTTTAGTGATTACTGCAACAGTGATCCAAGGAAGGACATCAGGTGGGGAGTGTTTGAACACAGCTCCTTTGAAAATTAAAACTGCAATTTTAATACTACAAGACAGAAACTATCAATATAGACTTCTATTTGAGGCTCTAGTTGTGTTGTGGTTTATTTTTTTTTTCTATTTATATGACAAAAAAGAGCAAAATGGTGATTCTTTCACTTTGCAACTACTATGACGTAAGGCAGAATCATGGGCTAAGGTGAACCATCCTCAAAGTAACACTGAGAATCTGTTGAATAAAATGACAGTAGGCAGCATGGAAGAGAAGAGATTTGTGCCAATAATGTCAGAGCTGCACAATATTAATACTAATTTACTGGACTATATTAAAGGATCATATAACATAATAGAATTAATTGAAAGCAGTCTTGCTTTGTCAGTGCGACCAGCAGGTTGATTAGAAGTGGGTCACGAATGAGGTGAAACTCAAAACCACCACCTTGGAAGCACTGTTGAAACATTTATAGGCAAAAACTGTGGATATAAAAGATGAAAGCAGGTATTAAAAAAAAAAAAAAACACTTATATGCTTAACATAACGTTTCATCTATGTTGTCCATCTTCATTTCCATTACCTGACTGACCGCTTTTTTTTTTTTACTGCTTGAGCTTCCTGACTTGAGCTCCTCCGTTATACCCATAATGCCCCGCTCCCCAACTTGCCTCAGATCGAGTTTGCCAGAAAAGGCACAGCACAAACATATTTACACTAGTGAAAATACACAACTCTATAAACTAAACAGCAGCAGCTCAACATAAGGAATAGAAATTCCTTTGAATATTCAACCAGGCTTCCCACAGATTTGGAAAGGGGTGGGTGAGAAGTTTAACTGAAATGAAAATGGACAACACAGATGGAACGTTATGGTAAGAACATAACTTCTTTATCTGATGTTGTCCTTTTCATTTCATTAACCTGTGGGACAGAGTCCCCAGCTACTAAGATCCAGAGTGGCCCTCATGGAAGGATATTTTCCGGAGAACAATAGAGCCAAAAGCACTTCTCCTGGACAGGATGCCCAATTTGTAATGCATAATAAATATGTGGGGATTAGACCAAGTAGCGGCAGCGTAAATGCACTCAATTGAAACTCTGGAACAAAAAGTCTGAGAAGCAGCCATGTACCTTGTGGAGTGGGCCTCATTTTGTCCTGGTAAAGGAATGTTTTCAGAAGACTAAATAAAGGTAATACAGTCTTTCAACCACCTTGCTAGTGAGACTTTGGTAACAGAGCTACCTCTTTTTGCCACTGAAGAAGATACAAACACCTTTACAGACTTCCTAAAGGGCTTAGTTCTGTGTAAATAAAAATGAAGGTGTTTATGATCAGCAGCAAATGGACAGTATATTCTCACCTTTGCTTTGATAACTGGGAAAAAAATATTGGAAGATTTATGGACTGATTAACATTCCCTTCCTTAGCCACCTTGGGTAAAAATAAAAGGATTAGTACACAGGGTAACACTATCCTTGTGAAAAATCAAATATGGACATTTTGACAAAAGGGCTTGGAGTTCAGACAGATGTAATAGCTGCCAGGAAAAGAGTTTTCCAGGACAGAATTTCCAATCCACAGTAGCTGCAGGCTCAAAGGGTGGGTGGACCAGGGCTTGCAAAATAATTGTTAGATCCCAAGGAAGAGTAGAATCTTTCACTGGGAACTGTAGTAAGAAAGTGCCCCCTTAAGGAATGTTTTACAGAGCTTAGAAGAGGAAAGGGATAAGGAATCAATACCAAAGTGAAAACTGGATATGGCTGCTAACTGGACTTTGACAGCAGAATAACTAGCTCTATAATAGAAAAGGAAAGCCAAAAAGTCAAGTATGAATGCAACTGGTGTTGTAAAAGGATCTGTTTTTGTTCAGCACAAATAGCAAATCTTTTCCACTTGCTTCTATAACGAACAGGAGAAGAAAGCCTGGGGAATCTTGCCGTCAATGGAAGTGAAGAAACCATGTGGGTTGGCTTCAGGCCCTATATGTCTGGGTGGGGATGCCCTGATGGGTGAGACAGCAGATCTGGGGTCAGATCCAATCTCATCGGAGGGCAAACTAGATGAGACCAGAGGAAGGTGAACCAGGTTTGTCAAGGCCGAAAGGGGGCAATGAGGATTACTTTGCTCTGCAACCTGAGAGCTTTCTGTAAGAACTTGGGAATTAGTGGTAGAGGAGGAAAGACAGAGAAGACTGGAGTGCCAAGCATGGACTAGAGTGTCCCTGGGTGACTGTCCCTAAGGGGGGAAAAAGGCAAAGCACCTGCTGCATTTGTTGTTGAAAGGGGATGCAAACAGACTGCAGCAGGGATGACCCCATTTCTGGAAGATCATGTCTGCCATTGACAGATTCAGAGATCATTTGTGAGGCGTCAGTATAACTCGACTGAGCCAGTTTGCTAATATGTTAGCGTTTATATTATATCACTGAAAGTCAAAAACACAGAACACCATTTAATCGAACCTAAATAATCTGAAGCACACAATATCGAACCTAAATAATCTAAAGCACACAATATCGAACATTCAGAACAGCGAATTTTTTCCCCAGGGAAAAAATTTGCTATTCCGAAACACATTCATACAAAAATAGGCACACCAAAAAGACAGCAATCCACACACTTACACTTAAAATCATACATCTAACCCTACACTAAACTATACAAACACTACTATCTGACCACTTACCTTAACCCAACACTAAAGTCCGTCACTATCGCACACTCACCTTATCCTCGCCCTAACCCTAACTCACTTAACCCGCCACTAACCCTAAACTCTGTCACTATCGCACACTCACCTCACCAGCACCCTAACCCACGTAACTCGCTCCCTAAACCTAATGTCCACATAATCACACACTTACCTGAACCCCCGTAACTTTCCACCACAGTGCTAAAAATAGCGAAGCCACAGAAACGAACCACATTCTTTCCCTAGGAAAGAATTTGATGTTCTGCAGCTTCGCTATTTTTAGCGTTCACTGTATAAGGTTCGACATTATGGGCTTTCGATAATGTGATATAAACCCATATGTTAGACGCCTCTAGAATGTGTGCTGCTACCAGAAAGCATCTGGTAGAGCTCACCCACCGCCAAACCCTCATCGCTTCTTGACATAGGGGGTAAGACCTGGTCCATCCCTGCTTGTTGATGTACCAAACTACTGACATGTTGTCCGTCTGAACTGCAATAGTCCCCAGAAGTAGAAAGCTATGAAAGTTTTTGCAATGCTATGAGAACCGCTCTCATCTCCAGTACACTGATATGCAACTTGGTCTCCTGGGACGTCCATGTGCCTTGGACTGTTCGACCCACACAATGCCCCTCCAACCCTGGCTGGGAGGCATCCATGGTCAACGTGGCTGCTGGGGATGGAAGGATGAATGGATGTCCTTGAGTAACATCTGTGGACTGAAGCCACCAGAGCAGAGATTCCTTGCACACTCAAGATAGCTTAATGGGAAAACTCAGAGGACTCCTGAGCAGTGACCACTGAACAGCTGGTGTCCAATGCAATATTCATCATGTGAAAATGTGTCATGGGCAGGAGAGTTATCACGGCCACCATAGAGCCTAGAGCCTTGAAAACTAAACAGGCTGGAGGTTTTGGCATGGTCAGAATTTGTCTGATATGATTTCTTAGATTCGATACCCTGTCTGCAGTTAGGAAAGGAACGGATTTCCTTGTATTCAAATGAGCTCTGATAAAGTCTATGACAAGCACCGGATACAACTGGGACTTCTGCATATTGACAGTTATCCCTATAGTTGGGGCCAACTGTAGTAAGCAATCTCTGGCCTTAATGAGCAGATGCCTGGTTGAAGTGGACAGAAGCCAGTCATCCAGATACAGAAAAATCACTACCACTGCCAATCATTTGGTGAACACCCTGGGGGTGTTGAGAACAAAATGAAAGTGACCTGAACTGACAATAACTGGTTCTCAAGTCTGAAACATAGAAACTGCCTGGAGCGCCTTTCCATCTTTATGTGGTAGTACGTGTCTTTCAGGTCCACAGAGCCAGAGTAGATCCAGTCGTCCATCTTCAAGAGTGGCAAGATGGACTGGATCGTGACCATCCTGACCTACCGATTTCTTCAAAGTAGTCAGATCTAGAATGGGTTGCAAGTCCTCTGTCTTTCTGGGTACTAAAAAGAATTTGGAGTAAAAGCCTGATCTGAACTGATCAGGGGGGACCTCTTGGATGACTGTTTTTTGCAAAATCTTTCTTATTTCATGGGCCGCATCCTCCCTCTGACTGGGTGGAACATCAGGTAAGTAAAGTTTTTTCTTGGAGACTTCCAAAAAGGGAATGAAATATCCTCTGGATACAATCCTTAACACCCAGTTGACACTTATGATGGCTCCACAGGCTTCCAGGTGTAAGGAGAAGTGCCCCACAACTGCCTCCAGAGAAGGACAGTTGTGCAATTGTTTAGGGGAGCTAGATGGGCCTACCCTGGGAGTTCTCCTGCAACCCTCGATTCTGTGGACCCCCACGGCCATGAGAGCGGCGTCTTCCATTTTGATTATTCCCCCCTCTGCCCAGGGGGAAAATTCTCCCAGTGTGTCCTGAAAAGGTCCCTGTGACTTTCAAAACCACATTTTCTTACTACCGTGCTGGTTCTTGGAGAAGGTCCTTTGTGGAGTAGAGAAATGTGTTATGATGGCAGACACAGTCTTTTCATCCTTCTCACTATGAGAGACAGTCTCACGAACAGTGGGCCCAAACAAAGTGAAACCATCAAAGTGGGTGTTAATAAAGGCTTGTTTGCAGGGCTCCACACAATCGCACAGTCTCATCCAGGCATGATGCCTCATAGCAATGCCTGCACAGGCAGCCCATGAGGTACCCTTTGCAGCATGGGAAATCAACCTCATGGACACACTGGGCTAATGATTGTAGGGTGGCCAGTCTGGAGGAAAAGGTCTTCTGCTCCTTGGCAGACATGGACTCTGGTGACATTGTAGAACGCTCCTTTACCAAGTCCCTTTGTAGCCTCGTAAAGTGTGACAAATAGTTTAATGCCCTCAGGGTAAACATGGAAGAGGTGCAAACTCTTACCAAGTCTGTCCAACACCTGGGATTCTCTATTCAGGGGGTGGAGAGAGGAGCTCTCCCGAGTCTACTCCTTCTTGGCAGCTACTGCAACAATTACGGCATCTACAGGGATAACCTTGGTCAAGAACAACTTGTCTGCAGGGGCACTAACGATCTTATCCACACATTTCAGAACTGGGTCTACTGTGTCCGGTTCTTTCCAAGCCCTGGAAGACACCAGCTGGATCAGTGGATCGGTGGGGGAGGAGGGGGCACCCAGGTAGTAGATGGGAAAGACCCAAAAGCCTCACACAACACCAACTCCTCCAGGGAAGTGTTTAGACCATAGCAACCAACCCTCTAGTGAAGGATTTCTAAACTGTCTTCAAAGGAGACTATGTCAGGTGGTGACTTTGGAGATCCTTCTTCTTCGATGTGTGTGTCCGCGGTGAGTTATTCCTCATGGGAATCAATGTGTCTCCTTTTACACAACCTCTTACATGGGACCTCCTTGGTGGGATGCTCTGGGGAGGCATCAGAAGATGCTTGGCGTTCTGCATTGGGGAGTGTGTGGAGGCTTTGGGGGAGTGGCTGTCCATGTGGCAGACTGGAGACCTCGGGAACTAAATCAGAATGATCAATGGGAGGTACCATGGCAGAAAGCACCAAGGGTCTCCCTGGCTGGGAGAGAACCCTCTCCACCACTACAAAAGCCGAAAGGCTCTGAACCACCAAAAGCTGTCTCCCTGGATACAACATCTCCTGAAGAGCTCGAGCCCCCTGCTCTGAAGGGGGAGTCAGAGCCAATGTGTCAAAAGCCGAAGCTCCAACAGGAAGAAAAGGCTCCGAAAGCTTTGGATTTGACACCCTCCCCCAGAACAGACCTTGACACTAAGGCTCCGAGATGTGCTCGGAACCAAAGCCAATGGAGCAGAGTGGGTCAAGGAAATAGTCAGAGGCAAAGAGGAAAGCGTCTCTGACACCTCGGCACCAGAGATCAATGGCACTGAAGACTCCGAAACCAAATGGCGTATTCAAGAAGGGGCCAAAGGTTGGAAAGGTGAAACCCTCAGGGATCCTGATGTGGAAGAAGCGAACATAAACCCCACCTGAATCTGGGCCTAGAGGAACTGCCTCATCATTCTGCCAACATCCCTGGAGAAAAGGCTCTAGGAAGACAGTACAGTTTTGTACCTACCATAAATGTAGATGTCCGAACAGGATAGCATCTGCAGTCATAACAAATGGGTTGTCCTGTCGTCAGGCTAAGCATGTATGTACATACAAACAACCATATACAGCCCCCCCCCCAGCTATAGGAGGAGTAAAATATAAATGTACCTAGAGTAGGGAAGGAGGGGGTGGGTAATCTGACTGCAGAATGCTATCCTGTTGACATCTACATTTATGGTAGGTACAAAACTGTACTATGTCCTTCCAAGTGCATGCATCTGCAGTCTAAAAAATGGGTAGAATACCATAGCCAAACTAGGGCAATACAACCCCCTGCTCGGGATCTAGAGTGATAGAGTAAATTAATGCTTGGCAAATGTATGCCGCGGAGGTCAAGTAAGTAGCAGCCTCAATAATGTGTTTGCTGCCACTCCTCGTGAAAGCTGTGGTAGTGGGCTGTAGCCCTTGTAGAATGAGGTCTTATGTTCTGTGAACTGGTTTCCTCTTTCAGTACTCCAAATGACAATTTTTTTTTTTTTTTTCCATTGGTTCCTTCTCTTTGAAGGTCTACGGGGCTCAAGGATAATGTCTTTAACCCTTTGGGATAAGTCTGGGTTAGTAGCTGTTATGCTGGGTTTGACTGGGCACCATGGGAATGGCAGTTTCAGGCATGGGATTAGTGGGAGGATGGTTTTCTCGTTTCGCTGCTGTGCCTGTGTTGAGACCTAAAATTCTTTACTGTAGTTTTTTTTTTCTCAGCAGTCTGGCATGGGACCAGGATTATGCATGATGCCATGTAGCCCAAGGCCTGCAGTACCTTTCTGCTATGTAGTTTTTGCTTGCTGCTTTATTAAGAAAGTAAAAGAGGAGTTGTGCTTGTTTTCTGCAGTTAGGAATGCCATTTGTTTTACTGTGTCCATTTCGCTTTTAAGAATGTTCTTGTCTGGGATGGTATCAGTCTTGACTTTTTACTGCTGAATTGATGCTCTGATCTGATCCACAAAAAATCTGAGTATCTTTCTGCAATTTGGTCATATGGGGCGTGCAGGTATGCCTCCTTGAGATCTAGAGTTACCAGCGCATGCCTTCTTCACACTGTGCCAGTGGGGCTGATCTAATAAAGCCTCCAGTGCATCATAGCCCACATTTAAAGAATGGTTACTAACCTGCTGAATGTTATTCACCATTTCTAAAACTCTTTAACAGTTTTGGATTAACAGCTTTGGCTGCTTTTTATTTGGCAAAGGCCTTTATAGACATGGCTGCAGGAGGCCTAGCGGCACCGTGCGGGAGTAAAGGGCAAAGGGATCTGATAATTCACTACACTTCACAGTAGTAAAAAAACTGACAGAGATTCATTCTAATTCGCAGAGAGGAGCAGGAGTCACAGTCATAGTCATGGATTGACTTGACCCGTTTTTCTTTTTCGTCGAAGCGAGAACGACCCTTGACTTGCTTAACCGCGTGGTTTTGGTTTAATCGGACGCTGAGACAGCGGTGTCGGTTCTCTTTTTTTTTTTTTTTATTTGGGAATCCGGATGACATAATCGGCGGCATAATGTCAAAAATCTGGGCGAAAAAAGCATTCCAGCAAACTCCGACCGCCCTAGCGTTAAAATCGGTTGAAGAAAAGCACAGGCTAAACAGGCTGCTGTGCAAATCTTTTGTTTTCCCACAAGTTAAACAGAGTTTATTTTTTTTTTACTTTTCTGGCAAGAAAGAGTCCGAAGTCCGGGGTTAGCTTTAGCTTTTCTTTTTCGAAGTATAGTAGTGGTGGTAGTAATCTCTGGATCTGAATTTGTTATGACTGCAGATGCATCCTTGAAGGACATCTGGAAGAAGCTGATGATGGGGTCTCGAAGATCTCCTGGGGAAGCAAGATCGGGATCTAGGAATCTGTCCTGTCAGCGGCGAACTAGGTGTTGACACAATTGTCACAGGTGAAGAGCCATTTGGCCCTGGGACAATGGAGCATGACAAGGGCAGAGGGGAAGAAGTCAGAACTGAGCCTGATATCGACTGAGTCGGTTCCAACAATTTGGGAGCCTTCTTAGGAGGATCTGAGGATGACCGTGTGGGAGAGTGCTTCTTGCTCTCCTGGGTCTCCTTAGGCCGCCAAGAAGGGGGTTGAGCTCCTGAAGTTGACTGCACACCCAAGGTGAAGAAAGAAGGAAGCAACCCTTTAAGTACCAACTTACTCCTCCTGTCCGCCAGAGCCTGGGGGTGGAAGGCTTGACAAATAACGCAAGGGGCCTCAAGATGGGAAGGCCCTAAAGTAATAAACACATTCCCTTGGGTCATCAGACAGGGGAATCTTCTGTCCACAGGAAGCACGCAGTACATTTTTTTTAAAACTAGGAAGTTTTTGCTCTGACATTATCAAAGAAAAAAAGAGAAAGTTTTTTCTTTCTTTTATTTTATTTGTTTTGAAAAAACAGGACTAGCCGCAAAGAAAACACAATTATGGAAAAGAAAGGAATCTAATAAGATTTAGCCTAAAAGAATGAAAAAAAAGATTTAAAAAATGAATGCAGATCAACTAGTAGGTATTTTGAGGTAAAGAAAGGGTAAATTACTCACAAGAAAGAAGTAATCCTGTCACAAACGGAGGAAGTTCAAGAGCCAGGCGAACTTGCTGCTGAAGCTCTGCAAAGCAAAGAATTTTGGCTACATATTTGGGACTCGGCATTAAACTTTGAGGTGAGACATTTTACAAGTTAGATGAGATTACACTAATTTGTACAGGGGAGGAAGGAGGTTCTAAAATGAATGAACGATGCATTGGGAGAATATAACAGGCTTCTCCTGCCTACAGCTACAACACTTGTACATATTCCGCCAAAAAAAGTTATGCTAGTGACAAACTGCATCCTACATGGAAGTGTACTAAAGAAAATGGAAACTGTATTGTAATTTTTGGAAGCTTCGACAGATTACTGCTAAATGTCTACATATTACTGGTTTTATGATTTATTATTTTATAAGAAGTTTTATACAGTTTAAATGCCTTTCACAAAGTTAATGCAACTGAAGTTCATACAATGTTACACTTATTTTGTGAATGCAGCATTTAGTCTATATAACCAAAGGTTAAGATTTGAAGCCGGAGAATAAGGTGCTATAGCAGTGATCTGCTTTATAATAATAGGTTCATAGGTTCATACTAGGCTATCTGCCCGAGGGCATTTATAAGCCTAGCCCATAGTTTTGTGGCTTACGCCACCCCTTTAGTTTGGAGAAACTATGCCCTTTATTTTGCTGTGCCTCTGTCTAGCAGTGACACTGAGGTAACCCCTGGGGTGTATCTGCGATCCCCCATCCATTGGTCTATCTGCGATCCCCCATCCATTGGTCAAGATTCCTCTTGAACAAGGCCAACGAGGTGCTCTGCCTCACATAGACCGTGATTTTGTTCCACAGCATAGGGAGTCTTTGGGTGATGAATCTATCCCTCCAGCACGTCCTATTAATAACCGTGTCGAGGTTTAAGTCTCCCGCCCTTGTGGCTCTGAGGGATCTAGATTTTTTGAGATGAAGCATGTTCATCAAAGCAATGTTTGTAATCTTATTAGGAAATGTTAATGGTTTGTCAAATTCTGTGAAAAGACAGCAAATTTTGCATATTAGGACATTTAGGCTACTATTTGCATTACTGCAGGAAATTGATCTGAATGACAGTGAGCATTTAAGACTATGAAACTTTGAGCACACATTATTAGACTTCTTCACATCCTTCAGAAAGCCACAGGGATTTTGCTACACTACTGCAAAAAAGCAGGACTTTTGAGCTGTTGGAAGTGCAAAAAGATAGTTAGATTTCTGTCAGTAAGAAGGAAGCTACAGGAAGTATTGTGAAGAACTACAAATCTGTATACCTACCACACGGATTGCTTAACAAACTATAAACTAATATGTTGAGGCAGAAGGTTATAGCACAGGAGGGAAAGTTTCCTGTGGCAAGAGAATGTAACACAGTTTTTCCACTGATGAAGTGCACAGATGTCAGACAGCTCACAGGGTACCTGCACTAAGATTCCTTACTTACAAATATGCTACACTAATAGGGATGACGTACATCCGTATACAAGGCATTAAGGCTTCCTGCAGACACAAATATATTTCTTTCACAGGTAAGAAATATTCAAGAGCAGTCGAACTCAAAATCATAGATAGCATGGAGCACATACATCTTGCTGAGTTTCTACAAGAATCCCATTTCTACATTTTCATAAAAAGGCGCACACACATGGAAAAATTTGAAAGTAATTGGTGAATTAACATATATCTTTGTGAAGAGGAGCTACTTAAAAGCAGAATGGAGATATTTTTAAGAGTACTAATAAGTTTTTCATACAACAGGGGGAATCGGACAAAAGTATCAGGTGCAAGGAAGCTCCAAGGAATTCTGTAAATAAGAAAAAATAACCAATAGATTCAAAAGTGGCCAGTTACAAACAGAGATACTGAAGGTGCAGGAAGAAGCGATTCACAGGAAGGAAAGGGGTGAGAGCCTCAAAAGTGCTGGAGTTGCAGGGTATTATAGATAAGGTGCTATGTAGACCAAGCTAAGAGAAACTCTTGATGTTAAGACTTTGAAATAACACAAAGGACAAAAGCATTTAACTCTAAGCCTTAGTCAACAGATGTTATAGGTTCATAGGACGATACTAGGCTATTGCCCCGGAGGCCCTTAATCTAGCCAAGAATTTCACCCATGTTTCCACAAAGTCAGCACCATTTTAGAGAAAGATCAATGTGCAGGACTACAGATTAAAGGACAAGAAGGGTTTGTGAGAAACGTAGAGATATACTGGAAGGATTTACTCATTTTTTTATGAGTTATGTGGAGTAGAGGCAATAAGGTAAGGAATACAAACAAAATAAGGATTTCATAGTCAAACTCCCATGAAAAAGTTTGGAACAGGATCATGGTAACTGACCAATGCAAGAAGCTACACAGGATGGTATTAAGGACTCAAAAGATGGAGACAACTGGCCTAGAAGGTTTAGCATTAGAATGACATGGAATATCAAAGGCCAAAATAAAGGCTATATTAAACTAGCTAATTGTGTGCAGGTAACTGCAGAAACCCCAAAGATGTATAAATAAGCTATTATAGCACTTAGAAAAGCAAGCAAAGATCCTTTGCAAGTTGGGCATACAAATCAGTATTGACACAATCAAAATTATAAGTTATTACATCGACAGCTAAAATATCATATATTCTACCTTTGTTGACTGATCTAGAACAGATGTGCTTTTAACTGCTTAGAAACACCCACAAAAACATATTAAAAACAAGAATGTTGACAGCAGATGTCAACAAAACCAAACTAACATTGCTGACTGCAAGTTTGGACACCAAAAACGATGGCTGACAGTTTATTGGCAGTATTTATTTGAAAAACTAAAAGGGGTTGTCTTTCTGAGAGTTGGGTAATTTTATATAGATATATATATATATATATATATATATATATATATATATATATATATATATATATATATATATATTATAATGAATACAGCTAAAAACTTTTGAAGAGTCTGTTACCTAAGCAGAGGAACTCCCTATTGAAATATTGGCACTTGAAATGCCAAATGCAGACTCTCAGAGGGGGGGGGGTCAAAAATGCAGAACAATGAATATCGAACATTGCTTTCTGCCTTTAAACTTGTTTTTTGCAGAGGGGAGCCCTATCCCCACACCCCCTGTATTTATATATACTAACTCTGAGAAAAGTCTGTGTTTTAAGACTCCCTTCAGCACATCTCAACATTTCAAATGTTATCAAGTAGTGTAAACTAGACTGGGGTGCTCTTTCTTCTCTTCTATTATTTATTTATGTTGAATCCTTGGCAAGTAGGTTAAAGCAAATAAAGGGAAAGGATTATGATCTGCATTGACTCACATATGGCACTACATGCAGACAACTAGCTTCCTTAACTGATAAGGTGTGAAAGGAATTCTGAAGTAATATTTCAGGAAAATTGTCAGTATAGTAGAATTGGTGGATATAAGATAAACATGCAAAAAACAGCAAAAGACAGAACCACCGCCAAGAAATCCAATGGAAATGCAACTTAAAAACCCAAGAAACATCAGTTAATAAAGTGTTCAAAGTTAAACATATTTATTAAGTGCTTTTGTCCATATTTAAACTAGACCATCACAGACGAGGGATGTGCGTGTGCTTCACCAAGCTACAAATGTAAAGCAGCCTTCATTAAACAAGTGCTCAAATAAATGCATCTGTATAGGGAACAGTGTTGTTGTGGCACCTGCAGTGATACAGTATGCATGCTCCTCCACCCACAAGAAAGGTTAAACCAAGTAAAAATTCCAGAATGCTGGAGAAGAAACAAGCAACCCTCTTGGCTGTTTAAATGATACCCCCCCCCTTGCCCCTTCCCTGAGATTGTTCTTAGCCTTAATGAATCTAGGATGATTCTCACCAATAGGTAATAAATGAACTTAGGTCAGTTTGGGGGCAAACGGACAGCAGGTGTGGGGACAAAAATCATACATAGGGGAAAAAATGTTCACTCAGTGATGGGTTGTATGAAGAGCATTCCTTTTATGAGTGACTCCAATCAGCTTGTTTACTTAGGACTGAAGTTATCAGACGCAACTGAAGGGTCATTCTCCTTAACACTATACCTCTCAACTGTGAAGATTTTCTTGGAACGTCCAGATTTTTGCCTTATATTTTTGGTCCATTCCCTCAAAGTTGTGATTTTCTGACAAATCAATGAAAAATCATTGTGGATTATAGTCTGAAAATAATGACAGGCATTTGAGTTTCAGACTATACCGTTCAGAAAATTCATGCTAATGCAAAACCTGTTATTTTATCAAATTCATAAGTTTGCAATAGCAATATTTAAGAAAATTACCCTATTTTTGTGCTTCTCCCCCATTATTTACAGCTTCTTGTTCTAAGAGGTTGACAAGTATGACACAAACATTATCTCCACCTTGTGCATTTTACCAACATCATTAGCACAAGATAAAAACACGCCTTTTTGTAAAAATGCAAACATACATTTAGAAAACCTGCTGAATATACATTATAAAGCTTTCAGACTGTGTCACCAGCTGGTATGAGCCTGACAGTAAGTTGCACATTAACATCACCAAGGATGATGTCACAATATTGGCAAAAAATGACTCATTTTGAGCACAAAATGACTGACTTTGACAACTGGCTGTCTTTCTGGTGTCATTCTAAAGGCATCCAATATTTGTCAGCTTGGGAGGAGACTGTCAAGAGACAACATTGCTTTGCCAAGGATAGTTTGTACCCTTCCCCCTAGGCTTTTTGAATACTGGCTGCGATTTTGTCCACCTGCCCACAGTGCCTTTTTTTTAGGCAATGCCAAATTGACAAACCTACCAACATTGCAAAATCAACTCAATGGTACCTCAAGGTGTTGCTGCTCAATGACATGAACCTAAACAAACTACACTCAATCCAAGCCCTCCTCAAACTTGAGAATATAGATATCTCTGCAGTTACCGATACATGGTTTAAAGTGAAAGAGAGCACCACGGCAGTGTAAGGTTTCAGTCCCTTCCACACTTTTAGACCAGTAGTTGCACAGATAAGGGCTAAAGGTGGAGGTGTCTCAATGTACATCAATAACAAGCATACCTCTAGGGTAGTCAAACAGGATGATGTGCTGGGAGTTCCTTCATATGACTATCACCATAGACAAAACACCATATCATACCCTAGCCAGCGATAGGTCACACTCCATGTTTCAAGAAGCTCACAATGCATACCTGGACCTACTGGAAACATCATCCAACCTAAACACCCTACTCATGGGAGACTTACTGGGAATCCTACTTGGTCTCAAATTGGGTCTATATTAGTTCAGCAAAATGGCATTCTGGTGAACTAATCATTGACCCGTAATCAGTGAAAACTGCGTCAGCAAGTCACTGAATTTACTAAGGGCAACAAAATAGCTGCCTGAAGCACAACAGACCAATCTACAGTTAAATCAAACCCACCCAAGTAGGGGGGCTTTGTCCCTACACCCCCTTAACTATATATACCAACTCAGAGATCGCATTACAGTGGAGAAAGGGGCAAAGTTCTGTACTTGTCTGTTGTGCTTCGGGCAATTATTTCATTGCCCTTAGTGAATTAAGTGAATTGCTGAAGTGACTTTTGCTGATTACAGGTCGATGATTAGGTGTTTGCCGGAATGCCATTTCAGCGACCTACTACAGACCCCTCAAATTTACAGGCACAAAGATTCCTGGACTTCGTAAATAAAAACAACCTTGAACAAGTAGTGCATATGCCCACTACAGACTCCAACACACTGGACATCATGCTCACAAGTATGGGATAACGCTGTACTTCCCTCAATGTCTCGTCTTCCCTGGTAAGGTCTGATCATAAAGCAGTCTCCTTCAAAATCAAAATCAACTCTGTCATCCCATTAAAACCAGTACAGTTAGAAACTATTCCAAGGCAAATTACCTTTTATTTCAGTGCCCCTCCAAACTCTGAGAACACACCAGCCTATACTGAATTGCTCTCAGAAACTCTGCACAACCTTGTCAGTGGCAGCATACAGGCTGCTGTACCTACCAGAAGTAAACCCAGAACTTGCCCCAGAAACAAATTGCCCTGATGGCATCCCAAATTAAACAGGATATACAACAAAAAGAAAAATAAATTACAGCAAAAATCAGAAAGGGTAATTCCCGTAAATATAAAAACTTGCTCATCAAAGCAAATAGGCAACTAAGGGGGCTAGTTAGGTCAAAGCCAACTTTGAGGTTAAGATATCGTCCCAAGTGAAAGACAATCATAAGGCCTTCTACAGCTGTGTCAGAAATCTCAAGTGCAGCACACAGCAATGTGCTGAAAAGGTGGTTAATGGTGCCACATTCACTGTGTCTGGTGATGCAGTGAATCTGTTAGCAGACAAATTCAGTTCCATCTTTATCCCCAATACACCCCTAACTATCTCCTTAATAATACCCTCAAACATAACCCTCCCAACTATAACTAGGGTGCATGTAATGGTAGCACTCACTAAAGCCAAGAACATGGCCTCATTGGGCATCGATAACATCTCAGGATGCCTCCTGAATTGTCTAAAATATGACTTATCAGGATCCCTGGAGTCACTAATTAATTACAGTCTTACAGCAGGCTTTGTACCATGTCAATGGAAGACTGCGATGGTCATCCCCCTTCTTAAGGAAGGACAATCAACACATCTTGGAAACTGCAGACTCATTAGTCTGACTAGTCTTATTTGCAAAGCCATGGAAAGAATTATCATGGAAATTATCAACAAGGCCATAAGGGGCCTCCAGACACTGGATCCATTCCAGTTCTGCTTTGTCAGAGGAAGATCAAGCTTACTGAATATGCAGGACTTTTATGAAAGGTCACTAAGTCAACGGATGAGGGGAAACCTGTGCATACTACCTAGCTAGCTCTGGGTAAGGGATTTGATACAATACCCACTTGGGCATTGCCAACAAACTTACAGAACTAGGTATAAATCCCTTTATAATGCGCTGGATAGCCAGCTCACTGAAGGGCCCAGGAGGTTAGAATCAGTGAAGCCACCTCCACCAACAGGCAGGTCAACAGTGGAGTCCCCCAGGACTCTGTGCTAGTCCCACTCCTTGTTGGCATCTACTTCTTGGATGTCAAAGCCAATGTCCAAGCCATCTGGCTAACCAATTTTGAAAATGATTGCAAACTGGGAGCAGTCACTGAATTCCCCCAAGATAACACCCTTCAGGAAGGTTAACAGAGACAAACATATGCTGCCAAAGTTATGGTTTAAAACACAATACCAATATATGGATTATAGTAACTTTTGCGAAATCTGCCACCTGTCAACAATAAAACATCCTTAAAAGTTGATTCACTGCTCAGGGATCTGGGAACTGATGTAGATTAAGTAACCTAGCCTTCAGCCAGCATGTGTTCAAAATAGTAAGAGAATCCTTCTCTGTTGCTCAGCTTATAAGTAAGGGCATGGTATCTAGGTCCACAGGTCATCATACCACTTTGCTCAGCCCTCATCAGGCCCATCATAGAGTATAATGCCCCCTTTAGTATGCACCTGATAAAGACACATGACACAACTAGAATCTCCCCAAAGGTGCTTTAGAAAAAGAATACAGGAGTAAATACAATGCCCTATGCTGATCAACTCAAAGACCTGTTTCTTTACTCCGTATCATACAGACCTTTGAGAGGTTATCTTTCCCAGGCAAACAAGGTATCCCTGAACCCTGGTTAGATGAATCTTTTGCACAAGTGCAAAACAAACAGTATCAGAACTGCTAAATTAAAAGACCTAAATTTTACCTGCAACATAAATAAGACATGCTGGAGAGAGAGAGAGAGATGTTTCTCAGAGAATTCCCATTATCTGGAACAGGCGGATTCACTTCATAATCTCGAAATACTGAAATCTCAAATTTCAGTATCTTGAGACCATGAAGCCGAAAATCTATAAAGCCGAAACCCCCAGAAGGGCGAAATTTAAAATTGCGACTTCTATACAAAACATACCACGCACACACAGACACAAACACCTACCGGACATACAAGCGGGGGGGGGGGGCAAGCCCCCCTGCACTTTAACTCTGAGGTCACACTACACAGACAAACACACAAAAACACCACTACACAAGCTACATTCCCCTTGCGCACACACATATCACACTAACAAAACACAGGACGCACACTAAAGCCCCTACCCAAAACCAGTAAAACACAAATACTTACCTACATCTCCAACCATCCACTCACACACTGCAACACCAGAACCGCTAATTCAAAATCGCTGAACTTCGGGATTTTGAATTTTGCTCTTCTGGGATTTTGGTATTCTGCACTTTCGCCTTTCTGGTCTCAGGCTACTGAAATTCGGGATTTCAGAAGTTCGAGATTCTGAAGGGAACCCGGAACATGCACCCTTGTCCATGTAAAGCAGAGTTACTTCCTATCTGCATTTAAGCACAACTTGGGGCAATGGATGGGTAATCAGAAATTCACCCCTGGTCTGGCTTCTATGTCTCTGATGGACAGAGACAGTCATTCAGTCAACCCCTACAAATCAAATATAAATCAAATTTGTGGATCACATTTGTGTTGCATGGCTAAGCTTTTAAGGGCCATAGTGGTTGATAGTCTAGTATACACCTATGAATGTACTCCTATATTTTAGTTCCTGAAAGACAGCAAAGTCTGACCTGTGTGCTCAATTCTACAAGCCCTTAAGTGCCACCAATAAAAAAAATCATTCTAAAGCATCCCGATGTGTAGTAATAGAGCCTCTGATGTGGACTCTGGATGCTGAAGTGCAAAAAGGCATCTGCCATGTTCAGGCGCACCATCATGTGTCCTAGTGTAGTAGGGGAAGAACTTTTGGAGAGAGACTATTTTTGAAACTTAGCATATCAGACAGGTGCACTGAAGTAAATGAGTGAAAAGAAAAAGAACCTTCTGTCCATTCCCGACTCCTTTCAGGAATCTGTCCACAGCAAAACTCCTTCTGGAGAAGGAAGTAACAAATGCAAAATATGGCTATCTGGAACCACATCTACAACTTACTGGTCAATGGTAAGGGTTCACCAAACTGGTACAACTCTAAGAACAGGTATACTGTTGAGCAGCCCTCTGCAAATGCAGCCAGTTATCAGGTACTGCAGTGACGGCCACCTGTGGAGTCTGCCTCATCTGATGAGAGGACTGGTCCATCTTGGGATAATGAGTACTACAGAAGAGGAGGAGGAAACTGAACTTGTCTATATGCATTCAAAACATGCAGTAGTCCCCCCCCCCTTTTCTCACTTTTAGGGTAAATAATCCCAGCTTCTCCTTTTGTACATCTTTGGCCAGGTCTCTAAAGTAGATAATATCCCATACAGAAGCATCCCGGATAGCCTGCCTCACAAACTTTGAGGGAGGAAGACTTCAGACACACCATTTAATCCAAGGATAGTACAAGGGCTGCTGCCCTGGTAAGACCATCAATGCAGTCAGCAAGCTGTAAGCTAGAAGAGAAAGCAAATGTGAAGTCTGTTTCCAGAATCAACTAGATCTCATATCAGAGAGGTCTGCCAGGATTGCAAAGACTGATACATCAGGGTGGACCAGAGCTAGCACAAGTGAGACAGATTAATTACCTTCTTAGCAACCACATACAAAAAAGTATGATGCAATTATGTAATATTAAAGTTGAAAGATGCTGTGATTTTGAGGACCTATGCCGGCCCAAACATTACATTATCATCAACCTTCTTTTTCCCATATTCTGCATGGGGTCAGGGTGTCATGTCAACTGTAGCCATCTCTCTATATTCAATGCTACACTCCTGCCCTCTTTGACACTCATGCTAGACTGTTGCAGGTCTTCTCTCTCACAATCCATCCACCTCTTTCCTGGAAACCCTTGCTTTCTTCCTGCCTGTCCCAAATAATCTTCGCCAGATTGTCTCCTGCTTTTCTGCAGATGTGCTTGAACTAGAGTAATCTGTTCTCTCTGACCTTTTCTGCAGTTGCAGCTACTTTGGCTTTTACGCTGGTCTTCATTTCTTTGTCTGTCCCACAGTATGTGTCCTACCACTCATCTCGGGCATTTCATCTCCATCACCTCTAGCTTCAACTGCTCTGCCTTTACTGCCCAGCTGTCTGCACGATACAGAAGTACTGGGTGCATTACTATTTTGTATACCTTACTTTTCAGCCTTTTTGGCATTCTTCTGTTATATACTACACTTCACACACTGTGCCAGTTAGCTGCAGGCCATCTGATTCTAGCTTTGATTTCTTCATTCAGATTTCCCTTCGCAGCCGCCACTCCAGATATCTGAAGCTTTAAATGCATTCCACTATTTTCCTTTCTCAGTTCTCAGCTATTTCTGATTTCACCCATTTGCTGCCATTACAAGTGTCATATCTGTACTCATTTTCATTCCATGTGCCTTCAGTTCTACATTCCATTCTATCTTTTTTTGAAGATCTTGCTCAGAATCTGCCCGCAATAACACAATATCTGCATACAGCAACTTTGTCGATCTGTCCCCACCGACCTGTTTGCTAATGTAGTCTATCATCACTATGAACAGCAGTGGGCTCAGAGCTGAACCTTGATGCATACCCACTCCTACTGGAAACCCCTCTGTGAGACCGAATATTGTTCATCAATTCTACCAATGTTTCTGGTACTTTGAACCACCGTAGGACTGCCCAAATCTGCTTTCTTTGGACTTTGTCATATGCTTTCTCCAAGTCTAGGAATGCCCAGTTGGACCCTTTCCTCATCTCTTGCTTCTTCTCAACTGACTCACTGTAAACCTGAGGTGAGTTGTGCTGCAAGATGACCTTAATCTAAACTGCTCATCTCATATCTTACTTTCTAGTACTCTGCATACTCCTTTATCAATCACCCTCTCCAGAAAGTACATGCAATGTGACTGGAGTTTAATACCTCTGTACTGCCACAGATGCGAGTGTCCCCTTTGTTCTTGAACACTGGCACTATTATGCTTATTCTCTAGTCATCTGGGATATACCTCTCTCCATTTCTCCCTTATCTCACCCAGCATCTTTATCATGTCTGCTGTGACTTCCTCTGAGCCTGCTTATTTCCCCAAGTTCATTTTCCTTAGTACTGTTCTTACTTCTTCTATGGTCGGCTCCCCCTCTTCTCTTGTAGGCTGTGTTTGGGACAGTACAGCTTCTCTGGGGTTTTCTTCAATCAGAATATGTTGGAAGTACTCTTTTCATCTGTCTTTGATGTCCTATGGATTGGTGAGTACGTTGTTGCTGGTATCCCACATGAAGCGAGTCTGACTATCTTCTTTGCCCTTCTGTCTTTGCCTTGCAACCTGATACAGTTTCTTTGTGCCATCTATTGAGTCACTTTCCAGAAGCTGGTATAGTGCCTCTGATGCCTTGTTCTTTGCTATTACAACTCCTTTCTTAGCCTCTTTGCCAGCCAACCAGTATTCCCTTCCAAGCCTAAACCATTTTTTTCCATCTCCAACTTTTTCCTGCACTCCTTCCTTCTTTCTTTTTGTGACTTCCTGGACTTCTTCAATCCACCTCCACCTTTTCTTATGTACCTTATTTCCATATCTGGTTCAACCGCATATTTGTTCTGTAGTCCTCACATATGCTGTTTTGAGATGCTGCCATTCTTTTTCAGCTCCACCTATTTCCTCTTCTTCTTGAGAAGCTAATGCCCTAAGTAATTTCTTGAACTGCTGTGCTTTCTCACCAGTCAACTTTCAGGTCTTCAGCCTCGTCTCTGTTGACCTTAAAGCCTTTTCTGACTTTTGTGATAACCCTTGGTTTATACTGTGAACTGACTTTCACAGGGGATGACTTTGTAATCACGGATTCTACTCCAATCCCCTTTCCTTACTTGGAGGGAGTTGCATGTAGGCCATGTTTGTATGTGATCCTGTGACTGTCTCTTTATGACCTATGTGTTGGCAACTATCAAGGCATTTGCCAGATGGAAGCCTAGAATAGCCTCTCCTTAATTCCTGTTGCCCACATGAGGCAGGCAGTCCTCATATCCAGTTCTGTCTGTCACAATATGTGCATTCAAGTCACTTGTTATCAACATCAACTTCTTTCTGAGTACACTCTTCTTCTTGTATCACAACCATACAGGCTGAGATTATGAATACTGCCCTATCATTAGGCTGGAATCTGATTATCATGATTATATAATTAATTCTGATGACATCTCTCGCTGCCTTCTGAAGCCTCTCCACTGCCACAATTCCCACACCATTTCTAGCCCATCTTCCTCCTAAGTAGTAGACTTTGGATCCCAAACCAAATGGCTTTACTGCACTGCCCTACCATCTTACCTCGTGGATATGTAAGGCATCCAGCCTCCTCCTTACAATCATGTC
>NC_056731.1:242282000-242292000 GCF_019279795.1 Protopterus annectens | reverse complement strand
GGCAACAAGAAGTGGTCCCCACACCACAACCGCCACTGGGACATCCTCCACTTCATCGAACCTCAAAGCAACAACAACCCTTTCTGCTACTAAAAAGGGGAACTAGGACAAGACAAACTGAAGAACCACTGGACACAGAACCAAACAACCAGTGCAAAGACATGATCTTTGACCTGGAGAGGAAAATCACCCTATACAAAAACATAAAATACATTTTTTTTTTCTCCAAATCATGTGTCCACCACCAAATAGTGCTACAGGGACTAAGATACTACAAATTCCCCAATGGAATCACGAGGAACTCCAGGATCTACACAGACCTGGTCAAGTAATTCAACAACACAGGTCTAGCCACACAACTGCCTGATCAGCCACAACCAGGAAAGGCTAGACACACTAAGGAACGACTTGCAACAGCTACAAAATGGCATCCTCAGGAAACAGGACTTTGAATTTTTCAAACACCTATTTGACAGAATTAACCCCAAAATCACTATATATATATATATATATATATATATATATATATATATATATATATATATATATATATATATACACACACACACACAAACACGCACACACACACACACATATATATATATATATATATATATATACACAAAAACTTCAGCAGCAAAAATAAAAATATAAAAACCAAAAAGATAAACTAAACTGATGTTTGAGTGCGCTTTCGTTCTTTATTGTACAAGAACTTCTTCAGGAAATGAGTCCACAATATTAGGAAAGAAATATAAACAGTAAGAGAAGGGCAATAAAATTAATAACCACCAATAATAAGAAGTTATGTACCTACCATAACGCTCCATGTTAGTTGTCTTCTTCTCGCCTTCTTTCTTGCTGGTTGGGTTCGGAGCCGATCCTCGGGTCCGACTCGGCCATTTTCTAAAGTTCGAGAGCTATTTACTGGCTCAAGGCCTCCCTATATCCCATAATGCCTGGTGCTAGATCCCCAGATCTCGTTTGGAAGACCTAATAACAATACAAGAGGACAACTGTCCCAATAGCAAGACTTCAGCTACAGGGCTAAAGAAAGATAGAGGACATAAATCGGGTAAGACTCAGCCAGTGACAAGACTCGTAGGAGGACTCTTCTCGGTCTATCTAGGCTAGGGGGGGGATGGAGGGTGGGACACAAGAAAGAAGGCGAGAAGAAGACAACTAACAGGGAACGTTATGGTAGGTACATAACTTCTTAATGTTAAGTTGTCTCTCTTGCCTTCATTCTTGCTGGTTGGAACAGCGTCCCTAGCACCTTAGTCCTGGGTGGCTCATCGGGACAGACTCTTGAGCACAGTGGAACCAAAATCAGCTCTACTCCTACAGGCCACATCCAATTTATAATTTGAAATGAAGGTATGAGGAGTGGCCCATGTGGCCGCCATGCAAATGGCTTCCATTGGTAGTTTTGCTTGAAAGGCTACTGACGTAGCTAAAGCCCTAGTAGAGTGGCCTTTAGGTTTAGCAGGGAGTTCTTTATTCCTCAACTGATAAATAAGGGTAATAATAGAGGACAACCACCTGGATAAGGTTTAGGCACTGGTCGACCTTGCTTACCCTTCGCATAGGACAGGAAGAGTTGGTCTGATTTCCTAATTTGCTCAGTCCTATGCAAATAGAAACGTAATTGCCTATGAACGTCCAAATGATGTAATTTGTGTTCAGCTTTGTTGGAATAATTTGGAAAAAAAACTGGTAGATCAATGGATTGATTCAAATTACTTTCGCAGGGGAACTTAGGAAGGAACAAAGGATTAGTCCTGATTGAAACCCTATCCTTATGGAAAATTAGGTAAGGAGGACGAACACATAGGGCTTGAAGTTCAGAAACTCTCCTCGCTGAAGTAATGGCCACCAAAAAGAGGGTTTTCCAAGAAAGCAATTTCAAGGAACAGGAAGCTGCCGGTTCAAAGGGAGGCAGTATCAAGGAAGCTAAGATCAAATTCAAGTCCCACAGACGAGGGGGATCTTTCACTGGAGGCCTGAGCAAAATTCTTCCTTTAAGAAAGGCTTTGCAAAGCTTATGGGACATGATGCTGGTATCTGACAGGCCCGTATGGAAATTTGAGATGCCACTTAATTGAACTCTAATGGTGGCAGAAGATGAGCCCGCTCGAAAAAGTTCTGCTAAAAAGTCTGGAACGTTATGGACAGGGCCCGTAAAAGGATCTATATTTCTAGCCTCTGCCCATAAAGAGACACGTTTCCACTTACTAGCATACGTCTTCCTGGTTGTAGGTTTGTGCGAAGAAAGGATAATCTCATGCACAGAATGGGAAATACTGTGAAGCCTGGCTAAGGTTGGAAGTGGAGCAACCAAGCAGTGAGGTTGAGAGACTGAAGAGATTGATGCAGCCTGCCCGACTGATGGATCAGGAGGTCCGGAACTGGGTCCAGATTCCAAGGCTGCTCTAGAAGATGACGATGCAGGAATGGGAACCAGATTTGTCGAGGCCAATAGGGGGCAATGAGGATCATCCTGCAACCCAGCACGGTAGCCTTCTGAATTAGTTTGGGAATTAGGGGAAAGGGTGGGAATGCATACAGAAGTCCCTGGGGCCAATCGTGAACTAGAGCACCTCTGGGGGAGTGTCCGGGAAGAGTGAAGAAACTGTCGCACTTGCTGTTGAGAGTAGTTGCGAAAACGTCGCAGCAATGCTGACCCCATTTGCGGAAGATTTTGTCCGCTACTGTCCGTTTGAGAGACCACTCGTGAGGCATGAGAATAGCTCTGGTTAGCTTGTCCGCTATGACGTTGGACTTCCCAGGGATGTGCGTTGCTGTCAGAAATCGGTGAGAGGAGATCGCCCACTGCCATAGTCTGAGTGCTTCTCAACACAAGGGACAGGACTTGGTTCCGCCCTGCTTGTTGATGTACCACACTACAGTGGGTAGAGAGTTCTGAAGAGCTTGCAAGGCTAAAAGCACCGCCCTCATCTCCAAGACATTTATGTACAAGTGGTACTCGTGGGGTTGCCAGGTGCCCTGGACAGTCCTGCCCTGAAAATGCCCCCCCCCCACCAGATCAGGGAGGCATCCGTGATCACCGTGGTAACTGGAGGAGGAAGGACAAATGGTCTGCCATGGGGTACTGATGGGGAGACCATCCACCAAGCCAAGTGGCCTTTGCATGACTGCGTGATTATTATCTTGTGAGACATAGGAAGTAGTTGAAAGGACCATTGGGTGAAAAGCATCCACTGGAGAATCCTCATGTGAAAATGAGCCAGGGGAACTAATATGATCGCTGCTGCCATGAGACCCAAGGTTTTTAGGACGAATCTGGCCTGAATCTTTCTGCATCCTAATAATACCTGTACGTGTCGGCGAATGTCTGCCACTCTGTCTATTGGAAGTCTTGCGGACAGATCTTTCATATTTAATCTTGCGCCTATAAAGGTTAAAGACTGACAAGGCGACAATGCAGACTTTCGAAATTTATTGAGATACCTAGATTGGAGCATGTTTGGATGGTATAGTCCCTGGCTCTCAGCAATTGATGTCTGGTGGTAGCAGTAAGGAGCCAGTTGTCTAGATATGGAAACACCTGGAATCCTTGCCGTCTCAGGTGAGCGGTAACCACTGCCATGCATTTGGTGAACACCCTGGGGGCTGTGGTGAGACCAAAGGGCAGGGCTCTGAACTGGTAATGACTGGCTCCCAGCCGAAAGCAGAGAAACCTTCTGGAATGCCTGTCCATTTTGATATGGTAGTACGCATCCTGAAGATCTATGGAGCACATCCAATTGTCCTGACCCAAAAAGGGTAGAATGGACTGAAGTGTGACCATCCGGAACTTCGTTCTTTGAACAGACTTGTTTAGCCTGCTGAGATCCAAAATGGGTCTCCAGTCCCCTGTCTTTTTTGGTACCAAAAAGAACTTTTGGTCTGCTGGAACTTGTTGGATGGCCCATTTTTTTTTAGCAGTTTTGAAATTTCTTGTACCGCATGTTCCCTTAGACCGGGTGGAACATCTGGGATGGGATTGTTTGATTTTAAGGGAGGTTGACAAAAGGGATTTTGTAACCTCCGGATATGATAGACTACCCATCTGTCTCGTGTGATGAGACGCCAGGCTTCTGGGTACAGAGACAAACTTCCCCAAACTGCCTCCGAAGGCGGACAGCCGGGCAGCCGCTCAGGGGTGCTGGAAGGGCTTGTCAGAGAAAGATTCTCTGCTGCCCTGATTCTGCGGACCCCCTCTGCCCCGCAGCCAGCATCTATTGTTGTTCCCTCCTCTGCCTCTGGAGGGAAACTCGCCACGTGTGTCAGGCACGGCTCCCTGGGGTTTCCGGAACCACATCTTTCCACTCTTCTGACCTTTAGAGTATGGTCTAGAGGGAGTGGAAAAACGGACTCCCACGGCAGAGAGAGTCTTGCCTTCCTGCTCACACCTGATAAGGGTATCTTTCACTTGAGTTCCAAACAGAGCCGAACCATCAAAAGGGATATTGGTGAAAGACACCTTGAAGGGATCAGCAAAGTTACATAACCACATCCAGGCATGTCTTCTCAAAGCCACGTCCGTGCCTGCGGCCCTACTCGCCCCATCAGCAGCATACGAAATGAGCCGCATGGAGGAGTTGATGACAGAATTAAGAGTCGCCAGCTGGGATTTAATCTTGTCTTGAGCCCCCGCAGCTGATGGATATTGAAGGGTATCTCCTAGCTCCTTGAGGAGATCCCTCTGGAGATGGGTGAAGTGGCACAAGTAATTCAGCGACCGCATGGAGAAGGTCGCTGAAGAAAACATCCACTTCCCATATCTGTCCATCATCCTAGACTCTTTATTAGGGGGATGGACAGGTACAGAAGTGTCAGCCAACTCCTTTTTCATGGCCGCTGCTACCACCATGGCATCAATGGGGACACCCTTTGTCAAAAACGGTTTATCTTGAGGGGTCGTAATAAACTTAGTGGGCCTGCAGGGGGTTGGTTCCAGTGTGTCCGGGGCTGACCACGCCTTCCGAGCCACTACTTCCATCAATGGATCGAAAGGCGGAGACACCAAGGAGGTGGAAGGGCGAGAACCAACCGCGTCCAGGAATACCGACTCATCCTCAGAAGGGTTAGTTCAGTTCCCCCTCTGGCTAAGGACCTCAAGGATATCTGAGAAAGAAACATCTTCAGAGAGGGATCTTGGGGACCCTTCCGAATCCTCCAAGTCGGTATCTGACGTGAAAGACTTGGGGGAGTCAACATGTTTCCTCTTACATTTCCTCTTACGAGGGGGCTCCTCTGAAATATCAGGGGAGGCCTCGGACGAGGAAGATACACCCAGTGGGGTGACCTGGAGCGTTTGATCCCCTCACTTGGGGTCTGGAGGAGGGGCAGAGACCGAAGCAGGCACCCTGGGGGGAGGAGCTGAAGGGGCTGATCGAGGTGCAGACTCAGAAGTCAGCACGCTTCTCATGACCTCGAAGGCGCCCCTGTCTGGCAGAGAAGAGGGGACCCGCTCTGAAGAGACAGGAATCCTCTCCGGCACCGAAAGGGATGGCTCAGAGGCTGATGTAGGAGCCAAGCTTACCTGCGCCGAGGCTCCGAGAGGGAGAACGGGGTTGGACAAGGGTCCGGATGCCACTCACCCCCTCGGAGCCGACGAGGGAGTGCCGGCACCCAGATCCCTCCAAAGACGGAACCACTGAAGAAATTAGAGCAGACGAAGGAGCCGAAAGGGGAAGCATCGGCGCCGACATTTCCAAGATCTGAGCCCCAACAAACTCCGGCTCCAAACTGGCAGGAGGAGTTGGAGGAGGAACTACTTCGGAAACAGGAACAGCCACAGCCTGATGAGGAGGGCTAGTTAACATTTTAGCCAGGGCTTGCGATTTGAGGAGTCTATTAACAACTCTCTCCAAGTCATGATCGGATAGCCTCGAAGACCGAGAAGAGTGGGACCGATGGCTCC
Source organism: Protopterus annectens (assembly GCF_019279795.1). Classification (NCBI taxonomy): domain Eukaryota; kingdom Metazoa; phylum Chordata; order Ceratodontiformes; family Protopteridae; genus Protopterus; species Protopterus annectens. The sequence continues at coordinate 242,286,071 of NC_056731.1, read as the reverse complement.
GTTCCGATTGTAGTAAGGGTGACCCCGGAGCCGAGCGAATCAACTCTAGGGATAGCGACCTAGATCGCTTACAGCTCCCTGACGGTTCTGACACCAAGGTCGGAGCCGAGTGAGATTTAGGTTCTTCAGTTCCGGCCGGAACAGAAATGGAAGCAGACGCTCCACCTGGCGACGGCTCCGTACTGGGAGCCGAAGGCTTGGTGGGCTTAGGGGTTTTTGCTGGCTGAGACTTTGCCGTAGACCCCTCGGGTTTTAGTAACCCCCTGAGAATCAACTTGTTCCTACACTCCTGCAGGACTCTCGGACTAAAGGCATGACATACCGTGCAAGAGCCCTGCAGGTGTAGGGCGCCCAAACAATAAACACAAGAAGTGTGACCATCTGGTCAGAGACATTTTCTGACAGCACAAGTCACAAATCTTGAACCCTGATACCTTGGTATCCTTTGACATGCTAAAGAAAAAGGGATACCAATGGAAGTATGTTAAACTAGTGTAAAAAAAACACACACACTCAAACAGACACACTAGTCCCACAACTTCACACAAAAAATTAGAGAGAGTAACAATACTAGCAAAAATAAAAAGAAATTTATCTTTAACTACAAAGGCTAAACGCTACTTTCTACTGGAAAAAGGGTTTATAAAAGGGAAGGGGATAGCCTCTAATTTAAACGGCCTACTTTAGGGAAATGGGGGGGGGGAGACTCTCTATGTAAAACAAATTTCCTAAAAGGCAGAAAAAACACAGGTACTACAACTAATCTAACAGTACTACACTAGTAGAACAAAACAACTTGAAATGTATACTAAAATTTAACAATTAATTATCACAAAAAGATGAATACGACCTGAGCCAGTAAAGCACAACCTCGTAGCTGAAGTGGCAAACGAGATCAGGGGATCAAGCTCCAGGCATTGTGGGATATAGGGAGACCTCGAGCCAGCAAATAGCTCTCGAGCTTTAGAAAATAGTCAAGTCAGAGCCGAGGATTGGCTCCGAACCCAACCAGCAAGAACGAAGGCGAGAGAGACAACTTAACATCAACTGTTCAGCCCTATTACATCAAGTCAGTGTAGCATTCACCTAGAATGGTAATAAGAGTTCATGAATAAACATGCAAGGCAGCCAGGAAATGTAAGAGAAGTGGAGAAGTCAGTAATTCCACTTCAAAGCACATTTCAAATTAATGTTATCATTTAAACCTGGAGTGTAATCAGCTCCCAGTAGGAGCTGTCATTTGAGCTCCCTCACCAAGTAAAGTAGCACAGTCTCCAAAAAATAAGTCCACCTGTTCTAACACAAAAAACAGAAATTTGTCAAAATAAAACACATGAAACAGAAAGTCTAGCTAAAGCATTTCTGGAGTCTTGTCCTCTGATCGCACCATAGTGTTCCTTAATGTGATCTGAAAGTTTCCTGCTAGTTTTACCAATGTAGAATGAATTGCAGAAACTGCAGAATGCTGCACAGACTGTTTATTTTTATTTTATTTATTTTTTATTTTACATTTGTTGACCGGGCTAGTACAGTTGGATGCATGTCCATTTTCAGCTCCAAAAATAAAAATAGAAATGATAATACATACATACTTTAAGAGTAATAACAGAAAAAAATAGTAGCTCATAAAATGTGCAAAAAGTACAAAAAAGTTATTACATAAAAAAGCAGTTGTTACAAAAAAATATATATATATATTTTTTTTATTTACAAAATAAATAGTATTAGCAGGAATAGAATTCGCAGTAGGAATCAAAGGTATTGTACATAAGATACAAGTTAGTGGATTTACAGTCAAAATGATGTGAGAAAGAAACTTTAAAGTTATTGATGTATTTGCAGCAGACACAGTTCCCACAGTCAAACATGGCTGCTGGTTCTGAACTGTTTTTTACTGTATTCAGCAAAAAGGCAGAGTCACGATTTCAACAGAATTTCTAATAGCTCGGGTCCTTTTCTAGTAAAATAGAGGTGCAAAATCCAAAACAGTTGAGAGATTAACAGAGCTAGCGACAATGTTCCAGTTCTGTGAAATGACTGCCCGGATGCCCCACATGTCCCTAGAGATTGGTATAGGGAAACAATGTTCTGTCTTGCCCCTCTTTAGCACTGCTCTGTCTCTGGATAAATCCAAACCTAATAATAGGTTTGAATTTAGTGCATCTGTCTCTGTAAACTTCAGAGGCAAAATAATGAATGAGACTTGCAGGGTAGTGTTTCTGCAGGAAAAGTTGGCTCAACATTTGCATTTCATGCAAAAAAAAGCATATCATCACTGACTAGTCCGGAAAGTCTGATGAACTGGCCCCTTAAAACATTTTACTTCATGTAATAAGGGTGCTGACTGGTGAAGTCCAAATAATTGTTACGGTATGTGTCCTTTCTGTAGATGTTCGAGGAAACGCATTTTTTAACCACATCCACTGAAATGCAAGTGTACAAAAAGGAAACCAGTGTACCACAACCAGATGACATATATATATATATATATATATATATATATACACACACACACACACACACACACACACACACATATATATATATATATATATATATATATATATATACACACACACATACACATATATATACATATAAATAATAAACATATATATAATCTTAGCCTTACCACAGGATACGTGCCCAAGGAGTGGCGTACGGCAACTGTGGTCCCACTCCACAAAGGCGGTGCCTCTACGGACCCTGGAAATTACCGCCCCATAAGCTTAACAAGCCTGGTCTGCAAAGCTATGGAGAGGATCATAATGGAACTCATAAACAAAGATATAGGGGACTTGCAGACATTGGACCCGACCCAGTTTGGCTTTGTCAAGGGCAGATCATGCCTTTTGAACTTGGTCGACTTCTTCGAAACAGTCACCATAGCCATTGATGAGGGAAAGGCAGTCCATACAGCCTACCTTGACCTTGCAAAAGCTTTCGACACAATACCCCACTCCAGTATTATAGAGAAACTTACCAGCTTAAATGTAAACCCATATGTCACAAGATGGGTTGCAAACTGGCTAAAGGACAGAACCCACAGGGTTAGAGTTGCTGGCACCATGTCAGACTCCAAGCCGGTCACAAGTGGTGTCCCACAGGGCTCAGTCCTTGGCCCCCTGTTGTTCGGCATCTACTTCTCAGAAGTACAGGCAAACATAGGAGGACTATGGCTGACAAAGTTTGCAGATGACTGCAAACTGGGCGCCATAGTGGAAAGTACATTGGACACAGATATCCTTCAGAGGGGTCTCACGGAAACTGATAGCTGGTGCCAGAGCCATGGCCTGAAGTTAAATGCCAAAAAATGTATAGTCATACCCTTTGGGAAAAACAAGGTAACCCCAAGCTACCATATAAATGGCAATCCACTAAGCACAGAAGAGGTTATCAGGGACCTGGGGACCCAGGTTGACAGTGGCCTTCCTTTTGACACTCTAATTGCTAAAGTGGTTAGAAAGACCTTCTACATTGCCCACCTGATCATGAAGGGATTCACATCCAGATCAAGTGAGGTCATTGTTCCCCTGTACTCTTCACTTATCAGACCAATGATCGAGTACAATGCCCCATTCGGGATGTATCTCACCGACACCTGCAGCAATTGGAGAGACCCCAAAGTTCCTCACCAAAAGGATAAAGGGATTCCAAAATCTGTCATATGCTGCCAGACTGAAGAAACTCCAGCTCTATTCAGTTGCATACCGTCTGCTCAGAGGTGACCTCTGCCTGACATACAAGGCCATGTCCAACCCGGAATTAATGGACATGCTCCACCTCAAAAAATCCAAATCTACCAGATCCACTAGCGCAAGCGACTTAAACCTTACGGATATAAATAAGACATGCTGGAGGGATAGATTTGTCACTCAGAGACTCCCTATGCTGTGGAATAAAATCCCGGTCCATGTGAGGCTGAGCACCTCGCTGGCTCGGTTCAAGAATATCTTGACGGTGGATGGGAGATCGTAGGTTTACCCGGGAATCATCTCTGTGTCACTGCTGGACAGAGGCACAACAAACTAATGGGCACAATATTTTTTAACATAAGGGGGTGGCGTGGCG
>NC_056731.1:241916879-242146730 GCF_019279795.1 Protopterus annectens | reverse complement strand
TTTTGGGATCACAATTTTCCCAAAAGGGAGAGTCTTGGAATGCTTGCAATGGTAAAAACATTGACATGCATGTTGGCCTCTTTGGAGGACTAAGTGTTTTGGACTATTTTCTCAAGAAAATGCCCCCCCCCCCAAGCATCCATGGTGACTATAGCCTTGGGCTAAGGAAAGTTGAAAGGATGGCCTTATAGAACCTGATCTGATTGAATCTACCACCAAAGGTATCTCTTGCATGCTTCAGTGATTCTTACTTGTGCTGACCTGCGTTGATGAAGAATCGACCACTGAATTGCTAGCATCCAATGAAGAATTCTCATATGAAATATTTCTAGGGGAACTAAAATACTGGATGCTGACACTGACCCAAGCTTTACAGAATCAACCAAGCTGAAATTTTGTTACTGCAGATTATTTTCCTGACCTGGAGTTGACAGTCTGCACTCCTGAGAAAAGCTGTTACTGATACTGTGTTAAACACTAGTCCTATGAATTCCAAGGTTTGAGTCGGTTGTAATACAGACTTGTAATTTATGGTTATTCCCATATAAGAACAAGTCCAGAGTACATGATCTCTTGCTCTTATTAGCAAATTCCTGGTCTATGTGGTAAGAAGCCAGCTGTCTAGATATGGAAACACTTGGAATCCCTGCATTCTCAAGTGAACTGCTACCACTGCCATGCAATTCTAACATCCTGGGGGCTGTGGTGAGGCCAAAGGGCAGTGCTGTGAACTGGTAGTGACTGTCTCACACCAGGAAACAAATACCTTCTGGATCATCTGTTCATTTTTATGAAAGAGTACTCATCCTGAAGGTCTGTTGAGAACATTCAGTTGTACTTGGCTAAAAAGGCAGAATTTACTGAACTGTGACGATCTGGAACTGTGTGACAAACTTGCTTTGTTCAAGTCTGTCACTGATATCCAAAATTGGTCTCCAGTCCTGTTTTCTTTGGCACTAATAGGAATATTGAGTAAGTTCTGGATTCCATCTGGTCTGGTGGAACCTCTTGGAAGACTTTTTTTCTAGTAGCTTTTTAACTTTTTAGTGCTGCTGCTTTCCTCTGACTGTGTAGAATGTATGGAATTTTGCAAACAGCAGGAGGTTGAAGGGAAAAGGGAATTATATAACTTCTGGAAATAATCCTGCGCACCCAAGTATCTCTCGTTATATTTCACCAGGCTCTATGGTGCAGGGATTGTCAACCCCAGATTACCCCAGGAGTGGGACAATCAGGCCTTCTTTCAAGAGCGCTGATAGGATCCATCAGAGAAATAATATCTGGACTCTTGGTCTTGTGGGCTTCTTCTCTGAGTGGGCGTCATCCATTTTAGTTACTCCCTCTATCCCCAAGGGATCTATCTCCATGTGTGTCCTGGAAGGACCATGGGTCTTTCTGAACCACATTTTTGTCCTCCTAGTTGATTTCTATAAAAGGATCTTTGAGGGGTCAAAAAAACATACAACCACTCCAGAGAGGGTCTTCCCATCTTTTTCACACCTGGAGTGTGCGCTCCTCACTTTCTGGCCATACAACAAACTGCTGTTTGATGAACGAGGACTTGAAAGGCTCCGCAAAATCACTTGCTGCCCTTGAGTCACCTTTGGCTGCATGCAAGGTAAGTCTCATGGAGGAATCTGAAAGAGATTGGAGAGTAGCCAACTGAGAGCCCATAGAAGATTGAGCCTCAGCAGTAGTGGTCCTAGAAAGGGATTTTGAAAGTTCCTTGGTAAAGTCCCCTTATAGTCTCGCCAAATAGGTTCAGCCATCTAAGGGAAAAGCACTGAAAAGTCCCTTTGTAGTCTCGCAAAATGTGCCAAATAGTTCAGCAACATAAAGGAAAAGGTCAATTAAGCATACACATACTTGTCAAATCTGTCCTTCGCCCTAGACTCCCTGATAGACAGATGGACAGAGGACTTTGCTCAGCAAGTTCCTTCTTGGTGCCCACCGCCACGACCACAGCATCACAGGCACCCTCTTACTCCAGAATTCTTTCCTGACAGGTGGAGCCAAACTCAATCTCACCTCTTAGGGATTGGCTCAACTGACTCAAATTCCTTCCATGCCCACCTAGACAAAATTAATGAGCTCATTGGTGGACGAAGTAACCCAGGAGGTACACTGGCCAGCTCCTAAGGCTTCCAGAAATACTTACTCCTTTGGTGAAGGCTTTCTGGAGGACCAACCACTTTCTCTGCATCAGGATCTCAAGCATGTCTCCAAATGAGACTTCTTCCGGAGGTGATCGTGGGAACCCTTCTTCATCAAAATCAGTATCCTCAGTGACTAACTCTTGTGGACAAGTCTAAGTGTCTCTTCTTGCACTTCCTCTTCCTAGGGACTTGCTCGGTGGGATGTTCCAGTTAAGTGTCGAAAGAGATAGGGAAAGCCTGCTGGTTGGTCTGGGGGCCTTGAGCAGGCTCTCCCTGTGGTGTAGAATGATGTAGCTTTACGCATAGAGACAGCTAGGAACCAGATGAGAGATATGAGGGGGTTGGATTTGTCTGTCCTGTCAGAGTAGAAAACACTCCCTTCACTACCTCGAAGGTTGATCGCTCCAGAGAGAAGAAAGACAATGGCTCCAAGAAGGAAGGCTTCTGGATTGTTGCTTCCCTCTGCCCCAAGAGCAATCTCTCCGATGCGGAAGTTGGAGCTGAACTGTCCATTGCCAAGGCTCTGAGGGGCACAGAGAGCTCCAAAAACCTCAGAATCAACTCCAGTGCAACAGACCCAACAAGGCAGCTTCAGCTACAAGAGTCATCTGGATCCAAAGATGTCAGAAACGGTAAACTCAGAGAAAGCTTTGGATCCACAGATAAAGTTAACTTCAAATCCAAGCCAGACAGACCTGGAAGGTTCAGATTCAAAGACTATGAAACAACTGGTCAGACCAGAGAAGAAGCAACTAACAGTGGTGTAGTAGATGGATGGGGTTCCTGACCCAAGGGGGGTAGGAGCTAGAACAACACCCATTGGTATCTATGCTGAGAGGAATCTCATCATTCTGTCCACATCTTCTTCAGTCAAATTCTTGGAAGAACAAGAGGAGGCAAGGGATGGTGACCTGGACTCACATCTCTCCAAAAAGGGAGAGGGAACCTTGGAAGGCACCAGGCTTGCCCTAGGCAAGAATGTTTGATCCGAAGAGCTTGGATCCACAGATTGTTTTGTCGGATCCGAAGGAGAGTGGATCTGAACTGGTTTTGGATCTGGCTTTGGCTTTTTCTTTGGTGGCTCCAAAGACAGACTCGACGAAGTAGAAAGTCTACAAGACTTAGTGAAACACTCCTTAGTTTTAGTCCTGGGAAACTGAGCTTCAGAAATCGCTTCACCAAAGGTTGAAGGCAGTAACCCCTTTAAAATCAATTTATTATTTTTGTTTTCTATGGTGCTAGGGTTGAAGTTTTTACAAACTGAACAATCCTCTTGGAGATGGTGTGAGCCCAAACAATAAAGCATGGGCATCTGAAAGGGGCAATAGTTCTTTATCAGACATAATGACAACAAATAGAGTGTGAAAACATTTTTTTTTTTTTGAGAAAGAGAGAGAACAAAAAAGCATACCAGCAAGGATTAACAAATAGCAGAAAAATTATCAACAATGTTAGCAAAGCAGTACACTAAGTATAAAAGGTAAGGGACTAGTACAACCATGAGATTTAGGAGAGAAAAAAATATGAAAAATAAACATCCTTGGAAGACTCGAGAGCTCAGGCTTACCACGTCTTTTCATGAAAAGTGGCAAACGAGATCTAAGGTATGGTAGGGGTTGGTGCATTATGGATAAGGAAGGAGGTAGAGAGCTTTTTGGTGGTCTTGAGCTTTAGCAACGTCCAAGTCACATCCGAGGATCAGAGCTGAAGCCAAACGTTGAGGACAGAATGGAAAATGACATCAGCTCAGCTGTTACTGAAGATTCCTGCACACATCAAGTGATGTGGGTTCAGATCTGTTAACAAATGGTGCGAGTCCTTATTAAATGTAAACATGGAAAGAAAACCAAGCAGTCTCAGTATCCCAGCAGGTAGCTCACTTGCATTTGGTGCAGAAGGCTGTGAGTTCTATTTCCACACTCATGCAGCATATGGGGGATGTTGCACTCCTCAGTGTGCTCTCTTCCAAATATACATTAAACTGATGCCCCACCTAGGTTGGTGGGAGCTCAGGAGATGTAAAATACATTGCGGCATTTATCAAAAAATGTACAGGAAACTTCCCAGTGCCTTAGCCAAATATTCCCTATTCTGAATACCGCCTTTAATCTCAACTAAAAATAAGTCATTGTTGATAGGGTTAACCAAACTACAAAGTTTAAGTAAATAATCGCTCACAAACTAGGAGCCAGAGAACACCCAAAAGGTGAAAGATCAAGAAGGCCAACTGCTGAAGTGATAAAGAACCGGAGGAAACCCAGCTCCTGAAGACAACATCTAAATAACATTGGTACAGGTGTAACCTCAGTGACCAAACTGCAGTGGTTCAAATGTATGAAATGGTGACATTTTTGAAGCAAGCAGTGAAATCAGTCATACCCCTTGTGTTAAGGCCTCTCAACAGCAGTATTTTCCAACATATACAATGGTAAGACAATGGAATTAGCAGTTCCCTTGGAAATGGTCTGTTTAATCTCCACCAAACTTCCCTCTGTCCTTGAAGAAAAGGAGATGAGCATTTCAGGCAATTTCAGAAAGTTACACACTCATTTCACACAGAACCTGAGCAACTGGTACATGGCTGTAGTGTGACAGTTCAGAAATAAAGAAAGGGTTCCAGAAAGAAAACAAGCTGGGACTGACAGGTTTAAGGACAACTCAAATGCCATTTTTTGTGGAGGAAATGTATGTTAGTCTTAAGGGGAAAAAAAGATTCTCTAAACAAGGGAAAGTACCCTTCCAAGAGGCAAACTTCAGAGTTACTAAATATACAGGCTTAAACAGCACATGGACAAATCCTTTTAAATCAAGAAAAAAAGAAATTTTTGCTATAGCCTTTTACTGTAAGCATGCACACTACTGGTCCCCCTTGCCATTTCTCTTCCTATTGTACTCCTAGGTCAGTTACTTAAAACTACTTTCTTTCTCTTGGAGAATGTATACCTATGTATCTGCAATGTTTTCCCTAAGTGGTGGTCCTTGTCAACACACTGTACTAGATTAGTAGCACAAACTTTCTAGTTATTAGGAGAATACCACAATACACTGACCTGGAATTGGGTGAGCTTGGTTTTCTTGGAAGTTGGCCTGGTTCGCTTTTTCTCACTCATCGGGCTCACTCCACTCCTCTAACCTAGACCCCCATTCCCACTCACCACTGACATCACTCCCTTTATAGCTAAACCTGCTTTGCCCCGCATTCGCACGAGCCAATAGACATCCTCACTCCTCTATTCATACCCCGCATCACCATTAACTGTAACTCCTGCTCCCCTTCCCTCTAGAGCCTTACTTGCTATTAACTCTCAGTTACTCACGTAATAAAACTCCTTCAATCACTCCTGATTTCTTCTAACCTTAAATCAATTCTTTACCCTTTAATTCTTTCTGAACTGAAACTAAATCATGGCTATACCTTTGAAAACTCTATTTCTCGCCCTCCTTTTTCTATTGTTTTCTCAGCTCTAACCACTTACCATATTTCCTCACCTGCTTACCACTACATCTTCCAAATCTCTTATCCCACTACCCACCGTACAAATAATTACTCCACCCCTACTGCCCTTTCTTTCTTTAACAATTCCACTATATCATTTCACATGTTCAAAGTATTTTACATACTGAATGCCCAACCTCTCATCAAAAGAAAACATCAGTTCCTTTCTAAATGTTTCTTCCTACAAATACTTCAAGGGACAATACTACTCTTACCTAGTGATATTCACCCAAATCCAGGCCCTTGCCAACTGTACTCTAACCATACTTATACAGCAGCCCCCCCCAACTGCCTCAAAAATAACTCATCAAGATCATAAGCCTCCAAAAATCTTTTTTGTCAATGAATATACAAAGCATTGTCAATACACCCTCCTTCACTCCTGGATTTCTCAATATAACCCAGATTTACTTGCCCTATCTGAAACATGGCTAAAACCTCATATTACAAACCGCAAAATTCTCCCCCCGGTTATATTATTCTTTGACTGGATAAAAGTTTAAAAAAAAAAAAAAAAAAAAGGATGGAGGAGTAGCTATACTCCACTCTGACCAGCCCCCAAATAGCTATCCCTGATTTCTGCCCTGCTGAAATACTTATAGCAACCTGTAACCTAAATCAACACAAGAAAATGGCCATTGCAGCAATCCATATGCCCCCAAGTAAAAAAAAATCCCATACTCGAGTAGTTTCTTACTTGGATTTCCATATCCATTCCCTATGAAACCAATATCCTTGGGGATAAAATATTGACTGGAACCTTATTAATACTGCCACCCCTAGCTACTCTATAAACCTTTATGGCTTTACCCAGCAAATCACCTCACCCACACACTGGCAAAAAAATTCCCAGAACAGCTCGGTCATCGACTGGATATTATTATCCAACTCCCAGTGCTATCATAACCCTTCCACCCTAACTCCCTTAGTGACCACCTCCCTACCTCACTAATAAGACATTCTCCCATTCTTAGCAAGAGCCACCAATACAAAGAGTCATGTAACTTTAAAAACTTACAATCCTGTCACTGTAAACAAATTAATGTCCACTGTAAACTTGTCATTCCTACACACATTACCCCCTGATGAGGCTTGTCTAAAGCTCCAACAATATATTCCTAGAAACACTTAACATCCTAGCTCCGGGTAGAAAAATTAGGCTAAAATATAATTATGCACCATGGCTAAACCAGGCAACTCAATCCCTTATGAGTAACAGAGACGGTGCCCAGAGGGCATGGAAAAAATCAACTTACCACCTGAACTAATATAAACAGCTTCACAACCAAACAAAAATCAGCTCCTACTGGACAAAAAAAAAATTCTATCAAAAATCTCTGAGCAGCCCACATTCCAGCCCAAAAAATTCTAGCACTAAAATTACTATCTCCAGGGAACTCTTCACTAACCCCATTCCCTAACAAACCTTCTAGCGAAACTGCAAATCTACTTAACTTTTTCATCAAAACAATAGCAAAAACAGACACTCAAGATATGACGGCTCCACCTCCCACCTCATCTACTCCCTCATTCTCCCTAGCACTTGTAGCAACCTCCTTCATCAGATCACTTCTTAATCTCAAACCCTGTTCCCCAACAGCCAACAAACTCCCTCCATTATTTCTCAAACATGCAGCCAGATCTGTAGTATACCCTGTTATCTATACTTATCAATATATCCATCCAAGAAAATACAATACCAGATATCTGTAAAAAAAAAAAAAAAAATTCTTCACAATACCCCTTTACAATGGAGGAAATTTTACACAACCCTCAATTTACAGGTCTACTGCCATATTACCCCCCTTTATCCAAGATACTGGAAAAATTTAGATAGACAAATACTAAACCACCTCTTACTGGTAAACCTAATTACACCCACACAGCATGGTTTCCAACCCTAGCACAGTACTACCATTGCCCTCATATCTTTCACACACAACATTGCTCAAGCCAGAGATGGTTAAACTTGTGTCAGCTCTATTTCTCGACCTATCCAAAGCATTTGATACCATTTCTCATCCCATCCTCCTAAATAAACTTTCCAATCTACAACTCTCTACCTTCTGGTTTAACAGCTACATCTCAAACAGATATCAGTCCATCAGATGGCAAACATCCTTCTTCCCTTTCCATCTTGTTAAGACTGGGGTTCTCCAGGGTTCTATTCTGGGCCCCCTACTTTTTAATATATTTACAAATATCCTCTATGTCTCCTGCCCCCACTCTACCTTAATACAGTATGCAGACAATTCCACAATTATTAACACCTCCAATAATATACAAAATCTCCACATTGTCACTCAACAATCTCTGCACCTAGTAGAATAACTAACTGAAAACATCCTGTTCCCAACCACCAAAAGACCAAGCCCCTTTTTTTCCTTCCAAAAAACCTCAATCCAGCTACAGAAGACTTCACCATCTCATCCTTGCATAATACAATCATCACCTCAGACTCAAACACCAAATTGTTTGATGTTACTATAGATGACTAATTAAAATTTGACCTACATATCCTAAACTGTATCAAAAAGTCCAATCAAAAACAAGGTCTTCTGCACTGCATCAACAAATATATACCTAACAAATCTTGACCTATACTAGCGCAAACATTTATTCTACCATCCCTGCTATATGCTACTCCCACACTTACCTTCAAAATAATCTCCTAACCAAACTGGAAACCACCTATAACAAGATAGTCAGATTTGCAGCCAGTAATAGCTACAAATCCCATCACTGTATATCCCTGAAAAGCTTAAGGTGGCATGAGCTCTCTCTCATGCTTCAAATATCATAACTACAAATTGCACATAGCATCCTGAATAGCCCCAACTCCTGTCCTGCCCTTACATCCATTCTTGCACCCTACACACCAAATCATGACCTCAGAACCACACAACAAAACCTACTTCAGGTGACCAATCGAAGCATAAATATTGGAAAAATACTTTACAGTCATTCAATTGCATACTCATGGAACCATCTTCCATTGTCCCCTCAACTCTACTATCAAAAGTGGCAAATTCAAAAAGCAACTAAAAATTAATTTCCAACACACATGGATCTGTACTTGACAGGAAATAACCTAATGAAATTTTCTTCTTCTCTCGATTAACATATCTGCCTGGTATTTCCTGTTAAACACATCTTTGATGTACTACGTCATGATGTTACTCTGAATTGTATATTACATATTAGAATTTTTTTTTTATTTTAAGGCACTGCTTTATTTTCTTACATATAACTTAATGCCAACCAAATTTCTCAAACATATTGCTGCTGCATTCTCAAAATACTGTGTTTTTGCCTTGTAAATATTCCTGTTGAGTATTTCTCTCTCTCTGTTTTCGTACTGTTAAGTATCTTACAACTTGAATTGTTAGTTTTTTATTTTTTTTATTTTTTACTAATTACTTTCCTAGAGCTTTTCTCCTCAGGTCTCCAATGAAAAAGGGCTCTCTGGGCCCAGTCAGACTAACCTGGTTAACAAATGTAAAAATAAAATAAATAAATTCATGTCCCAAGGAAGTGAAAGGCTCTTCAGTGGAAGACAGAAATGGAGAAACCTGGAATTTACTATGTTTTTCCAAAGTCATGTTTCATCAACAGACCATTTTATCAAAAGTCATCAGTAAAATAAATAATTCAGCATGCACTGGTGAAGTGGCTAGAACCCCCTTTGCTCCCAACACACCATCCTATGCAGTAGGTTTCACTCTCTGCACCTTCTTATTTAACATCCTCTGAGATCATCCAGCCTTGGGGAAAAAGTATGTAAAAGTTAACCAAAAAAAAAAAAAAGACAACCAAAGTAGCAGGACTTGATAATCTGCACAGTTACCAGTATCCCTCCAAGGAGCTACTTTGAATGGCAGTGCTGGACCATAGCCCTACCCACTAAATGGCCATGATGGGCATGAATGGCAGAAACCTGCATCTTGACAAAGTAAATACTTGAGTCAGCACCACATCAAAATAACCTTGTACAATGACCACACAAAGTTGGAAAGAATAACTCTCCACACAAACAGGGAAATACATCATAACCTCTGGTAAATGAAAAAAAGAAAAGCTGAAACTAGGGTGGGGAGAAAGGGGTGATGCCCCAAGCGCAATCTGACAGGGGGTATGTGGGGAGAAAGGGGTGATGCCCCAAGTGCAATCTGACAGGCAGTATGATCGGCACTACAGAAGTGCAGATCGGTCCTTGCCAGCAGTCTTTGTAATCATATCAGCAGCTATAGCTGAGCCTACAAATAGTTAAATGCTATTCTTTCAGTCAATGATGTGGATCTGCATTATGGAACACAACTGCCGATCAGCCCCTGCAACTGCAGGGCGGCAAATAGTGGCATTAATCATTTACACAGCCTTTACTGAGATTGAGGCTGCTTAAATGATTTCAAAGACTGCTTGTAGTGCTTGCACTGTAACAGTGAAGTTTTATTTTCTTAGCCAGGGTAGAGCTCTCATCCACATGGATCTTTTTTACACTAATTCTGGGAGCATATCTTTCAATTGCTATGATTTAGGACTTTAGATTTAGCCTTGAACTTTCTAGGTTTACTGATTTTTTTCATAAAGTCAGACCTGGTTATGGGGACGTACCTTATTAAGTGAACTAAGCATATACCCAAGATTATGCATCACTTACTGTATATGATCTAGTACAAGAAAAAAGTACAGCTGTGTAAAAACTTACTATAACAACATATGTCCCTCTCTTCACTGTTTCCGTATTTTAAACAAAAGGGATCTCCCTCCTGGGACAGCTTGACGCTAGGCTAGTATACAAAAGGCTAATGATCTTGTATGTGCCGTACATCACACTTATGCTGCCAACACAGAATGCAAGGCATAAAAGGGACATGCAGGTGCAAATACCCAAAACTGATCTGCTTCAGAAGAGAACAGTCTCCATAGGACAAAGGAGTCCTTACAGATTCAGAAGGAAAAAATATAGAAGAAAAAGGGGAAACCATCAGCCACAACGGAATCTAAAACAAACCAGAACAAACAGGAGGGGGCTGGAGGGAGGGAGTGAACACTGCAAAAGTGTAGAGAAGAACTTCTACTGTTAGGGTAAGATTTTACAAAATTGTACTATTTCCATCTGTATCACTGTTGCAGTATTCTAAACAGAAGGGAGAGTAAAAAGCTCAAGAAACAGAATGTGAGGTGGAAGGTGAGAAGAGCCCTCAACAAACCCATATAAAATGGTTTCAGCAAAACCTGCTCTGGCCCTAGAAACCATATCCAATGTATAATGCTAAGTAAAGGTATGCACGGAAAAACAAGTATCAGCTTCAGGGATAGAATTGGTGTCCAACCCCCTTGAAGAAAGCACCAGAAGAGACAACAGCCCTAGTGGAATGAGCTCTAACAGAAGTAGACAGAGACTTGTCATGAAAAGTATAACAAAACAAAATGGCCTTAGATATCCAGGAGGAGATGGTTTGCTTAGAAACTGTCATACCCAATGTCCTGGGATGAAAGGAAACAAAAAGCTTATCAGACTTACGAATAGCCTTAGTTTTATCCAGATGGTACCTAAGCTGTCCGTGCAAATCCAAGGAATGCAGGGCCCTCTTTTTAGCAGACTGAGGAGAAGGGAAAAAGGAAGGGAGTTGTACCAACTGATTTAAGGGCAACTCATTTACTACCTTGGGCATGAAAGAAAGAAAGCACACTTGTGCAAGATCTTATCATAACAGTAGATGTTCTTCTCTTCACTGCTGCAATATTCTTTACAATAATATTCTTTACAATATGGATACCCTGCCAAGGGTGGCCTGATGTCTGACCAGTATACCAAAGCCTTTAGGCTGCTTTAAGGTACAGCATACGTCACAAGTATGCTCTCCATATACAGCATATGGCATAAAGGTGATGTCTGGATATACCATCCTCAGAACTGAGAACCCCAGTAAGAACGCCAGTCTAAGGTAACCAGTACATCCAGAAGAGAAAAGCACCAGGGGGAAGAAGGGAGGGAGTGACTACTGCAACAGTGAAGAGAAGGACATCTACCATTATAGTAAGATCTTACACAACTGTACTACATCCTTCCATTCCACTGTTGCAGTAATCTTTACAATAGGGAGAGTGCCAAAGCTCAGGGAGAAGAATGGACCAGCAGAGTTCTCCAAGAACCCATGGAGAATGGCTCCAGTAAAGCCAGCTCTAGCTCTGGAAATCGCATTCAATTTATAGCGCTTGGTAAGACAGCTGCCTCAAGAATAGAGCTAGTATCCAAACCCTTGAAAAAAGCACCAGAAGAAGCCACAGCCCTAGTAGAATGATCCTTAAAAGAAGAAAGGCTCTTGCCATGGAAGTTATAATAACGGCTTTAGAAATCCAAAAAGAAAGAGTTTGCTTGGAAACAGCCAAACCTAAGCATATAGGATGAAAGGAAACAAAGAGCCGATCAGATCTAAGAAAAGTCTTAGTTTTATCCAAATAAAATCTGAGTGGTCTATGCACATCCAAGGTGTGCAGCACCTTCTCAATAGCAGATTGTGGAGAAAGGAAAAAGTGGGCAAATGAATAGACCGATTAAGAGAGAACTTGTTCACCACCCTGGGCATAAAACAAGGATTAGTACAAAGGGACACCCTGTCCTTATGGAAAACCAAAAAAGGTGGACAAACCAACCATATGGGCTTGACGCTCAGAAATCCATATGGCAGAAGTAATGGCCAACAAAAGTACAGTCTTCCAAGAACAATGCTGTAAGGAAACAAACTGTAGGCTCAGAAGGAGCCTGGGTCAATTTTTCTAAAACAAAATTAAGATCCCAGGTGGTACAGGCAGGTTTCCTGGGAGGTCTAATATGAAGGATGCTTTTAAGAAACTGTTTAGCCTCAAATCTAGAAGCTAAATGAGATAACAGCAGACAAGCAGAGCTAGTTGGTAAGTGGGCCTTAACAGACAATAAGCCAACCCAGCAATCACATAGGTAAGAGAACCAAAGGAACACCCAAAGAAAGTGGATCCAGGTTATGAGAAAAACACCAAACGGAAAACCTCTTCCATTTGGATAAGTAGGAATTCCTAGCAGTGGGCTTCCTGGCCTCCTGCAAGATTCTAAGCATGTCCTCAAAAAAAGTGTCTGTATGGAATCAAAATCCTATCACCCACAATATCAGTTGAACAGTGGACAGGTGAGGATGGATGAGAGATCCCTTGTCTTGTTTGAGTAGGTCCACCCTGTGAGAGAACTTGTGATGACTGCCCCTGGCTAAATGCAGAAGAAGAGGGGAACCAATGCCATCTGGGGAAAAAGGCAGTCACCAGCAAGATATTGGGAGCATCCTTTTGTATTTTTGAACAGGACTTTTGGAATAAATGGAAGGGGAGGAAAGGCACAAAAACATCCGTGTCCAAGAAAAAGAAAGGGTGTCCACCTTCCAGACCAGAGGACCTGGGACTCTGGCACAAAATAGAGGAAGCCTTCTGTTCAGGGGAGAGACAAAAAGATCTACTTGAGGAGTACTCCACTAGTGGGCAATGCCCAGAAACATATCATTGTGAAGCATCCACTCATGGGATTGTGCTATGTACCTGCTCAGAGAGTCTGCCACAATTTTCTGACCTGAAGCAATATAAACTGTCTGAAAAGTAACATGGTACTGGATAGCCCCCCCCCCCCCCCCCCTGCTTGCTGACATACCACATCACTGTAGTATTGTCTGTAAACACCTTGTTAGTCCCTGGGAAGAATAAAGGGTGAAAAGCTTGAAGAACAAGATCATCATCTTTCATCTCCTTTACAATGATGTGGTCTTTCCTTTGTTGAGGTGACCAAATACCCTGCACCTTTAGAGAGCCGAAGGATGCTTCCCATCCCTTATCTGAAATGTCAGTGAACAGCTCTTGAGAGGGAAGAGGGGATTGAAAAGGGAGCCCTGGACTCACAGTCAAATGGTGAATCCACCGCTAAAATTCCAACTTGAGGCATGGATGAAAAGGAACTAAGACATCCAGGGGATGAGAGTGCTGAAACCAAACTGACTTTAGAAACCACTGAAGTTTTCTCATGTGGAGTTTGATAAAGGGAGCACAGAAATGGCGGAGGCCATAAAACCTAGAGATCTCAGAAACTAAACTAGAGATCTCAGAAACTCCCTTGCAGTGATTAAGGCCAGTGGAAGAAGGGACTGAAAGATAGCAGAGTCAAGACCTTGAGAGGAGGCAGGTATGCCAGCAGTGGAATAGTCTGGATCCAGCACCCCAGAAATGCATGATCCTGTGAAGGAGTCAGAAGAGACTTTGGGAAATTTATAGCCAACCCCAGGCTTTGCAAGAGAGAAATGGCAAAGTGAAGATGCTACAGTAGAATCTCTGGAGAGGATGTTTGAAGTAGGAGATCATCAAAGTAGGGAGAGACTTGTATCCCACTTTGCCGGGTTCCTATCGTGGGATCGAAAATTGTAAACACCGAACACATACTGAGTGAATCCGATTGTTCAAAACATCACGCACGTAACACAGAAATCACCGTAGGGAATATTTTCCCTTTACTTCAATGCAGCGTGATCTTGGAGTAAGAATATTTAAGTAGCGGGGGTGTGGGGGTTGCATGGGGGCTTGCCCCCCTGCCTACAGCATTTAGGCAAGTATACTTTTTTATTTTTTTATTATATTTTCAAAATTTCAAACATCATTCATATGGTGTCGACAATATGGTGTTTGATGTTTGAAACTTTCGAAAATACAATATAGACCCCACTTTGCCTGCAAAAAGCAATCATAGGAATGAGGCATTTGGTGACTATGTACTTAGCAATCTATGAGCTGCAATGTATGTTTTATAGTGTTGCTGATTTACACACTGTTAGTTTCTTCACTGCTTAGACAAGGCAATGAATGTGTTAAATTGGTTCAGTGATTAGTGTGCCTCATTGGCTGCTAGAATGTTTAAAGATGTGACTTGAGTTTTAATATTTTGGCCTGAGGAAGCAGATGTAATCCATGAAAGTGCTTATCTTGTTGTGTTGCTATTAAAGAGTGCTGTGTTAGAACCAGTTTGCCTTTTTCTTCACTATTTGGTGACTACCCTTGGGTCAGCAGAAAGGTCAAAGGGCAAAGCAGAGAAATGAAAATTCCAGGAAGCAACAGAGAAATATAAAAACTTCCAGAAAAGGGGATGAATAGTGATGTGAAGATAAACATCCATAAGGTCCAGAGACATTAGAAAAGCCTGAGGAAGCAGCAGGAGGAACAAAGTCTGAAGGAACAACATCTAAAAGGAAGGGACCTTCAGAAAGGTGTTTAAATGAGCGAGGTCTAGAACAGGTCTCCAAGTGCCTTCTTTCCTTGGAACCAAAAACATTCTGGAGTAAAACCCCTCCCCCCCCCCTTTGGGAAGCTGGAAATTCCTGAATCGTTCTCAGAGTCAAAAGATTCTGAAGCACCCATGGAAAGAAATCTAACTGTTCCCTCTTTCAGGGGCATTCCTCAGCCCCCTCAGGAAGAGATTTCCAGACCATTTAATAACCTAGGCGGATAATGGAAAGGACACCGGAATCCTGAATATTTAACCAAATCAGAAGGGAAAGAGAAAGGTGAAGAGAAAGAAGAATGTGACTGTGAAGAACAGGATAGTCAGACAGCACCTGGTTTGTCAGGAAAAGGAAATGTCTGGGTGGCTTCAGCAGGAGGAGCTTTTACCCTCCCCCATCCCCTTACCCTTGGGAGGATTGCAAGACTGCCTACGTACAAAGGCTGGCTTATTACAATAATTTCTTTGAAACTTGGGCACAGGAGAAACAAAAACATGTTTAAGTTCCTGCAAAGCCTTGCCCTTACTCTGGAGAGACAAAAAATCAGCAGCAGCTGCACCAAATAAGTGTTTGCTATCCAGAGGAGCATTCATCAACTTTAATGTCATCAGGCAAAGGTTGAAGCCGAAGCCAGGAATACCTCCTCATCACAGACCCAAAAGCAGCAGCTCTGGAAAATGCATTTGCTGCATCACAACTGCACTTAACAGCATTGCGAGTTACCTGAGAAGAGGTCCGCAATCAGGAGAGAGCAGAAGTCTTCCCTTCAGAGTCAAGAAGATCACAAATTAAACTGAATAAAAAGAAAACCGGGATGAAGAAAAGCATAAAAACAAAACTGTTTTAATAAAATACACTAAGCAAACAATAACACAGGATAAGCGCTTTCATACCATGCAGGTACTTCATCAGATACGATTAAAAACATTTCAACATAATTTTATATGCTAATGCTTCAGGTCACATAACCTGAGTACTGGTTTAATTGGAATAAAATCATTTAATTCTTTCACACTTGTTGCCTTGCAGGATGTGCATCCATTTAATCTCAATGCATTCTGCCCTAGTTCTAATATCACCACCCCTTAATCCCAGGTACACAGAGTTCCAAGACCATAAATTTAAACCAGTGATCATTCCCTGCATTTTTCACGAGTTTATAAAGTGCATTTTCTCATCACATTTATTGATACTGTAAAGGTGTTCTCTGATATGATCCGTCAAACATTGGTTAGATTTACTGATGTAGAAGGATTGGCAAACCTCAAAAGAGGTACAGTATACCAAATTAGAACTACCACAGTCAGCATGAAGTTTAACACTGAAAGCACGCCCTGTATCTGGATGTACAAACTAATCATCTGTATTAATAAACCTACAAGCATTACAATGATGGCAGAGGTAGGTGCCTATCTTACTGACACTAATATTCTTGTCTGACTTTACCAAAGGTTTATAACACAGCATTTTCTTTATGGAAGGATGGTTCTTGGAGACATGCCCAACATACTCTTACACTTCTCATCAGACATCAAGACCCTCCAATGTTTTTTTAACTATGTCACACAAAGCTAGAATCATTGGTATAAATGAGACTCATACGTATGGGTTCAACAGACCATGAGACAGAAGAGGTGGCATAGCCTGTCCGATCTTCAAAAAAATGGTCTAGTGCTAGTATCTCTCAGTAAAATCGTATCATTCTGGGCGGTCATAATCTCAGAGTCAGTATATCCTCTGTTCAAAAAACTAGTGGTCAAATCATTAAAATACCCAGGCATCTCACTATCTCTTCTGTGTAATCTAGCTGTTGTGAAGAACTGTCCTCTCAACCATTCCACTTCACATGTTTAGGGTGCATGCGATGAGCATTTACAGTGTTGTTGGTCTTGCATGGCTTTACATACTGTTTAGTATATAGCCCTCCCAACGTTTTACAGACTGTTACATCTAAAAAAGAAATAAGTTCACCTGAACATTCATATGTAAAACATAAAAAACTCATAGTCCCATTCAGATATTGTACAGATTGGTTTAGGGTCTCATGTGTATCCCCCCAAACAAAAAACAGGTCATCTATGTAATGGCCATAAGTAGAGGATGGACCTCAAAAAGCTGTTCGCACTAGAGAACACAAACTGTGATTCTCACTCAGCCAAAACTAAGTTGGCGTAATGTTTAGCACAAACAGTGCCCATGGGTACCCCTGTGCGTTGTAAATAAAACTTGTTTTCAAAGACAAAAGCATTGTGCTCTAGAATAATCATCTCTGAGACTACAAACCAAATAGATCTTATCATTACTAAAGCTAAAATGCTGGCTGAGAAACAACCTAATGTTCTCAACACCAGCGTCATTGGGAATGCACGTGAAGAGAGAAGTCACATTCATAGTCACTAAAAGAACATCTTCACTGTAGTTCTCAGTAGACCAGTCACACAGCTTACAAAGAAAATCTTTCATGTCCCTCAGTATATTCCTCACACCATGAACTACAGGGCGAAGTTGTTTTTCTACATAAATAGACATGGGCTCTGTGGCCCACACTCTACCAGTACTACTACTGCTTCCTTCTATCCAAGTCTACAATATATATTCTACAAAACACAAAAAAACAAGTCTACAAAATACTATATCTACAAACAGTTAAAACTGTAGTTCTAGTGGAGGTCTTTATTTCACCTGGCATTATCTGTAGTAATTTGGTCTTTGAAGATACTCTTGTTCTCATTCTTATGTCCTGATTCCTGTTTGGTGCCTTCTCTGCCAGGATACCATTGGGCCAAAATGCATCCCTGTGACATTTAAAAAAAAAAAAATTAGTGCCACAGGCATCATATCTACCAAGCCTCACATTAAATACTTTATGCATGCATGCTCATAGGCACACATACACGCACACATATATACAGATACCTTATATGGGTTGCATTCTGTGTAGAGTACTCATCATTACGTCTGGCTGGTTTCTCCACGATGCCTTCACTTTCCTCGCACATCCCAAAGACATGCTGTTGGTAAACAGCAACCCCCAAAGGTGAGCAAGTAGAGTTGCAAGTACATGCATACATCCTGCAAGTGACTGGCATTCCATGAAAAATTAGTTAACTGACATACGACCACTGAGTGGTGAGCTTCACAAGTAGTTAGTAGGCTTGCAGTCCAGGGGATCATTGAGAAGCCTATCCCAAATTCCCAGTTAACCAAAACCCTGTCTGGTTAAGTGACTTGCTCAAAATCACACAGTAGGCAAAGTAGGGCTGAGGGAATCAAATCCTGTACCACAGGAACTATAGCTCACAGGCGTAACTTCTTTGCCAGCTGATATATGATTTTAAATATGAAGTGGGTTAAGAAAATTAATGAAGTCTTAATTTTAGAGACCTGTTGGATACTACAAAT
This sequence comes from Protopterus annectens, assembly GCF_019279795.1. NCBI lineage: Eukaryota > Metazoa > Chordata > Ceratodontiformes > Protopteridae > Protopterus > Protopterus annectens. Next base: position 242,128,386 of record NC_056731.1, on the reverse strand, counting down.
TTTATTTTTACAACCTGCAGAGTTGAAAACATTTCTACTGCAAAGAAATCTGTAACAGTTCTGAGCAGAAAGCATTTCATTACTTTATCAGTGAATACAAAAAAACTGACGTTGCTTTAAAAGTAAAGCTAAAACTAATAGCCCTCAAGTTATCCCACGATATTTAGCAGATTTTTATTTCCAGAACACCACCAACATCAGATAATAGGCTAATTGGCAGTTACTAGGCATACATTCCAGGAGACCTTTAAGGAATCCAGCCCAAATCCCTAACTTCTCCAAAGCACTTGCTGACTAGCTGAATGTCACACAATAGGCAAATGACAGAGGAAAGATTCAAAGCCTGTACCCTTTGAACAGGAAGCAGCTCATTAACAGGTCACAGCTTTAGTTGTTTGTCCTGTCAATAAAGGCAGTTCTTTCACTTTCCAGATACTTCTGAACTTGAAAAGATGTAATAGGGTATAAACGGGTAGGGGATCTATCTCAAGGAAAAGAGAACACAACAAGCTAGGAAAAGCTAGCCAAAACTCTACAATGTACGAGGTATATTAACCCCAGCTAATGATGGACTGTGCTAGAGTGAGCAAGATGTCATCTTAAAGGGGGGGGGGGCATATTCAGACAATGTGTGTTAAATGAAAAAAGACATTATGGTTAATGTGAAGACATTCAGCGTTTGGTACAGCAGTTCATATCATCAAACGTTTCATATCTGCATTAACATAAAAACTGTGCAGCAAACAAATGTTGCCATCCATACCTTGCACCTCCTTTGTTCGAAAATTCTGGATGAGGCCAACAATAAATGGGAGGGTACAAGCCCAAAATCACTGACAAGTTAAAATATTTCTCCCAATTCACTTAAGTTAATAGGATAATGTTTTGTATTAACTTGCATTTTTCTGAACAAGAAGTATGAAACTAGCACTACTGTCTGACAACAGTCCTCAATGACTTAGCAGAAAATCAGCATTTTACGAGGCAAAACCAGAGACATTTGAGAGGTATGTTGCCATCTTATACAAAGTAATACAGTACACAATTATGGCATTCATAACATATCTGTGCTTGGTTTTTGCAGATTAATGTGGCTGTTTTGAATGCTATGAAAATATGATAAGCACAATTTGCATGTATTGTGTTGCATCACAAAATGACAATGTGCTACCCATGCTTATCATACATCACTGGATAGCTGTTGGAAAGAAGCACAGTTCACGTACTGGTATACTGTACCCTGCAGACTTACAGAAACATAACTTTCAACATAAACCTTTTTTTCATAAATTTAAATTTGCAATACATAACTTGTGTCACCACACATACTAATAACCTTGCTTACAAGATTTCAGGAAGCAAACTGTAGATATTACTGATATTATATTGGACATTAAGAAATTTATTAGAAACGTAAATCTAAAGATTTTGTTTGGCAATAACATAGCTGAATTTAATAGTAATGCTAGAAAACCCTCTAGCTTTATACCTCCATGTCATCCTTTACTCGAAGCTTTTGAAAAAAACATGTGAACGCAATTTATTTGACTTATATAGATCAAGTATCAAACCTGAATTCTTTAACTTAACATTCGATGAATTTTCAGCAATAAAGAAGTTGCAAGACAACAATAATATAATAATTCGACAAGCTGATAAAGGTGGTGCTGTTGTTATTTTAAACCATGACATGTATTCTAATACAATGAGTACTTTTGCTTGATGACACTGACACTTATTCAGTATTAAGTAATGTGATGCTTGACAAATTGATCAAGAATGTACATCAGGAATTATATGACATGTTGCTTTGTGGTTTAGTTAATGGAGATCTATAAAAGTACTTATTAGTTGAACATCCCCTCATTCCAACAATAAAGGGCCTTCCTAAGATTCATAAAAAGTTGGAAAACCCACCTCTGAGACCTATAGTCTCAGGTGGGGGGTGGCTCACGGAACCAGCTTCAATTTTTATAGAAAAACAGTTAAAACCAATAGTTAATGAATCTACTATTATACTAAAAGATACCCAACAATTTTTAGAAAGTTATGGAACATACCTCTCTAGTCATGTAACATCCAATAATGAGATATTAGTTACTTTAGATGCAGTATCTTTATTTACTACTATTCCACATGACACTGGCATGGAATATATCAGGCTTTATTTGATTGAAAAGGGGATGCCAAGAGATATGGTTATCAGGATCCTAACCCTACTTGATTTAGTATTGCACAACAATGCATTTACTTACAATAATACATACTATCTACAAAAGGAAGGTGTAGCAATGGGTACTCCCTGCGCAAATTCCTATGCAAACTTAGTATTGGCCTATTGGGAACAAACTTATGTAACAACCAATATTCTATAGAACAATAACATCACATTCTATAAACGTTTTGTAGATGATGTGTTTTTTGTATGGAATGATACAGTTGAGAAATTGATTGAGTTCATTGATTATATAAATGGTACTACAAATTTTTTAAGATTTGATTTCAAATATTCTTTGGATATGATAGATTTTCTAGATGTTCAGATTATCAAAAAAGATGATAGGATACATTCAGAGGTATATAGGAAATCCTGTTGGCGTAACAACATTTTACATCGTACCAGCATGCACCCCCAACATATATATGGAAATATTGTAGATAATCCGACACTAAGGATATCTCATCTTACAACAGATGATGAGACTTTTTTTTCCAAACAAGAAATGTTAGTGGACAATTTTCTAAAAAGGGGATATAATAGGAAAGAAGCAGATAAAGGTGTACCATGTAAATAGTACTGTTAGAAGAGGGAATGGTAAACCTTATCTATTTAGAGACCATGGACATGCCTCTGGAATAAGAGAAAGGAATACAACTCCCAGTGTTAGTAGAATTGTCATTCCATATAGCAATGTTAACTTGAAAATTAAGGAGGTGATTAGTAAAAATTGGAATATTATAACTACTGACGAAAGAATTTCTGAGCTAGTGGGTGATAGGCCAAGTTTTACTTATAGAAACACCAAATCCCTAAAAAGGTTGTTGTGCTATCACAACAATACAAAAGTTAGCAGCTTATCCAACAGTAAAGGTACCTTTCCCTGTAGAGGCTGTAACCAATGTAACTATATGTCTGGTAAAAATGTTTTTGTACATCATGATAGAGATATTGATTATACGTTAAACTTTTGTGCTGATTGTAGATCTAGGGATCTAGTGTACCTGGCAGTATGTCAACTATGCTCCTGCTTCTATGTTGGTAAAACCAATAGAAGTCTTAGAGAGCGCGTACGGGAGCATATATATGCTATAAACAGGGAAAACGAACATAATGCTTTGCCCAGACACGTCTTGAATACAGGCACAACAAACACTTTTAAGTTCATAGAACAAATAGACTAGGTAATATAAAAAATTACACAGAAGAATGCGAAAATAGATGGATTATTAAGTTACAGGGACATATAGGACATGGGCTGAATGAAAGGGCTACATTAAAGCCCTTTTTAATATCACGCCCTTACACACATTAGTCTCTACATATATTCATGCATATATATATATATATATATATATATATATATATATATATATATATATATATATATATATATATATATATATATACACTTTTAATATACATATATATTAGTAACATATAGTTTTTAAACTTTTTATATATATTTATATTATTCTAGTTATTTATATAATGGTCTCCAATTATTAACATTAAATAACTGTTTTTTAGACTATGTGTGACTATATTTGTGAATTGTTGCTTTAATATGTATGATAGATTAATTTCTCTCCAACTTTGATTGGTTAGCTTGATTTTAAATTTATTTATAACCATGTTTTTGTCATAAACTGTTTTAAAGTCTGAAGAAGCGTTGTGAAAGCGCTAACTATACTGCAGTTGAATAAAAGTGTGTTATCGGCCGTGGTGAGCCTCATCTGTTTTTTGGTTTTATGAGTATTTCTTCTGAAGAGGCTCTTCATCCAGGACTGTTTGTCTTACCTAAACTGGTTAATTATTCTGTTGATGATCAGGACTGAATAACTTTAATCATTATCTTATGGATCAGTATGAAATCAGAAACTATAATAGTGACCACTTTTATTCACTCATTCCTGTTGAAACTAACTGCTTATCATTTGATAGCTAAACTTTCCATTAACTTCAATTCCTACTCAACTAAATTCTGAAGTGCTAGTAATTCCATTTCTTGGAACTTCCTTCATTAGCAGAGAATCAGGTTTTATAATGTGTGATATCCTTCAAGTAAACCTTCTACACCTGCAAACAAATAGTACTGCAGTGAAGGAAATGAAAGTTACAGTTCTGCACTGTATCACTGTGCGACTGCTGTGCTGCCACACTGTGAAGCTTCTCACACGTCAAATGACCCAAAGCATTAGAAATACACCCAATGTGCTACAATATGAAAACAGACAGTGCACATATTAGTTTTGCATTAACATGTCTGTAGCTTTTAAATCAAAAGACTTACATGGTGCCTTGAACATGTTAAGAAGTTGTGTTGTGCCTGCAAAACCTGGGCTGTGCCTCCAAATTACCTACTGTGATCAGTGTACTACCACAGTAAAACTAAATAAAGAGAACATGGCTTGTTTTTCAATGCCTTTTAGACCAAATGCTTCTTCACAGGTACTTTCAGATAAAATATTTTAATTAATTTATTTATTTCCAGTTTGTTAACCAGGCAGGTGGACTGTTCAATAGACCCTTTTCACCCATGATCAAGGCCACTTGGCGCATACATGTACATGTAACAATTTATAGAGATAGTAGTACAAATAAGTCAAGTAGATTAAAAATACGAAGGGTCATAGCAAGAAATTATAATACACTGTATTCTAGCATTTTAACTGCATAGTTATAGTAAGTGCTGGGAGTTTTGGCATAAGCACAGCAAGCAATTATTAACCCCTTCCTCTAACATCAAGCACTAACTAGCCACTGTCCCTAAAGCATACGCATTTACTATACTGCAGCGTTTGTTCTTTTAATTTAGTTTTGAATGCTTCAAGAGTGTTTTGCTCCCTAGCTTCTGTTGAGTTTATTTCAGACTGCTGGAGACAGCTTTCAGAATGCAAATTCTCCTGTGGCTCTCTGAAAGTTTGGTCTGAGTGTTAAGCTCTCTCTCTGACTCTCTCTCAGTGAATGTTTAGTTGTTTAATTTACAGTTTGGACTTTACAGGTCGACAATGTCTCATTTTAATAATCTGTATATCTATAAACCTAGTAGAAGGTTGTTCTTTCATTGACAGGTAGCCACTTGACACACCGGAGAAGCTGGCAATGAGTACTTGGTTCAGCAACTACAGCAAATCTACAGATGCTATTAGCAGTAGTTTATAATTCTAGCATATCTGTGGTACACTGAAGAGTTATTAAAGGGAGCTCATACTCAACTTTTGGGAAGAGTGTATTTCTAGTTACGGATTTGAGTGTGTTGGGGGAGAAGGTAGGACAGCATGTAGCATTAAAGTTTCAAGCAATGCAATTTAACAACAAAGTTATCCATATGATTTGTCAATGGGAGGGCATGGTCTAAGGTGATCCTTAGATATTTTTGCTCTGCTACTTTATATGACATATAGCCTAATAACTGTTAGGTGCAGAGTTTTTGGAAGATATTTATAAGGCACCAAAGACCATTGCAGTGGATTTCATGGGATTAATAAGCAGCATACCTTCATCTGTCCATTGACAGAGCCTTGTAAAAACAGCTTTGGCTGCAGGGTGCCAGTGTCTACCTCACTCTAACAGCAGCAGATAGGCAGTTTATACAACTATACTGAGCTGGGATAGCTCAGTGGAAATGTCATTAACAAACAGTGGAAACAGAAAAGACCAGAGTATGGATCCTTGTGAGACATCTATTGTAATAGTATCGTGAATAGACAGTGAGAGTTGCCGAACAGTATGTGGCATGTTCTACTTTGGAAATAGCTTTCAAATCATCTTACAGGTTTTGAGACAAAGTGAGGTTTAATACTAGCAAATTAAAAGAAGAGCACTTTTGTCTTACAGACTTCTTTAAATCTAGTTAAATTTTAAAACTGCAAACTTGCATAACAACATCTAAACCAACACTAAGGACTGGAGCATGAATTTGTACATGTGGGGAAAAAAAGAAACTATAGATGGGATCTGGGGAAGGGGTTATTGCTAGTGTCCAAGTCTAGCGTTCAAAGATTAATTTTTTTCCCACATGTACCAACGTGTAGTTTTATCTACATTAAACCTCATATTTTGCTGTAATAAATGATTAAATACATACCGTTTTTAATAAAGTTAATTTTACCTTGTTGGTTATTAGTGTCTGCAGTGTCCCTTTGCTACCTATCATAAACACAAGAAGGGAGAGAGAAATGTTTCTTTACTTGTTGTTAATCTTGATTTTTACAACAGTTGGGCAGTTAATCCAACCTCATACATGGAGAAAAGCCATAGTTTCAACAGCACAGCTACTCTGTCTTTATCAATACATTTTATTTGACTTGCATTTTATCTTGCATATATCCAAATTCTTCAGTTAACTACAATAACTGTGTATTTCTAAATTGAATTGCTCTGTCAAGTCATCAGAACATCTACAGTCTTTGGTGTATGTTGTGCTCTTGCAAAGAAAAAAAAAGGGGGGGGGGACATAGCAAGTTATTTCTAGGCCCTCAAGAATTCTTAACTTCTAACTGCTGCTAATTTTTCTTTTGCATCTTGAAGAAAAGGAAATTAGATACTTTTAAGGCTTTTTCAAGTGCAACATGCACAACTGTGCACAAGACACCTTTTCAGACTTCTGAGCTATTCTTCTCACAGTAAATAATGCAATGAATTTCAGCATACAAACCTTCCAAGTTTTCCTTGAGTCTATTTACCATAACAGGGTTTCTGGTGGTCACAGATGAAAAGGATTTTCACTGTGAATTTCATGTTGACATCAAAAAAATAAAAGTTCTTGAAAGGAAATAAGAAGTTATGTACTCACCATAATGTTCCATGCTTGTTGTCCAGGGACTGCTGGACTCTTGAATCACCCCTAATTCCAACATCTCCTGTACCTCTTCCCTCAGAGTCTGTCTGACTCTCTCAGGCACCCTATAAGGGGCCTGCCTAATAGGCCTTTGGGGTCCTGTATCCACCTGGTGCTGCACCAGGTGGGTGCACCCTGGTTTCCCAGTGAACAGGTCCACAAACTCCTGCAACACTGATCGGATTTCTCGAACATGGGTAGGAGATAGCTGCTGGGACATTGCTACCCCTTCCACCGAGGTATCAACCGGAGCCTCACTGAAGAGATCAGTCACAAGATTTCTCTCAGACTCCTCCTGCAATCCACTGCAAATGCTCAACACAAGTGTCTCCCTATCATGGTAAAGTTTCATCATGTTAACATGGTACAATTTGTGCCCCTGCCTTCTGCGTAGCAGTTCCACCCTGTAGTTAACATCACTTACCTTTCTTGCCACCTTGTAGGGTCTCTCCCAAGCTGCTTGCAGCTTGTTGTGTCTGACAGGAATGAGAACCATTACCTGCTGCCCCAGAGCATATTCCCTAGCTCAAGCATTCCTGTCATACCACACCTTTTTCTGTTGTTGGGCTTCTGCCAGGTTCTCCTGGGCCAAGCCCATGAGTTCTGTGAGCCTTGTCCTGAGGTTCAGGACATATGCCACAACAGACTCCTTGTGAGACTCGCACTCACCTTCCCACTCATCTCGAATTAAATCTAGAGGTCCCCTCACCCTATGCCCATACAACAACTCAAAGGGTGAAAAACCTGTGGATTCCTGGGGAACCACTGTAAGCAAAACAGATAGGGCAAATATTTGTCCCACTCCCACTTAAACTGATCTGCAAATGCCCGTAGCATGGACTTGACTGTAGAGTTTAACCTCTCAACAAGACCATCAGTCTGAGGATGGTCGGGGGTTGGTCTTCATGTGCTTCACCCCACAGGACTTCCACAGACAAGCCAGCAGGTCTGACATAAAACTGGTACCTCTGTCAGACAGTATTTCCTTTGGGAAACCTACCCTGCTGAAAATCTCTAGCAAAGCATTGCCACCTTCTCTGCCTCAATGGAGGACAAAGCCACTGCCTCAAGGTATCGTGTAGTATAATCTACAATCACTAGGATATACTTTTTCCCTGTGGAACTTGGGGTACTCAGAAGACCCACAATATCCCTAGCTACCCTCTGAAATGGCTCCTCAATTACAGGCAAAATCATCAAAGGAGCTGTCACCTTGTCTCCTGCCTACCTTTTGGCACTGCTCACAGGTCCTGCAGTACCCTGTTATATCTCTGGAAATTCCAAGCCAATAGAAGTTTTGCATAATATGCCTCTTTGTACGTTTTATGCACATATGACCTGAAAAGGGAATATCATGGGCTATGACTAGAAGCGCCAGACGGTAAGCTCTAGGCACTACCAACTGCTGTACTCTCTCACCTTCTAGCCCTCTCTCAGGGATCCACTCGCTGTACAGTAACCCTTTGTTCAGTATACAGATTCCCCTTCCCTTGAGAATCAAGTGCCTCCCTAGCTACCTGCCTCAAGTCTTGGAATGTAGGGTCTGAGAGCTGAGCCTGTCTCAAAAGTCTCTCCTTGTAACCCTTCCCAGCTCACCTTCCACAGGAAGTCTGGCATCCTCTGACAGTGGTGCCACACTGTCAGCCTGGGTACTACTACTCACCTCTTCCTTTGCAGTCACTCTGTCCAAGGGACCATCAGTACTCACAAGCAGCTGTGGCTCACATTCAGTCTCACTGCTACTTAGTAGCTCCCTCCCTGAAGTAACCACCTCAGCAGTCCTGGCTGCAAGTATATGGTCTGTCTGGGTCTGGGTCTCCCCAGGCTACCAGACTTGCATGCTTGCCTCCTAGCCTGACTGCTTTTAACTGCATAAGTACATGGTACTGCCTCATCCAAATCCTTCCCTCTAAGGACATCTGCAAGATGGTAGTTCCACACCCCGGTTGTCTCAAGACAACCTACTACTGGCATTTTGTCTTTACCGCTTACTGGCTCCCTCACCTTTGGTTCCCCACCTTGCCTCCATGGACATCTGTATGCCACATGGCCCCACTGGTCACATTCAAAACATTTCACCCTAGGTCCTGGACGCGTAACTGTACTAGTGGCTTCCCCTGCTACTGGTGGATTCTGTTGGGGCAGTTTGTGCTGCCCACCATGGGTTCCTTTAGACCCATGAGCAGTACTGGGGGTCCCTTTCCTGTGCAGGGCTACCCTGCTTGCTAGGTATAGGTCTCCCTTCTTCCTCAACTCCTCTGAAGTAGCACACTGTTTTATCAGCTAACCAGATCCTCATGTCCTCAGGCAAAGTGTTAAGGGCTTGTTCCCTTACCACAAGGTCTGCCAGCCCTTCCAAAGTGGTTACCTGACATCCACTCACCCAGCTATGAAAATAAGTGCTCAGTTCAACAACATATTCACATACATTTTCATCTGCCTTGCGTCTATGCTTACAAAACTTTTTCCTATACATTTCAGGTGTTAGCTTAAAACATTCTAATACATGTCTTTTTTACAGCAGTATCAAAACAGTCAGTGTCATGCATTTTTGCTAAAGAAGTTCCACCTTTACCATGGAGTAGGGGGGGGTCAGGAACCGTATCCAGAGCTTTTGGTCAACTTCATACTGTTTACATACCCACTCAAACATATGAAGCAAGCTACCAAAACTATCCCCCTCTTTAAATCGTGGAAGAAATTTACAGACCTTTTGTGCTTCTGGGGTCCGGTTACTCCCTTCCACATTACCTCCATGACTCTGTCGAAGAGTCAGCATTTCCCTCTCATGCTTTCTCTGCTGTTACTGTTCTTCATCTTCTAGGCTCCTCATTCTCTCAGCTGCTTCTAGTTCCATAAGCATGGCCTCCAACTCAAGTCTCTTCGGCTTCAGCTGGATTTTTAAGTCCACTGCAGAAAGGTTGAGCTGTCCATTCTCTGAGGATACTGTATCTCCACTGTCAGCCTGACTGTCTTCCAGGTTGCTGTTTTTTGATGCAGCTGTAACCAAGGTTGCGATCAGGTCTGCCTTAGTCAGGTTTCCATGCACCAGCCCCCTAGCCTGGCACATCTCCGCCAGCTGGCTCCTGGTCAGCTTTCCATACTCCTCTGCTGAAATGCTGCCTGCTCAGTCTGACTAACACTAAGCTAACAAAAGAAATAACACAATTGTGATCTGAATTCTGAGTATACACTGCGTGGCTGTTTTAGAGTACAAAACACTTTCAGAGATCACTGTACATAAGCTACAGGAATTCACTCTACCCACACCATTACAAGCCAATTAGTGTGTGAAGTAGATCCCACCACATGTGACGGCTGTGCCCTGGCCCAGCAATCAAGGAGCCTCAATCCTCACCACTAACAACCAGGGTGGTCGCCTCTGAGAAGAAGAAAGGATACCTAATACAGTAAAGGACAATTTCCCTTAAGTGCACACAGAGATCACAGTCAGTCTGGGGCTGGTTGCTCCTTTGCTCACAAGGTCCCCAATAAGACTCCCCACTGGCACAGCTATAGGGTCCAGGTCTCAGCCTAACTGGGTAAACTAAAACCTCCAGTACCCCCTCTCTGTCCAACCAGTGCTTCGTGTCTCTGCCCAGGTAGCTGATACATACACAAATGCACTTTGAGAAACACTAACCAACAGCTCTGCTGAGGCCCTCCCAAATTATATCATTTTGACATTTAGGTTTTCCCAGTATTCATATTGCATCTTCTTGACACCTGGTCTGAGTTCTCAGACCACAAACTGCATTATTTAGCAATCTAACACCTGCTCAGAAACTTAACAACAATAAAAGACACTTCACATGTATACTCTAACAGAAACCAGAGCAGTACAGCATCATCACATGTAAATTCTGGTCAAACACTTTAGCCTTAAAACAATGGGCATGAAACCTTCATCCAGACACACTGGAACCGACTTGTAAAACATTAAAGAGATTCATAAGATCTTTTCAACTTTAAAAGACACATTTGAAATACTTGGCTTGGTTTTCCTTACAGCAGATGGCAATGTTGCAACAATCCTGAAGTTCACATTTTACAGTGTTTTCTTACATTTAAAAACACAAGCCTGTATTTTACATTTATTTATACAGTTGATAGAATTATGTATCAAATTCTATTTGACTAGGCTGGCAGCCTTCGCCCATCTCTCCCCAGTCGTCACAAGGCTATCACGTGATGGTTTCGGTAACAATGTCGACAACTGTGTCCATCATCTGGGTCGACACTGTGGCCGTTTGGACTGTTTGTGTTGGGTTTTACTTTTTGTTTTTTCGAACGGAAAATGTTTTGCCGTTCGAACAAACGATAGTAAACCGAAAAACATATCCCTACAGCAGACAAGGTCTTTCCTTCTTGTTCACATCTGGAGTGTGTGTGTCTTTCACTTTAGGGACAAATAAGGAAGATTCATCAAACGAAGCATTGATGAGCGAAGGCTTAAAGGCAACACAAAGTCACAAAGATGCATCCAGACAAGTCTCCTAATGGCTATGTCTGAACTGCCTACCTGTGAGGTACCTTCCACCACTTGAGAGATCAGCCTCATGGATGCATTAAATATCGACTGGAGGATGGCCAGCTGTGAGGAAACTATTTTGGTCCTCAGAAGTCATGGACCAAAAAAGAGATTTGGAGAGCTCTTTAGTCAAATCTATTTGCAATCTTGTAAAATGTGCCAGATAATTCAACAACCACAGAGCAAAAGTCACTGAAGCATAAACGCGCTTAAAGAATCTAAGTCCCTTGACTTCTTCTTTGGGGAATGCACAGAACAGCTCTGTTCTACAAGCTCTTTTTAGTTGTTGCTGCCACAACCCGCGGCATCAACTGGGACCCCCTTGTTCCAGAGGTAAGATGGAAAGAACACTTAAGGAAAGAATGTACAAACATCTCTGTGACATTAAGAACGCTAACCAGGCTAATGCCCTTGCAAAACATATTACATCAAATCTTAACCATGTTTTTAAATTTTTATTGTGGAACAAGTTATTACAAATATTCAAAGTGGACCCTGGGGTTTGATACTTGAAAAGAGGGAGCTGGCTTGGCAGCTCCGATTAAATGCTATCTGTCATTAATGGATCTATTTCCATCTCTTCCTTGTTAAGATTAGAGGCTTATAACAGAGAAGTATGTTGAAGTTTTAGTCTTTGAAATTCTTAATTTACATTTATGTTTTCTTATATTATTGCATGTAAATTTATTGTGGTATTTCACTTTAAATTTTTTGGCCGGAAAGTGATCATGTGATTCCTGGTGGTTTGAATACCTGTCTTTGATTATATTATTTTGTCTGAGGAAGTCTTACAGAAATAAGATTAATCAGTCCAAGGAGTGCAGTATTCATTCCCCTTTGTTCTGTGGATTAGAAAAGAAGGTTGGCTTATGGAATAAAAGCTTTTTTTTTTTTTTTTTTTTTTTTAATAGCACTGAATTGCTTATCCAGCTACGATTTCTGTATCAGTTTTTTTTTATTTTAATGAAAAATTTAACTAAGAACTATTTTAAGGAGTCACTAAAGCTTGTGAGTGAAAGGATCCACTTCTGTAGTAATAAGGGAGTAAATGAGATCTGAGGTATATTAGGTGGGCAGTGCATTATGGGTAAAGGGAGGAGCTTGACAGTTTGGATATGAGGATATAGTAGGAGTGGCCAAGTTGGATCAGACACCCATCAGTTGAGGAATGAATGAAAATGACATCATCAGATCGAAGATGGCTAGCCAAAGTGAATAAGGAGCAAAAAAGAGCCAGTGAGCACAGAGGAAAGGTGCACTTATGAAACTGTTAACTGGTCACAACATGCATCATCTTGGGTGTGACCATCCTCAATGTAGGAACTTCTAAAAAACGTAATTCTGATAGTGGAAAGGACAAACCGATGAGAAAACCTACGAAGAAAGGGCCCTGCTTTTAGATTTTAACATATTGCTGTATAATTAAGTGGGCAATGAAACATTTGATATCTGGTGAAGTAGCAGGCTGCAATAAACAAAGTACAGTTGTGTACACTTACCATAAATGTAAATGTTCGAGTGCATTCACTGTTGCAGTCATCACATTTGGGTTATCTGCTTGCAGTAGCTCTCAGTCGGCTGATTATCAAAGTCTTGGGTCCTGCGTCGGTTGCTGTCTCATCTTCCATGACATCAGGTAGCCAGGGGTATAAAGCATGCAGCCGACGCCATTACATCAGTTTTTCTTGCCCCAGATGTCAGGTGCCCCCATAATGGGAAGTAATTATATATACAAGGTTACACCTCCAACAAAAAGCAAATACACCAAAAAGCTTTAAGCACAGTAAACAAGAATAGAGGTATAGCCAATAGAAGTTAGGGGGCTGGAGGGAGGGTAACTTTCATAAAGTAATTTATCATAATACAACAATTTGCATTTTGTACACTACATATAAAATGCAGACAGGAGCAGGTGTTCTAAGTGTTTCACTGTTGCAGTCATCACATTTGGGTTATCTGCTTGCAGTAGCTCTCAGGCGGCTGATTATCAAAGTCTTGGGTCCTGCGTCGGTTGCTGTCTCATCTTCCATGACATCAGGTAGTCAGGGGTATAAAGCATGCAGCTGACGCCATTACATCAGTTTTTCTTGCCCCAGATGTCAGGTGCCCCCATAATGGGAAGCAATTATATATACAAGGTTACACCTCCAACAAAAAGCAAATAAACCAAAAAGCTTTAAGCACAGTAAACAAGAATATAGGTATAGCCAATAGAAGTTAGGGGGCTGGAGGGAGGGTAACTAGGACTGCAATAGTGAATACACTCGAACATCTGCATTTATGGTAAGTGTACAGAACTGTACTATGCTCTTCGTGTTTCACTGTTGCATTCATCACATTTGGGTAGATTCCCAAAGTTAAGGATGGGAGGAGGTAATTAGATAGCATTATGACCAGCTATAAGGCCCTGCAAGACTGCAGTGGCAAAGCCAGCTCTGGATTTAGAAAAAATTGGCAAATGGTAATGCTTGGTGAAGGTATGTACATAACTCCAGGTAGCAGCTCCTAGGATGTCCCTGCTAGGGACACCTCTGAGAAAGGCTGTAGAGGTTGATGCAGTCCTGGTTAAATGTGGTCTTATCCCCTGTGGGGTAGGTTTTCCATGGTGCTTATAGCAGAAATTAATGCAATGGCCTATCCATTTAGAAATGGTTTGCTTTGAAATGGCCTTCCCCTCTGCCCCTGCAGCAAACCAGCAGCTGTTCAAGATTTCCTGAGAGGCTTAGTCCTGTCCAAGTAAAATCTAAGTTATCTGTGCACGTCCAAGGAGTGCAGTATTCATTCCCCTTTGTTCTGTGGATTAGAAAAGAAGGTTGGCAAATGAATGGACTGATTATGGGCCACACTGGATACCACCTTGGGCATGAAGGAGGGACTGGTCCTGAGGGGCACCCTGTCCGCATGAAAGATGATGAAAGGCTCCACTGTCATGAGGGCTGTAATTCAGACAGCATTCTTGCTGAAATGATGGCTAAAAGGAAGGCTGTTTTCCAAAAAAGGAATTTCAACTCTGCATTTGCAGCTGGCTAAAAAGGAGGTAGAGTGAGTTTTTCCAATACAAAGTTAAGGTCCCAGGCTGGAGTAGGGGCTCTCCTGGGTGGTCTTAAGTTTTTGGCCACTCTGAGGAACTGCTTCAGCAGTGGATGAGAGAAGAGGGGTGGTTCTGTGTTGTAATGAGCTGAAATGGTTGAGGCATGAATTTTAATGGAGGAAACGGAAAGGCCCTTGTGAAGCATCTCAGTTAAGTATTGAAGAATCTGAGGTAAACTGGGCGCTGCTGTGCCCATCCCCTGAGTTTGGTTCCAGAAAAGAATCTTTTCCGTTTTTCGGCATAGGATTTTCTAGTACTAGGCCTCCTTGCCACCAGAATGACATCCATCACTTGCTTACTGAGAGATGGTAACGGAGAGATCAGGTAATTAGCCAGGCTGCCAGGTTCAGGGTTTGAAGCTGTGGGTGCACAATCTTGCCCTCTTGCTGGGACAGCAGGGCAGGGGTCAGAGGCAGGTGCCATGGAGCCAGCAGTGACATACTGCGCAAAAGGGGGTACCAGTGTTGGTGTGGCCAGTCTGGTGCGATCAGTATTGTCCTTGGTTTGTCCTGTTTCACCTTTAGTAGTACCTTGGAGAGGAGAGGCAGACGGGGAAAGGCATAAAAGTACAGTTCTGTACCTACCATAAATGTAGATGTTCGAGTGCTAATACAGCTGCAGTCATAACAGATGGGTTCTCCTGCCGTCAGGCGGATCTTCGGTCGGCCGAATTCCAAAGTCTAGGTCTGGCGTCGGTTGTCGTCGCTTCTTCCCTGACATCAGTGCGACAGGGGTATAAAGGAACCAGCTGACGCCATTTTCTTCAGTTTTTCTAGCCCCAGATGTCAGGTGCCCCCAGAAGGAAGGCAATACATAAATTTGTGTGATAATGCAGTGCAATATAATCAAAATACAGTAGTTGCAAGCAAATACATCATAAATGAAAACCCCAATCAGGTTGTATGAGGATGTGTTATCCTATAGGCCTGTCCCAAGAGGGGAAGGAGGGAGGGAAACCTGGACTGCAGCTGTATTAGCACTCGAACATCTACATTTATGGTAGGTACAAAACTGTACTATGTTCATTGTGCATACAGCTGCAGTCATAACAGATGGGTAGAATCCCAAAGCTAAGAAAGGGGTGGTAGGCACTAGGTGGAACTAGGAGGAGCCAAAATGCCCTGCAAGACTGCAGTGGCAAAGCCTGCTCTAGATTTGGAGTATAATGGTAGGTTGTAGTGCTTGGAGAAGGTATGCACAGAACACCAAGTGGCTGCTTCCAAAATATCCTTGGTAGGAACTCCTCTGAGGAAGGCTGCAGAGGTGGCTGTGGCCCTGGTGGAATGAGTTCTAATGCCTGTAGGAACAGTTTTGCCATGAAAGGAATAGCAAAAGCGTATGCAGTGGGCTATCCATTTTGAGATTGTCTGTTTGGAAATTGGCTTCCCTTGAGCTCCTACCACATAGGCCACAAAGAGCTGTTCTGATTTTCTGAAAGGCTTTGTTCTGTCCAAATAATAACGCAGTTGTCTGTGGATGTCCAAGGAATGTAGTAATCTCTCCCCTTTGTTTTGAGGATTAGGATAAAAAGTAGGTAAATGTATGGCCTGATTTAAAGCTACCCTGGATACCACTTTAGGCATAAAGGATGGGTTGGTTCGTAAGGAATCTCTGTCCTAATGGAAGATGATAAAAGGCTTGACAGCCATGAGAGCCTGTAGTTCTGAAACTCTACGAGCTGAGGTGATAGCCAGAAGGAAAGCTGTTTTCCAGGACAAATATTGCAAATCTGATGAGGCAGCTGGCTCAAAGGGAGGCAAGGTCAATTTTTCCAGAATGAAATTAAGATCCCAAGCAGGTATTGGTTGTTTCCTTGGAGGCCTTAAATTCTTAGCCCCTCTGAGGAACTGTCTTAAGAGAGGGTGAGAGAATAAAGGTGGATCAGTGTTGTATTCTGCAGAAATGGCTGAGGCATGTATTTTGATGGAGGAAAAAAAGTCCACTGCTTAGCAGTTCAGCCAAATATTGTAGTATCTGAGGTAAATTCAGTTTTCCAGGATCCTGGCCCTTTTTCTCATTCCAGACACAAAAACGTTTCCATTTTGCAGAGTAAGCTTTTCTAGTTGATGGCCTTCTGGCCTCCAAAATGACATCCTGCACCTCCTTGGAGAGTAGGGCCTGTTGTGATGCTAAGGAATCTTCCATGCGGCTAGACTTGAGTGTTTTTAGCTGGCTGTGAAGAGTTTTGAAACTGTGCTGAGTCAGAAGAAGAGGCATTAGAGGCAGGGTCCATGGAGGGGAATGCGTCAGGCTCCTCAGGAGTGGGTACCAGTGTTGCCTTGGCCAGTCCGGAGCAATGAGAATCATCTTTGGTCTGTCTGCTTTGGTCTTTAATAGAACTTTGGGCAGCAGAGGAAGAGGAGGGAAGGCATAAACTGTCATTGATGTCCAAAAGAAAGAAAGTCCACTCTCCAGGCCTTTGGTTGAAGATCCTTGAGCAGAATTTTGTCAATTGATGATTCTTGTGAGAGGCAACAAGATCTATGTCTGGCCTTCCCCATTCTTGGATTATTTCTGTAAAAACTTTTGGATGTAATTTCCATTCGTGTGGATCTGTCATATTCCTGCTTGGGTCGTCTGCCAGTGTGTTTTCCTTGCTTGGCAAGTACTGTGCTTGTAGTTCCATTTGTAAGTCCCTGGCCATGTTCCAAAGTGACATGGCCAGTCTGCATAGGGGGGTAAGAATGTGTTCCTCCCTGTTTGTTTATGTACCACATAACTGTGGTGTTGTCCGTTCTTATCAATAGTTGACCTGGTTGTAGAAGGTCCATGAAAGCTATAATAGCATTTATTACTGCTAGCATTTCTTTTTGGGACCATTTTCCCTGAATGCACCAATCTGTCATGTGCGCCCCCCAGGCGTAGTCCGAGGCGTCTGTTGTGATGACTTGATTTGCTTGAGGCTTGCTGAATGGAAGACCTGTGTTTGTTTGACATGCTTGAGCCCACCACAGGAATTCCTTTTGCAGACATGGAATTAGTGGTATTATTGTTTCCAAACTGTGGCTGTGTTGAGACCATATGTTTTTCAGGTACCATTGTAGTTTCCTCTTATGCAGCTTTGCACATGGGATTAGTAAGATGCAAAATGCCATGAATCCCAGAGCCTGCAGGATTTTCCTTGCAGTCAGCCTGGTGCAATTTGCTAGTGTTCTGAAGTATTGAATTAGTTGCCCCTGCTTCTCTGGCGTGAGGTAGGCCATCTGGGTGTTTGTGTCCAAGTTGGCACCCAGGAAAATTATCTTCCGAGAGGGTATTAGCCTTGATTTCTTTTTGTTGACTGTGCATCCCAGAGATTTCAATAACATTATTACATAAGCCAGATGTTTCAGAAGAATGTGCTTGCTGTCCGCTTATATCAGGCAGTCGTCCAAATAGGGGTATATTTGTATCCCTTGAAGTCTGCAGTAGGCAATTACTGATGCCAGGCATTTCGTGAATACTCTGGGCGCAGTAGATAAGCCAAAGGGCAATGCAGAGAATTGATAATGGGTTGAACCTGCAAGAAATCTGAGGTACCTTCTGCAATTTTGTCTGATTGAGACATGCAGGTATGCCTCCTTGAGGTCCAGTGTTACCAGCCAAGACTCCTTGTCCAGCATGGGAAGAAGTTGCTGTAGAGTGAGCATCCTGAATTTTGGTACGAGTAGAAATGTGTTTAGGATGGATAGATCCAAAATAGGTCTCCAATCTTTTCCCTTCCTTGGCACCAGAAATAGCCTGGAATAAAAACCTTGACCTTGTTCGTGCATAGGTACCTCTTGAATAGCTTTCATGTTTATGAGATCTGTAATTTGCCTTTGTGCCTCTGCCCTTTGATTATGTGGCAGGTTTGGCATGCCTCTCATTTTTGGAAGGGTGTGAAAATGGAATTTGTAGCCTCTGTTTATAATGTCCAGGATCCATTTATCCTTTGTGACAACATGCCAATTTTTTGAAAATAATGCCAGCTTTCCTCCTAAGGGGGCTGCCATTTGAGACCTGGTTGGCATGCAAAGGAGAAAGTCATTGGGTTTGCTTTCTGAAAGACTGCGAGTTGTCCTCACCACCTCTTTGTGTAGGAGCTTGCCATTGTCTGCCTCTATACGATCCTTGGGATTGTCCTCTGCCCCTCGGGCACCTGTATCTGCCTCTTTGGGGTCTGTCTGTGGCAGGAAAGGACCAGTTTTTGGAAGGCCAATTTCTGCTAAAACGTGGGGGTTGAACCTGTAGAAATTCTTTCACAGTTTGCATTGATTTAGCCTTTTCCTCCATTTTCCTTAATACCTCCTCAGCATTAGCACCAAATAGTACATCCTTTTGAAGAGGGGTGTCTAGTAATTTAGCTTTGACATGATCAGGCAAGGCTTGTTCCTTGAGCCAGGCATGCCTACGTATGACTGATCCTGTAACAGCAGCTCTACATGAGGCCTCTAGAGCATCAAAACCACTTTGTAAGGTATGCTTACCCACTTGTTCTGCACTATGCATCAAATTCTGCAACTCCTTCAAGTCTGATTGTTCAGGTTGTGACATTTTACTCTTCAATTGTGATAACAAAAATTGTTGGTATTTTAGCATATGAAACTGACAGTTTAAGGCCCTCATGGATAAGGTAGCAGAGGTATACACCTTTTTTCCCCACCTTTCTAAGGATCTGGAATCTCTCGCGGAAGGCAATGGATTTTTGGCAATGGAGGCCTTAACTCCCTTGGGGCCCTGTGAGATGGTTTCTGGGTCAGCAGCATGGCTTTTGTAAAGAAATTGGTGTGAGTCAGGAACCCTGTAGTACCTGCCAGGCTTAACTGGAGCTGGAGGTAGAGAGTCCGGGTTAAGGCAGGCCTCCGAGTAAACATCATCTAGGATGTCCAAGACAGGAGGTATAGCCTGAGGCCTATGCTGAGGTAACAAGAGAAATTCCCTGAGCCTTTTCTTGGAATCTGAATAATCCTGGCCTTCTCAGTGGAAGTGTTCCCTTAAGGTATGCAAAGTTTCCCCAAATGAGTAATCCTCGGGGGGGATACAGAAGGGAAGGACTCCTCCGCATCAGAGTCTTCAAAAGGGGAGTAAGAATGTTCCTCATCATCAGAGTGCTCTGAAATAATGGAGCCCTGATTAGAGGAGGGGGAATCTTCCTCCACTCTGGGCCTTTTGTCCGGTGGGGGATGAGAACCTCTGATTAGAGTAATTAAATCCTCAGCCATTTTAAGCATCTGTTTCTTAGGCATGGGGCCTGGAGATGGGCCCTGTGTAGCTGATCTCAGAGTGCATGGTTGCTTTAGACTTTGTGAAAGCCTTGATGGAGAAAGAAGAGGAAGGTCTGAAGACACCTTGAGTGGAGGTGGACCTGTCCACATTCTGAGTTTCAACGCCAAGAGAGGCTTCAGTATCTGTAGTCGGGGTGTGGGCCGAGGAACCTTCCACTCAGGTACAGGAGACACAGTCAAAGAAGTGTCGTCGGTAATCAGGGGCTGCGTAGGCATCTCACTGAGAACCGGACCACGTGTAGTCGGCTTTGGCGTGGTGTCGGTAGAGGCTGCGGACCTCGTGTGTCGATCCTTGTCTTTGCGTTTTTTAGACAAAACCGGAGTCGGAGTATCCGACGACATAGTATAGTTAAATGCTTTCCCAAAATAATGCTGGGCGAACTCCGCCCGACACTTAATACTGCGTTTGTTGAACGTAGCACAAAAGCGACAGCCCGAGACGTCGTGGTCTGGGCCTAAACAAGGTATACAGAGGGAATGGAAATCCTTATGCGGTATTTGCTTCTCACAAGAAATACAATTATTAACTTTGTCCGACATCGGTCTGAGGCAAGAAAAGTTTCCCCAACGGGGTACTTAGCTTTTAAGAAGACTTCGGTTTCCAAATTTCGTAATCTCAGGAGCTGGCCGACCGGCACTTGCGAACTGCTTCTGCTTCGGGCACCGCGCGGCAAGAAAGACTGAAGAAAATGGCGTTGGCTGGTTCCTTTATACCCCTGTCACACTGATGTCAGGGAAGAAGCGACGACAACCGACGCCGGACCTAGACTTTGGAATTCGGCCGACCGAGGACCCGCCTGACGGCAGGAGAACCCATCTGTTATGACTGCAGCTGTATGCACGATGAACATCTGATAGGTTTTTCCAGGTGAAGGACAGGGCATCCACTTTCCAAGCTTGTTTGTGGGGAGTCCTTGTGCAGAATTTGTCCAATTGGTAGTTCTGGGGGAGGCAAAATCTCTGGGCTCCCCCATTTGTTTCTCAACATGTTGAATATCTTTGGTTCCAGTTTCCACTCGTGTGGATCCATGAGATTTGTGCTTAGTTTGTCTACCAGTGTATTTAGCTTTCCTGTCAGGAATTGAGCCTGTAGGTGCACTTGGTAGTTCAAGGCTGTGTTCCACAGAGCCATGGCTAGTCTGCTTGTTTATGTACCACATAACAGTGGTGTTGTCCATCTTTACCATTAATTGTCCTGGAAAAATGTGGTCCTTGAAGGCTGTCAGAGCATTTTGTACAGCTAACATTTCTTTTTGATTGATATACAGGTGCATTTGACTTGGGTTCCATTTGGCCTGAATGCACTTCCCTGCCAAATGAGCCCCCCATGCACAGTCTGATGCGTCTGTTGTTAGGGTTTGGGTGGCAGGGGGTGAGTGAATGGCAGTCCCTTGTTTTGGTGGCAGGCCTCTGCCCACCAAAGGAACTCTACCTCTAGACAAGGTATGATAGGAATCATTGATTCTAGATCCTGAGAATGTTGACACCATAGGCTTTTTAGATACCATTTTAGTTTCCTCATATGCAGTCTTGCATTTGGAATTAGTAGAATGCAGGAGGCCATGAACCCCAGGGCTTGCAGTATTTTCCTTGCAGATAGCTGGGTCTTTGTGGCCAGTAGTTTGAAGTAGGCTGTCAAATTAACTTGTTTCTCTGGCATGAGATAGGCCATCTGGGAAGTTGTATTCAAGCTTGCTCCCAGGAATACAATTTGTTGGCAGGGTACAATATGTGATTTCTTTTTGTTTATGGTGTACCCCAGAGAAGTTAGCAATTTCTGTACAAACGCCAGATGATTCAATAGTAATTCCTGGCTTTCTGCCTGAATTAGACAATCGTCCAGGTATCAGTATATTTGAATATTTCTTTGCCTGCAAAAATGCAATGACTGGAGCTAGGCACTTTGTGAATACCATGGGCGCAGTAGATAAGCCAAAGGGCAGTGCAGAGAACTGATAGTGCCTGTAGACTGCTTTGAAGCGTAGGTATTTTCTGCAGGATTCCCTTATTGGGATGTGCAGGTATGCTTCCTTTAAATCCAGTGTTGCCAAACAGGCATCTTTGCCTAGCATAGGAAGCAGTTGGTGAAGAGTTAGCATCTTGAATTTTGGAATCACCAGAAATGTGTTTAGGATAGAAAGGTCCAGTATAGGACGCCAGGAGTTGTCTTTTCTGGGCACCAGGAAAAGTCTTGAGTAGAAACCTTGTACCTGTTCTTCAGGAACAGGTTGAATAGCCCTGATGCTTGAGAGAGCAAGAATATGCTTCTGAGCCTCCGGCCACTGATTTGGGGACAGGTCTGGCCAACCGTTTGGGGTTGGTAAGGAGTGAAAGTGGAATCTGTATCCTTGGGAAACTATATTTAAAACCCATTTGTCTTGGGTAATGAGTTACCAATTTGTTGCCTGGCGGGCAATCTTTCCCCATAAGGGAACAGTCAGTTGTGCAGGGCTTGGAAGATTTAAAGTTAAGTCATTGAGACAGTTTACCATGGGGGCGGGGGGGTCTTACCACTCCCTGCTTTTGAAGTGGGAGCCTCCCACTGCTTAGCCCTGTGAGTACCTTGGGACTGAATCCTAGGTGTTCTGCTAGTTCTGGGTTTGGACTGAGAAGGCCTGGAAGAGGCAGAAAAGGACCAATTTGTAGAGGGCCAATGCCTACTAAATCTGGGAGGCTGTACTTGCAGGAAATCTTTAACAGTTTGCATAGATTTAGCTTTTTCCTCCATCTTTTTAAGTACTACTCCTGCTTTGTTTCCAAAGAGGTGGTCCTGGTTTAAGGGAGCATCCAGCAACTTAGCTTTAACATGATCTGGCAAAGACTGCTCGTTAAGCCAAGCATGCCTAAGTACAGACCCAGTGACAGCAGCCCTGCAAGATGCCTCTAGTGAATCAAAACCACATTGCAAAGTACGTTTTCCAACTTGTTCAGCAGAATGTATTAAGTCCTGTAAATCTTTATTTTCAACACAGTCAGGAATCAACATAAATTTCTGTTTAAGCAATCCAATAATATGCTGCTGATACTTTAACATATGAAACTAGCAGTTTAAGACCCTAATGGCCAAGGTTGCAGAAGTGTACATCTTCTTACCCCATCTATCCAGTGCCCTGGAATCTCTATCAGAGGGGGTAGGATTTTTGGCAGTAGTAGCCTTAAAGTGCCCTTGGGTCCCTGTGAAATGGTCTCAGGATCCGCAATAGGATTTTTAAAAAGGAACTTATGAGAGTCAGGAACCCTGTAATATCTATCAGCTTTTATGGGAGCAGGAAGTAAAGAGTCAGGGGCCAAGCTAGATACCGAAAAGGCATCATCAACAATGTCCAGTACAGGGGGGATAGCTAAAGGCCTGTGTTGGGGCAGGAGTCAAGTCTCTTTTTAGAGTCAGAGTAATCCTGGCTTTCCCAGCGAAAATGTTCCCTAAGAGTATGCAAGGTTTCACCAAAAGAGAAATCCTCTGGAGGGGAAGCAGAGAGAAGAGTCCTCTGCATCAGAATCCTCATATGTAGATAAGGGTAAATCCTGGTCCTCATAGGAAACAGAAATTTCAGAATCCTGATCAGAAGAATCATAAGCAAACTCAGTCCTAGGTCTCAGAGGGGGAAGGTTGGCTTTCCCTGATTAAAGTAATAAGGTCTTCAGCCATTCTTATCATTTGATTTTTAGGCAAAGAGGCCTGAACATGTGGTCTGGGCATCAGTTTTCTAGGTATGGATAGAGTTTTAGGCCTTGAAGAAGAAGATGGCATTGGTTTAATATGCAAGTCAGTAGGCCTGAATACACCCTCAGAAGCCAGTGTCTGCACAGTGGCTCCGGACCCATCCAAGGTAGAGACATCCACAGGTTCCACAGTTGAAGCATCTCACGGCATACCGGACTCCGAATGGGTCTCAGTAGAGGCCTGCGAATCTGAGGTAGTGAGTATCAGGGAAAGTGCCTCACTGAGTACTGGCGAACTGGTGACTAGCTTAGGAGAAGCATATTCGGCAGCTTTGGACCTATGCGGTCTGTCTCAGTCTTTATCTTTGCGTTTTTTCAGAATGTTGGTAGTCAGGTGGCTTACCGAAGCCATATCTGGGTAATTGAATCAAGTACCAAAATATTTAGAAGTGTAAATATACAGACAACGAATAGTTCGTTGTTTAAATAAGGCACAAAACTGACAGCGAGGTACATTGTGGTCAGGGCCTAGGCAAAGAATACAGTACGAATTAAAATCTTTATGAGGTATTTGCTTTCCACAATAAATACAATTACTGACTTTTACTGACATTGGTTTAGAGCAAGAAAAGGTTTCCCCAACGGGGTACTTAGCTTAGTTGAAGACTTAGGTTCTGAAACTTGAAAACAAAAATTTCAGGAGTCGGCCAACTGGCACTTGCGAACTGCTTCTGCTCCGGGCACCGCACAGCAAGAAAGACTGGTGTAATGGCGTCGGCTGCATGCTTTATACCCCTGACTACCTGACGTCATGGAAGATGAGACAGCAACCGACACAGGACCCAAGACTTTGATAATCAGGCCGACTGAGGGCTACTGCAGGCAGATAACCCAAATGTGATGACTGCAACAGTGAAACACTTAGAACACCTGCTCCTGTCTGCATTTTGTATGTAGTGAGCAAAATGCAAATTGTTGTATTATAAATAACTTTATGAAAGGAGAAACCAAACACGTTTATACAGTGCCTGTCTTTTCTTTCTGAGAAAGACTTCAGGATATGATGAAGATTACATGCATAATAATCTGCCTGTAAACTTCACCTTCAGTGTTTATGTTTTAAATTTTTTTTAATATATCACTTACATGTCTACTGGGTAAACTGACTAGTCATGTCCTCTTTTCAGAGGCAATAAAGCAGTATCTGCATTAGCAATTATCTCAGTTTGCAAATATGAGTTTGAGGGAATAAAAACTGAAGACTACATGATGAAGCTATTAGTCTGGGCTAAACTGGCAGCTTCTTGCAGGAAACTTTAATGTTCAATAACAGAAATCTGTTAGCCAATGTAAGTTCTGTATGCTGTGAGACAAACTTTTTCATCAGTGTCTAGTGCTGCACTACAAAACAAAAGTTTCCTTTTAATGTGCAAGTCTTTTTTTTTTTTTTTTGAAGAACAGAAGCATCCGACTTGCCCTTACTTCTGTTTATTCATTTTCTCCATACCTCAGAATGTTACTCTGGCATTATTGTACAGTAGGGCACAACTACATTGCTACCATTACAGTCTGCAGTGTACACATCAATTCTACAATTAAACATGGCTATATCTATTAACAATACCTGAATCTTTTCACGTTTTCTGCCATCTGTTCAGGAGATATCATCCAGTCTATGTGGTCCACAATTTTTCTAGAGAGAGGTAACAATGTTAGGGTTATAAAAGCTCTGCATACATATAAATCTGTTTTTTTAACTGTACTTTCTGCTTTATTACCCAAAATTAAGACACTGAGTTTGACATTCACAGCACTAAGATCCTTATTAGCATTTTTCTCTTTATTGCTGCAGTCTGGACACTTTTACTGCTTACAATGAAGAGGTTTGGACATTCATTCAGTCTGCTAGGATATGGACAGACAACGACAATGCTGGGTCAAATACTCTACAAGTAGAGCTAGAAAGTAAATGACAAAATGCCACCTTGTTTTAAATGCAGATCTTTACAAAACGTTTTCTCTTACAGAATATTACTATATGAAGTACACATAATACAAGCTGAAATCAACATGTCAAACCACTTACAAACAACATATAAAACAGTGTGAAACTACACTTTAAAATAGGCTTACTTTTTCTTAATATTTATTCCTCCCCCAACATCAGCTGCTCCTGGTGTCCTTCCTCAATACTTGCATACTAAGTCAACTTTTTTCCCCCTATGGATCTGATTAAGACTGTAGTGTGCTAATGTAGCATCATCCTTCTGCCATGATAATCTCACTTCCATAGATAAACAGGAACATCAGTCATGGATCCCTATAGACATCGGCCAGAGTTTCCTCAGCATTTCTGGTAGGTTCTATAACCCCTAGTCATTCACTAAGTTTTATAACAAAACACACAGCACCCTCTGATCCCTTAGGACAAGCAAGACAGCTAAATGATGCCCTTTTTATATCCTCCAGCCAACTCTTCAGAATCCAGGACTGCTAATGAAACCTAGGCCTCCAGGGCTCTAGTCTCATTGTTCCATCCCTTTGTGCCATGAAGCCAGCAAGCTTCATATCATGCAAGTAATACTCAGTTTAAATCAATATATACAAAACAGCTGTGCAATTCATTCTTAAGGGTGTTCTTGGGGAAAGTATAAAATCCAGTGAAATAACAGACAGAAATGAAAAGGATGCATCAAAAATTTAGTGCTCTTCTCCATTTTGAAGCTGCTGCTGGTCCATTCACACTGTTTTGTGAAAGATTAAATAAAGTCGTCAGCTCACACTATCCCTTGTGATTCTATCAACAGCCACAGTCAACATTTTAGTAAACAGATGTGTATATTTACTGCATCAGTTTTATGAAGGGACCCTGGATGGTGGGTCTATGACTGGATTCATTCACTCCCTTTCATTCCAATTTGGCATTTTTTCTGAAGCTGCTACACTTGAGGGTATGCCTGTATACTAACACACATGGTGACATCACATGCCACCTACCCAAAAGTGAAACATATCATCCTCAACTACTGAGAAAGCATACTTCCAGCAAACCATGAAAAAATGAAGAATGATCTACATTCAAGGTTATAACTACCTGATGTACAGGGGCCACCAACAGCTGATGCGGATTGTAAACAGACACTAACAGATATATGTTACTTTTAACATCAAATACCTTATTTGGTGCATCTATAACTGGAAAGAATCTCAAGTAATAAAGCCACCAAGGTAGGAAATGTTCAGTCACAGAGAAAACAGCCAAAGGATCAGAAGGCTGAGTCCCAAAGAACAGAACTGACAAAGGAGTCTGGACTTCCGAAGAATCATAGGTGTGACGATGCTTGAAGTTGGGAACCAAGAACCAAGTGGCTGTGGCACACACATCTGCAATGAAGACAGTGTGAAGCTCAGGAAGCAGCCACAGTAATATTGTGGTTATTGAATACAGATGGGTGGTGATACATTTAATGGTAAGCCATAATACAGCTGGCAGCTCACTTGAAAATTGGTTGCAGAGATGACGGTATATAAATAAATTCATGTTTTCAAAGACAAAACTTCCAATGTTTGCAAACAAACAGTTTGATGAGGAAAGATAATCCTGCTAATCAGGAACGTAAAATCCTGTGGTGGGAAGGGTTTTCAAAAGTGAACAGAGAAATAATTTTCCTTTTAGGCAGGGGTGCTTAGACTGGTGGATGGTAAACTTCCCACTGCACTATTCAGGAATGACCTGAGTCTCCTCAATTATCAGTATACCAAGTACTTAAGATTGCCAGGTTCATTGGCATATTTACACCTGAAAAGTGAATTTTACACATAACCAGGCACCCTAACATACAATAGATATGTGAATTAAAAAAGTCAATTTAAGAAAGTATGTAAAATGACAAGAAAAAAAATACCCACACTGTTCATACTACATAGTCAGCTAAAAGACAGTTGTCTATCTACCTCCTTTCCTGCTTTCTCGCAGTTAGCTGCTGAATGTGTAGCAACACTGTCCCTTCCTCAATCGAACCCCTTACCATGAATGTGCTACTCTTACAGCCTCACAGTGAAGTATTCAGAAAGTATAGTTGTGTAAAATCTTACCACAACTTTAGATGTCTTTCTCTTCTATATGGTGCTTTATCCATAACATGTGGGAGTCTACCTTTGGTTGACTCGTACATCCGGCCATTTTACAAAAGTTAGCGGCTACTGTGAAGGTACATGTGTTGGCCCGCTGCATTCAGCCTATGTCAGCCATAAACGGATGTCAGCACGCACATACCTCAGACCTGAATGCCGCCAGAAACGAACTATGGAGTACCATCAAGTGGGTACTCAGGAGTCAGGCAAGCGTCAGGAGAAGGCAGGGTGGGAAACTATACAGCAACATATAGAAGAGAAGGACATCTAAAGTTATGGTAAGATTTTACACAACTATATAGTGAAAGAAGACTTGGCAAAGCAAACTGAACCAGGAAACTATTTATTGTTAGTGCTTTCGTCCATCAAAATAAAATTAACTTCTTCAGACAAATCAAAGTCCCTACCCCCTCCTTATATAGACAGTATTAAATCATGTGATACATCACAATCACCTTTAAAAAATTACCATTAAAATGAAAAAAACTTGCTCCATATTATTTAAAATTATAACATACATATAATACACCCATTCAATGCATTATAAATTATATTTTAAGTACACAACCATAATAAAATCCTACAAATTCATACATCAAAATTTAGCATGTTAAACTTTTCAATTTAAGCAAACAAGCAATGGAACATTGGTCATTTAACCCAGGGAAGAATTCACATAGAGTTGCCACCATAATTCTTGTTTCTCCAGTAGCAACCCCAAGTTCCCACCTCTGCATCCCAATTTGACTTGGTCAATGACTTTAAATTTAAAAGTATACCCTGGATTTTCTTGCATATGTTTAGCCAAGTCATTATTTTCTTTTTCCTTACACTATACATATGCTCATATATCCTTTCTTTGAATTTGCGTTCGGTCTTACATATATAAAAAAAATGGTGCAATCCTGACATTTCCCCAAGTAAACTCCATTTTTTAGAGTTGCAATTGAATTTATTAGTTACGAAGCTCCTATCCATAATTGAGAATTTCTTCCCAATATCAATATATTTACAGTATGGGCAGACTTCACATCGAAACATTACTACAATCTTACCACACAAAGTGCAGTTGTGTACACTTACCATAAATGTAGATGTTCGAGTGTATTCACTGTTGCAGTCATCACACTTGGGTTATCTGCCTGCAGGTAGCCCTCTATCGGCCCGAATACCAGAGTCTTGGGATTTCTGCGTCGGATGCTGTCACCTCTTCCATGATGTCAGGTCGTCAGGAGTATAAAACATGCAGCCGATGCCATTACATCAGTTTTTCTTGCCCCAGATGTCAGGAGACCCCAAAATAGGAAGCAATTACATGATGTGAAACACCTCCAGTAAAAACTAAATACCATTTCCATAAGATATGGCCAAAAAGAGGATAGATGGAAAGAACAGAAAAGACAGGGGGCTGGAGGGAAGGTAACCAGGACTGCTGCACTTGCTATAAATGTAGATGTTCAAGTGTACACAACTGTACTACGTTCTTCATGTTTCATTGTTGCAGTCATCACACTTGGGTTGATTCCCAAAGCTGAGGAAGGGTGGAGGCAGTCAAGAAGTATTGGGGCTGGCTAGCAGGCCCTGTAAGACTGATGTGGCAAATCCAGCTCTGGATTTAGAAAAAATAGGTAAGTGGTAATGCTTGGTGAATGTGTGCACAGAACTCCAGGTTGCAGCTTCCAGGATGTCCCTGGTAAAGACTCCCCTGAGGAATGCTGTAGAGGTTGAGGTAGCCCTAGAGGAATGAGTTCTGATACCCTGTGGGGTAGGTTTTCCATGATGTTTGTAGCAGAAATGGATGCAGTGTGCTATCTATTTGGAAATGGTTTGCTTTGAAATGGCCCTGCCCTCTGCCCCTGTAGTGAAGCTGACTAGCAGCTGGTCAGATTTTCTGAAAGGTTTAGTTCTGTCAAGGTAGAACCTGAGCTGTCTGTGCATGTCCAAGGAGTGCAGAATCCTTTCCCCTTCATTCTGAGGATTAAGAAAAACAGTTGGTAAATGGATGGATTGGTTTAACGCCACACTGGATACCACACCTTGGGCATAAATGATGCCTGAGGGAAACCCTGTCCGCATGGAAAATAATGAAGGGTTCCGCAGCTATTAGTGCCTGTAACTCAGACACTCTTCTTGCTTAAGTGATGGCCAGAAGTAAGGCTGTTTTCCAAGACAGGAATTTTAACTCTGCTGTAGCAGCAGGCTCAAAAGCGTGAGCTTCTCTAGTACAATGTTTAGGTCCCAGGCAGGGGTGGGAGCTCTCCTCGGAGGCCTTAAATTGTTAGCTCCTCTCAGGAACTGTTTGATGAGAGGGTGAGAAAGTACAGGTGGCTCAGTATTGTAGTGAGCTGAGATGGCAGAGGCATGAATTTTAATTGATGAGAAGGATGGGCCTTTGTGGAGTAGCTCTGCTAGGTAGTGTAGGATACGAGGTAAGGACGACACAGCTGTGTCCTTTCCTTGAGACTGGCTCCAAGAACAATATCTTTTCCACTTTGCTGTATAGGATTTCCTAGTACTAGGTCTTCTGGCCTCAAGGATGACGTCCAGCACCCGTTTGCTGAGGGTTGCTGGTGGTGTATTTGGGGGATAAGCCAGGCTGCAAGGTTCAGGGTTTGCAGCTGTGGATGCAAAATATGCCCTCCTGCTGGGACAGCAGGGAGGGGGGGTCTGATGTAGGTGCCAGGGTGGCACTGCTGTCAGACTGCATAAGAGTGGGTACAGTGCTGGCGTGGCCAGTCTGGGGCAATAAGGATCATTCTTGGCCTGTCCTGTTTGAGCCTGAGTAGTACTTTTGAGAGGAGGGGCAGGGGGGAAAGGCATAAATTGAGAGGTTTTCCCATGTAAAGGATAGGGCATCCACATCCCACACTTGGCTGTGGGGATTTCTGGTGCAAACTTTGCTCAAATGATGGTTTTGAGGGGAGGCAAAGAAGTCCACCTCTGGAGTCCCTCACCTGCGGATTAGAAGTTTGAGAGTTGGGTTCCAGCTTCCACTCGTGTGGGTCCAGTAGATTTCTGCTTAAGTCGTCTGCCAGTGAATTTTGTTTGCCTGGCAGGAATTGAGCTTGCAGGTGCACTTGGTTGCTCAGGGATGTGTTCCACAGGGTCATGGATAACCTGCAGAGAGGGTAGGAATGAGTTCCCCCCTGCTTATGTACCCAATAACTGTGGTGTTGCCTACCTTTATCAGGAGTTGTCCTGGAAGGATAAAGTATTTGAAGGCTGTCAGAGCATTCTGTACAGCTAACATTTCATTTTGAATGATATGCAGGGGAATTTGTTCTGGGCTCCATTTGCCTTGAACGCATTTACCTGCCATATGAGCCCCCCACGTGTAGTCTTATGCGTCTGTTGTCAGAGTTTGGGCGGCGAGGGGTTGAGTAAAAGGAAGTCCCTTGTTGTGGTTGCATGCCTCTGCCCACCAAAGGAACTCTGACTTTAGACAAGGAATGATAGGAATCAGTGTTTCCAGGTCCTGAGGAAGTTGACACCAGAGACTTTTTAAGTACCACTGAAGTTTCCTCATATGCAGTCTTGCATATGGAATTAGTACAATGCATGAGGCCACGAACCCTAGGGCTTGCAGCATTTTCCTTGCAGATAGCTGAGTTTTGGTGGCCATTAGTGTGAAGTAGTTTGTCAATTAAGTCTGTTTTTCTGGAGTCAGGAATGCCATCTGGGAAGCTGTGTTCAAGCTTGCTCCCAGTATCTTTTGGTTGGGCACCAGTTGTGATTTCTTTTTGTTGATGGTGTAACCCCAGATAAGTTAGAAGCCTCTTTACAAATGCAAGGTGCTGAAGTACCAATTCCTGACCGTCCGCCTGAATCAGGCGATCGTCCAAGTATGGGTAAATTTGAATATTTCTCTACCTGCAGTATGCAATGGCTGGAGCCAGACACTTTGTAAATACCATGGGCACAGTAGATAAGCCAAAGGGAAGTGCAGAAAACTGACAGTGCATAGAGCCTGGCCTGAAATGTAGATATCTCCTGCAAGATTCCCTTATGGGGATGTGCAGATAAGCTTCTTTTAAGTCTAGGGTGACTAGCAAGGTGTCCTTGGCTAGCATAGGAAGAAGCTGTTGCAGAGACAACATTTTGAATATTGGGACCACCAGGAAGGTGTTGAGACTTGACAGATCTAGGATGGGACGCCAAGAGCCCTCCTTTCTGGGTACCAGGAATAGTCTAGAGTAGAAACCCTGTCCTGTTTGCTCTATAGGCACAGGTTGAATAGCCCTGATACTGAGAAGAGAAAGTACTTGCTTCTGAGCCTCTGCTCACTGGTTTGGAGGAAGGTCTGGCAACCCACTTGGGGTTGGCAGTGAGTGGAAGCAGAATCTGTATCCCTGGGTTAAAATGTCTAGGACCCACCGGTCCTGAGTAATGGACATCCAGTTGTGTGTATGCAGGGCGAGTTTTCCTCCTAGGGGTGCAAGTACTTGGGCTTTGCTGGGAAGGAAGGCAGACAAGTCATTGTGAACTTTTTCCATAGGGGGGTGGCTTATCACTCCATGTTTTAGAGGAGGGAGCACTCTATTGTATAGATCTCTGCATACCCTGAGACTGTAGTCTTGGTGGCATGTTGCCCCTGGGTTTGGACTGAGAATGTCTGGGAGGGACTGGAAAGGATCAGTTTTTAGAAAGCCAATGCCAACTGAATCTAGGTGGCTGCACCTGTAAAAAATCTTTAACAGTTTGCATAGTTGTAGCTTTTGCCTCCATCTTTTTAAGAACAACTTCTGCTTTTGTGCCAAACAATTTTTCCTGGTTTAATGCAGCATCTAATAATTTTGCTTTGACATGGTCTGGCAAGATTTGCTCCTTCAGCCAAGCATGCCTTCTCAGTACAGACCCAATTACAGCAGCCCTGCAAAATGTTTCTACAGCATCAAAACCACACTGCAAAGTATGTTTACTAACTTGGTTTGCAGAATGCATTAGCTGTTGTAAATCTTTATTTCCTGTACAATCTGGAAGCTACATTTTTTTGTTTAATTAGTTCCATAATATGCTGCTGGTACTTCAACATGTGAAACTGGCAATTCAAAGCCCTGATGGCAAGAGTTGCAGAAGTATATACCTTCTTTCCCCATCTGTCTAAAGTTCCAGAATCCCTGTCTGAAGGGCTTTTGGCAGTAGTAGCCTTAATGCCTTTAGGTCCCTGGTAAATAGTCTCTGGATCCGCAGAGGGATTTTTAAAGATAAATCTGTGAGAGTCAGGTACTCTGTAGTACCTGTCAGGCTTTCTAGGAGCTGGTAAAGTATCAGGAGTAAAACTGGATTCCATGAAGGCATCGTCTACAATGTCCAGGACAGGGGGTATAGCTAGAGGCCTGCACTAGGGAAAGTCTAAAAATTCTCTGAGTCTCTCTTTGGACTGAGGGTAGTCCTGGCATTCCCAGTGAAAATGCTCTCAAAGTATGCAAGGTTTCACCAAAAGAAAATTCCTCTGGAGGGGAGGCAGAGGGAATGGAATCCTCTGCAGCTGAATCCTCATAGGTAGATAAGGGTACGTCCTGGTAATCAGAGGGATCGGAGTCATCGGACTCATGGGTCTATAGAAACAGAAGGAAAATCAATTCTTTGTCTTTTAGAGGGGGAAGGCTGGCTTCCCCTAATTAAAGTTATAAGGTCTTCAGCCATTCTAACCATTTGTTTCTATGGCAAGGGAGCTGGAGCATGCGCTTTGGTCATCGGTTTTCTAGGCATAGTGCGAACTCTGGGCCTGAGAAACTTGGTATTTTTAGTTAAAAAAGAAGTTGGTTTAATGCGAACATCGGAAGGTCGGAAAACACCCTCAGAAGCCAGTGTCTGCACAGCGGCTGTGGACCCATCCAAGGTAGAGACATCCACAGATTTCATAGACGAACAACTCACAGCATACCGGACTCCGAATGTGTCTCAGCAGAGGCCTGTGAATCTGTAGAAGCGGGTATCAGGGGCTGTGAAAGCGCCTCACTGAGTACCGGAAAACTGGCGACTAGCTGAACGGAAGCTTCGGTGGCAGTTTTGGACCTATGCGGTCTGTCTCTGTCTTTATCCTTACTTTTTTTGGAATATCGACAGTCGGATGGCTTATAGAAGTCATTTTGGAAAATGGAGAATGAAATAATTTAGCAATAAAGATAGCCTGACGACGAATAGTTTGGGTGTTAAACAAGGCACAAAACCTACACCGAGGAACTTCGTGGTCTGGGCCTAAACAGATGACGCAGTAAGAATGAAAATCTCTATGAGGTATTTGCTTTCCAGAGGCAAGACAATTGTTAACTTTTTGTGACATTGGTTAGAGCAAGAAAAAAGGATCCCCAACAGGGTACTTAGCTTTACAAGACTTAAAGTCTGAAACTCGAAAAACGAAAATTTCAGGTAGTGGCCGACTGGCACTTGTGAACTGCTTCTGCTTCGGGCTCCCACGTGGCAAGAAAAGCTGATGTAATAGCGTCGGCTGCATGTTTTATACTCCTGGCGACCTGACATCATGGTAGAGGCAAAAGCATCCGACGCAGAAATCCCAAGACTCTGGTATTCGGACCAACTGAGGGCTACCTGCAGGCAGATAACTCAAGTGTGATGACTGCAACAGTGAAACACGAAGAACATCTTTTGTTCCCTTTCAAGTATAGCTTTTAAATTAAAACCTGTTTTATATACTATACTTGGGGTAAAACCAAGCCTATTCCTACAATTAGTGGCCTCCATTAGGCATTCCAATTTTTCTTCAGAATATCCCCGATCATGCTTGTATACACATTATTAGTAGTTATAAGGCTGACTTCCTATTTCCTAACTTGCGGGTGGTTGTCACTCTGCAGGTCAAGGGTTTCTATATTAGAACTTATATAAAAAGGGCCTTTTAAGATGGGTATAAAATGTCCCTCCCCTCCCTTCTCTTGGTTTGTACCTCTTCAATCAGCCCCTGCAGGAATATACTAGGATACTCTCTCTTTAAAAACATTTGTTTTAAGTTCAAACATTCGGCTTGGAAGTCCATATCTACAGTAATCATCCTTGCTGCCCATACTAGTCGTCCTTTCACAACTGATTTCTTTTGATATATTGGGTGTCCACTAGAAAAGTGTAGGAATGAATTTGAATATGTTTCTTTCCTAAACATTTTTGCTGTAAAACAAATTCATTTCATCCTTTGCTAGCTCAACACCTAAATATGCAATTTTCTCTTTTCCAAAGGAAAATGTAAACTCCAAAAATGTGGTGCTCTTATTCATCTCATCAAATAGCCCCTTAGCTATATCAATGTCTCCTTTAATGATGATAAAAATGTCGTCCGTGTATAATATGCAATTTTGTCCATGATATAGTCATTGTTGAAAATATTATTTTCCCAGAAGGCCATAACCAAATTGGAGAAACTGGCCCCACAAGGGGATCCCATGGCCACTCACTTTTTTTTGCAAATAATAAACCCCATTGAATATAAAGTAATTATTCTTAAGAATGATATCTAATAATTCCTCTATTAATCTCAATTCACTCGATGGCATACCTTTCTCTAACAAAAATTCTATTACCCATTCTATCCCTTGTTCGTGTGGTATACCCGTGTGTAGGTCTTTAACATCCACGGTTAAAAAGTTTAAACTAGTGTTATAATGTTGCTGGTCCATGTCCTTTAAAAAGGATCAAGAAGCTTTACATATTTGCTGCTCTTTCATCACATATTTCTTCAATAAACTATCCACTACTTTAGCACAGGCATAGGTTATAGAATTTCTTCCATCTATAATTGGTCTCAATGGTGGGTCTAATACATTTTTGTGAATCTTAGGTATGCCAAACATAACAGGAGTAATAAGTGTTTGCATTATCAAAAAGTGGTATAAACTTATGTCAATTTGCCCACATATAAATAAACCGCTAATATATCCTTTAATTTTACGGTATGCAATGATAAGTTCATTTAACGTTATAATCTCGTAATTATCCATAGCTAACAGTTTTAATATTCTAGCCACATAATCCTCCTTAGTTATAAACACTAGTCCCCCACCCTTGTTGGGTGCTAAAACCCTAATGTTGGCAAGCCTTAAGTTATTTAATTCAAACCATTCATCCTCTGTAATATTATAACAGTGCGCTTGATTTTTCACCCCTATCTGGTTCCTAAAATCAATCTTGCACATTTGTTCGAATAATAATAGAGAAGGAGGTAAGGGTAACCGTGACATATGATGTCACTGACCATTAACTACGGGCAAACTGAAATATACATATATACAAATATATACTATACCTAATAGAAGGAGAAACAAAAGGAAACTATGAACTCCTGAAGGTAGTAAAAAAAACATCCACCAGGTCCACAAGGAGTCTTTGGCAGAGGGAAGGAGGGAGGGTTCATAAGAATGAACAGCGAGATGGACAACAAACATGGCACATTATGGTGAGTACATAACTTCATGTTATGTTGTCCTATCTCGCCTTTATTCTTACAATGATGGGACAAGCATCCCTAGCACCTTTACCCTTGTATCCCTAGCACCTTTACCCTTGGTGGCTCACGGGAGTATACCTTTAAGCACAGTGGAACCAAAGGAGGCCCTGTCCCTGGAGGCGAAATCCACTTTGTAATGCGTGATAAAAGTATGTGGAGTGGTCCAAGTAGCTGCTGCACAAATATTATCCATGGGAATTCTGGCTTGAAAAGCAGATGCTGTATCCATTGCTCTAGTGGAATGAGACTTCACTTTGAAAGGTAAGTCTCTGTGATTTGAGGTATAGATGAATGTAATACAATTAGAAAGCCAATTGGAAAGAGTAGTTTTAGAAAATAAGCTATCCTTTTTCACATCAGAGAAGGACACGAATAATTGGTCGGATTTTCTGAAGTCTTTGGTCCTATGTAAACAGAATCTGAGTTGTCTATGAACATCTAGTTGATGTAATTTGTATTCTGCCTTGTTGCTATAATTAGGAAAGAACACTTGAAGCTCTATAGACTGATTTATGTTGTTTGGAGAACAGACTTTGGATAGGAAAGATGGATTACTTCGCAAGGATACCCTATCCTTATGAAAAATCAAATATGGCAGTTTAATAGAAAGAGCTTGCAACTCTGATACTCTTCTAGCAGAGGTTATAGACACTAGAAACAAGGTCTTCCTGGAAATGAACTTGAGGTCTGAAGATGGCGAGGGCTCAAAAGGTGGTAATGTGAGATGAGACCGAACAAAATTTAAATCCCAAGGAGAGAGGGGTTACTTAAAGGGAGGTCTTAATAATTAAGAAGGCTCTACACAACCTGTGTGACATTAAGTTGGAGATAGAATCACCAATGTGGAAATTTGATATTGCAGAGAGTTGAAACCTGATGGTTGCTGCAGCTGAACTTTTTTGGAACCGTTCCACCAAAAATTCCAAAATAGAATGGATAGGTGCAGAAAAAGGATCAATGTTCCTGTTTTGAGCCCAAAAGTAAAACCTTTTCCATTTGCTAGAATACAATTTTCTAGTGGAAGCTTTATGAGAGGACATTAAGATTGTGAAGCCTGACTAAATTGGGAAGTAGAGCAGTCAAGCTGTCAATTTTAGGGTGTGGAGAGAAGGATGAAGCTCCCCTGATACACGAGTTAGCAGATCTGGCACTGGGTCCAGAGTCCAAGTTTTCTCCTAAAGATGAGGCCAAAGGAAGGGGAACCAAACTTGGTGAGGCAAGTAAGGAGCAATGAGAATTATCCTGTTTCCAGAGTACCGTGCTTTCTGAATGACTCTGGGTATGAGAGGAAATGGAGGAAAAGCAT
The DNA here is from genome assembly GCF_019279795.1 of Protopterus annectens. Taxonomy (NCBI): domain Eukaryota; kingdom Metazoa; phylum Chordata; order Ceratodontiformes; family Protopteridae; genus Protopterus; species Protopterus annectens. Next base: position 242,090,899 of record NC_056731.1, on the reverse strand, counting down.
ACAGAAGTCCTGAGGGCCAATCGTGAGCAACTGCATCTCTTGTTGTCTCCCCCGGATGGGGGATTAGGGTAAAGTAGTTGCTGCACTTTGCATTCATGGGAGTGGCAAGGCTGACCCCATGTTCAAAAAATAATTTCCGCTACATTGTGATTGAGACCACTCATGAGGCAGTAAGATTGCTCTGCTCAGCTTGTCCGCTATTATGTTGGACTACACCCAGAATGCGCTGGGAAGAAACTGCCCACTGCCAAAATCTTAGGTCCTCTCGACAAAAGGGGTAAGATCTGGTTCCCCCCCTACTTGTTTATGTACCAAACCACAGACAAATTGTATTGCAATTGTCCCTAGAGGGAGAGAGAGTCGTGAAGTGCTTGCAACGCAAGAAGCACTGCTCTCATCTCTAGGACATTTATATGCAAGTGACCCTCGTCTTCTTGCCATGTACCTTGGACTATACTTCTCAGTTAATGCCCCCCCCCCCATATCAGGGAAGCGTCCGTGGTCACCGTAACTATGGGTTGATGTGGAACAAAGGGTCTCCCTATGGTCACATGCGTGGAGTGTATCCATCTTAAGTCGTTCTTGCAGGATTCCGTTATTCTGATGAGGTGAGACATCGGAAGCTCTTGAAGTGACCATTGGGACAACAGCCATTGAAGGATCCTCATGTGCATTCTGGCAAGAGGGACCAGTGTAATCGTGGAAGCCATCGTTCCTAGTACTCTTAGAATTATCTTTGCTTTCACTTTGGCCTTTGGAAGGAGATGAAATATCTGCTGTCCGAGTGCTACAACTCCTTCTGTTGGAAGATGTGCTACCATAGAGGAGGCGTCTAGATCTGTGCCTATAAATGTAATATGTTGACAGGGCAACAAGGCAGATTTTGGAAAGTTGACTAATACCCAGCTGATTGCAAATGTCCAAAGTTAAATCCCTGGCTTGTTGGAGTAGATGCTTGGTGGTGGCAGGCAGGAGCCAGTCGTCTAGATAGGGAAACACTCAGAATCTGAGACGTGACTAATGCCATGCATTTGGTGAACACTCTGGGGGCTCTAGTGAGACCAAAGGGAACAGCTCTGAACTGGTAATAACTGGCTCCCAGCCGGAAGCGTAAGTACCTTCTTGATGTCCTATCCATTTTTATATGATAGTAAGCATCCTGAAGGTCTATCGAGCACATCCAATCGTCTCTCCCTAAAAAGGGAAGTATAAACTGCAGTGTTACCATTCGGAACTTTGACTTCTTGACAGATTCGGTTAATTTGCCTACGTCTAATATGGGCCTCCAGTCCCCTGTTCTTTTTGGCACAAAAAAGAATCTTGAGTACGTTCCGAATCCTATTTGGTCTGCGGGGACTTCTTGGATGACTCTTTTGTGCAGCAACTTTTGAATCTCTATAGTTGCTTGCTCCCTTAGATTGGGTGGAACATCTGGGATTGTTCTGGTCTGTGGAACAGGATTGGAAAATGGGATGGAGTATCCTCTGGATATAATTTTTAGCACCCATTTGTCTCTTGTGATAGTTTGACAGGCTTCAGGGTACACGGATAAACATCCCCGACTGCCTCCAGAGTAGAGCAGTCAGTCCTCCTTTCGGGAGCACTGATAATGGCGTCCGCGAAAGGAATCACAGTCACCCTGGTTTTGCAGGCCTCCTCTCTGCCTCAAGGGCGGTGTCTACCGTTATTGCCTCCCCCCTCTGCCCCTGGGGAAGGAATACCCCGTGCATACTGGAAAACTCTCTGGGATCTTTTGAACCACATTTTTCCACTCTTCTGGCCTTTAGGATAAGGTCTTGAAGGTACAGAAAAATGTACTCCAATGGCAGAGAGAGTCTTTCCTTCCTGCTTGCACCGGGCTAGAGTGTCTTTTACTTTGGGTCCAAAGAGTGAGGAACCATCAAAAGAGGTGTTAGTAAAAGTAGACGTAAAGGGCTCTGCAAAATTGCACAAGCGCTTCCACGAGTGTCTCCTAAGGGAAACTCTGGAACCCGCTGCCCAGCCCGCTCCATCTGCTGTGTAGGATATGAGCCTCATGGAGGAGTTGACAATAGAATTTAAGGTGGACAGCTGGGAGATGACCTTCCCATTCACCCCTGCAGCTAATGAACCTTGTAGAGTATCTTCTAGCTCTTTCAGGAGATCTCATTGTAGCCTTGTACAGTGGGATAGGTAGCTCAGCGATTGTAGTGAGAATGTCACTGATGAAAAGACACGCTTCTCATATCTGTCCATCATTCGAAAGTCTTTATTCAGAGGATGAACAGATGAGGAAGTCGGAAGTCTGCAAGTTCCTTCTTGGTGGCTGCTTCCCCCCTTGGTTAGGAAATCCTTTCCCAAAGGAGCTGACAAGAATGTGTTTGGCCTCCGAGGGACTGGCACCATAGTGTCATGCAACTCCCCATGCCTTTCGACTAACCAGGTCCATTAGCTCATCAAAAGGTGGAGACACCCAGGAGGCTGAAGGTTGAGATCCAAAAGCCTTCAGGTACACTGACTCCTCATCAGAAGGGGTGGTGGCCTGCTAGCCATCTCTCTGCTTCAGGATCTCTAGAATATCTGCAAATGAGATCTTCAGAGGACGACCGTGGAGACCCTTCTGACTCATCAAGGTAAGTGAAGTGATGGACTCATCTGGGGAGTCTACATGCTTTTTCTTGCAAGCTCTCTTCTGAGATGGCTCCTCAGAAGGATATTCTGGGGAGGTCTCGGAGGAGAGGGGTTCACCCATTGGGGGATCCTGAGGCTCTGGATCTCTGATGTCCTGTGGAATGGGTGGTGCCGAGACAATAGCCGGTGCCTTAGGGGGAAGAGTACTAGTATCCTTCTGTGGTGCTGAATGGGTAGACAACACACTCCTCATCAGCTGAAAGGCGGATCCCGCCGGCTCCGAAGAGACAGAAGAAGGCACCAAAACCAACGAGATCAGACCCGAGGCCGATGTGGTAGCCGAGCTATCCTGGGCTGATGCTCCAAGGGGTAGACTCGGCACCGAAGATCGGGGCCGAGAAGCCCCCGGGACTAACCGGGGAACACTCGCCGAAGGGCACCGAGAAAGTCGGAGCAGATGTTGGCTCTGTGAACACCAAAGGGGGTCCCAGAACAGATGGATCCACAGTAAGCAGTACCAAGCACTCTGGCTCTGAAGGACCAGCTTGGTTCGGAGGAGAAACAACAGTGGGTATAATTGGTATAGTAGGCTCCGAGACCAAATGGGTGGGAGCCGAGAATAATTTAGTCAGCGCTGGTGAATTCATGAGTCTACACACCACCCGTTCCACGTCATCATCCGATAAGCTCCCGGTGGACCTGGAAGATAGGGATGGACAGTGAGACCTGTGCAGAACTGGAGATCTCGACTTTGGAGAAACCGGTGAAATATCCATGGACCAGCTCAAAGTAGAGGTATCTTGCGGCTCCGAGGACTTTGGAGCCGAAGTATCAGGCTTGTCAAATAATATGAGCTCCGACAGCTCTGAGGACTGTGGAACCGAGGAGGTAGTGGCCTTGGAGATTTTTGGTAGCTTGACTGGTGGCTCCAACTGAGACGATGTTGCAGGTGAATGTCTTTTTTCAGATTTTTCCTTTTTAGAAGAAGGAGAAGAAGAAGAAGAGGAAGAACTATGGATAGCTTCCTCAAAAGTTGGCTTTAACAGCCCTTTCAGAATCAATTTGTTTCTCCTTTCTTGAAGTACTCTTGCACCGAAAGAGTGACAGTAGGTGAATAGCACCAAGGCAATAAACACATATAACATGTCCATCTGTGATGGACATTTTTTGTGAGCACTTCTGGCAATTTTTAATGTTCTCACTCTTTTGGGTCTTTAGACATAGTTAAGGTAAGAGTGCAAAAGCAATAACAAGAAAAAATTAGCTATAGAACTACTGAACAGCTAAAGCTACACTGAATAGTAACTACAGGAAACACAAGGAAAAAGACAATCGGGGAGAAAAAATAGGGCCTCTAAATCAAATGGTCCTATTTTCTAGATAAGACAACAATTAACTACAAGCCCTCTAACTTAAATGGGCAAACAGCTCTCTAGCTTAAACGAGCTACTGATAACTTGACAGACAGAAACATCCACCACTACAAGTGATAGCAGGCCTACAAAGCGACAGCAAAAGCCATGCCAAAGGGGATAAAACTATTACTACCTAACTGTAATGCAATAAAATGCACAACAAATTAAATATAATTAGAAGATAAGCTATCTATTATCAAATATAACAGTTTAGAGGAGAAAGAAGAGAAAATTTGTCACAACTTAGCCACAGCCAAGATGAGCGCATCCAACCTCGTAAAGTGGCTAACGAGATCTGGGGAATTACACCATTGCATTGTGGGATACCTTCTTGCCACAAGCCAGGTTTGAGACTTTCAGTTATGTATTCGGCCGAGTCAGAACCGAGAATCGGCTCCGAACCCATCATTGTAAGAATGAAGGTGAGATAGGACAACATAACATCTTCTCTTTGGCAACTGACAGGTTCAGGGTTGACAGGTCCAGATTGGGCCTTAAAGCCCCCCCCCGTCTTTTTTGGCACCAAAACGTACCTGGAATAGATGCCCGATCCGGACTGATCTCGGGCGACAGGTTTGATGGCTTGCTTATTTAGCATCTTGATTACCTCTAATGCCGCTGCCTCCCTTTACACGATGGGTGGTACATCTGGGAGGTCTTAGGTTGGAGTGGGAGGAACCACAGACAGGATTAAATAACCTCTGGATATTACCTGGAGCACCCAATGGTCTGATGACATGGACTCCCATGCTGTCAGGTGTAATGACAGGTTACCCCTGACTGCCTCTACAGCAGAGTAGTTGGGCAACCGCTCAGGGCTGCTGCACGGGCCTGTCCAAGAAAGGTTCTCGAGTTCCAAAATTCCTCGGAACCCCTCTGCCTCTGGGCTGGTGTCTGTCTGGTCCCCCTCTGCCTCTAAGGGAAGAAGGGCTGAGTGTCCCGGGAATACTGAGATTTCCGGAACCACATCTTTTTTTCCCTAATTCCAAGAAAAGGATTTTTGAGGGTTCGAGACGTGGATCCTGACAGCAGACAGTGTCTTCATGTCCTTCTCACTCTGGACCAAAGTATCACGGACAGTATTTACAAAGAGGGAAGAGCCCTCATAAGGGGCATTTGCAAAAGACACCTTAAAGGGTTCCGTGAACTGACAAAATGTGAGCCAGGCTTGACGCCTCATAGCAAAGCCGGACCCAGCCGCCCTAGCTGCTCCCTCGGTAGCATGGGAGAGGAAGTGCATGGACGTATTAGAGACTGCTTTCAAGGTGGCCATCCTCATGGAGAATATACACCAGTCCTCCTGCGACATGGACTGTAGGGGCAACTCAGCTAGTTACTTGACCAAGTCGCGCTGTAGTCATGTAACATGGGCCAGATAAGTTCAGCGCCCTTACAGAAAAGGTTGCTGATGCATACACCAGCTTCCTTAGGCGATCCATCGTCCTGGACTATCTGTCGGGGGGATGGACCGTGGAACTCTCCTGAGCTAGTTCCTTCTTGGTGGTGGCTGCTACCATCATAGCGTCTACTGGGGACCCTTTATTCCAGGCAGGTCTGTCAGTAGGGGGGCTTAAAATTTTATCATGGTGCTTTGGAATTAGCTCCACGGTGTCCGGTTCCTTCCAAGCCTGTGAAGTGACCAAGTCCACTAAGGGATCCGTGGGGGGGGGTGACACCCATGAAGTAGACAGGCCTTTGCCAAAGGCCTCCAGGAACACCGACTCGTCCGAGGATGGTTTTGGGGTGGACCAACATCCCCGCTTGTGCAACAGTTCCATGATGTCTCCAAAGGAGACATCCTCAGGAGGTGATCTGGAAGAACCTTCCCCTTTCTCCAAATCAGTGTCCTCAGTGAGGGACTCCGGAGAGGAGTCCAAGTGCCTCCTCTTGCACATATGCTTACGAGGAACCTCTCCGGTGAGGATCTCCAGAATGGGCTCGCAAACCACCTGATGTTCCTCAAGGGGAACAGTCTGGGGCTCCTCAAGCATGGGTTGTCCCTGCGGTAAAATGAAGGGAGTCGCACCCAAAGCAGAGGGAGTTGGGGGCGGAATCCGAAGAGATAGTCACGGGTCTCGAACTGGAGAGAACCCTTTCCACCACATCGAATGTGGAGGGTGAGCGAGCTTCCTGGGATGTCAGTAAGGGAGCTACACTACCTGGATCCTACGAGGGGATCGGAGCCTGGCCTGAAGGAGACGGAGCGCCGAGGAGATGGCCGTGACCCAACAAGGTCGGCACCGATGGGTAAAATTCCACCCCCTCGGATCAGACGCCCAGGCTACGGCTCCGAGGTCTGCTTGGATCCGAGCTAGTTGGGTTCAATGCACTCCAGGTAACTGCTGGTGTTGAAACAGGTACCATCGGCGCTGGCCCCCTGACTCCTAAGCCTCTCTCGGATCCAGATACTCCGAAACTGGAGGTTGGATTGGAGCAAGATAAATAGGTGTAAAGAAAGGAAGCAAGCTTACCCCTCCAGAGAGAGAGGGGGCTGGTAAGACTCCCATCTGGATTTGTGTATGAATAAATCTCCGCATCATTTTACCCATGTCAGCTTCAGATAAACTGTGGGTGGACCCCAACAATGCTACGGACTTCGACCTGGCAGGTCAGTGTGCCAAAGCCCTAGAAGATGACCTAGGCTCCTCCAGCAAAAACCTGGGGGATCGGAGCTGAGGGGAGTCAGGTTGATGTACAGACTGTATTTTTGGAGAAGGCCCGGCCGGATCCAAACTGTCCAGGGAACATTTCCTCCTATCTGCTTTGTGCGCTCTACCTCTCTGCCCTTACGATGCTCTCCTTCCACAGGCATAGAGGCAGGAGAGCGAGTCCCAGCCTGGGAGGGAGAGGTGGAGAGGGAGGGAGCTGAAGAAGCGGTCACAGCCATGACCGAAGAGGTGGTGAAGACAGCCACCTCCATCGCAGGAAGGAGATCCTTCATTACCAGTTTTGCCCTATGATCTTTTAGGGCTCACAGATTAAAGCCCGCGCAAATGCTACAGCCCAAAGAAAATGGGCTACACCTAGGCAAACAACACACAGAGTGTGGCCGTTGGCAGGTGACAAATTATGGCCACACTCTGTGCACTTCCTAAATACTTGTTTAGGCTATTCAGCCATCCTAAAAAAAAAATAGGGACACAAAGCCTCACACCAAGCCACCACATGCTCAAGATACACACACACATAGAGCTTGGGGGGGGGAGGGGGGGGAGATAAACAACTAACTTTTTTAATGAGAAGCACCAGCGAGGGGGAGGAAAAAGGGAAAAAACTACACTACTAACACACACACACACACACACACACACACACACACACACACACACACACACACACACACACACACAAAACTAATGAATTTAACTTGAAGCTTCAAATAACTACTCAGAGCTCAGGAGACATAGACCCTAGGGCAAAGCCAGAGTGTTCCTTAATTAAATCTCTCTGTAGTCTGGTGAAGTGAGCTTGGTAGTTCAGCAATCGCAATGTGAAGGTTGGTGAAGCAGAGACCTGCTTCCCAAACCTGTTTAAAGACCTACACTCCATGTTAGGGGGACGGACAGTGGAACTTTACTCCGCTAGCTTCTTCTTGGTGGCTGCTGCAACAGCCATGGCATCCACAGGAAAACCCTTTGTTCAATGCTGTCTGCCAGTAGGAGCGCTAAGGATCTTGTCGGAATGTTGATTCTGCAGTGTCCAGCTCCTTCCATGCCCTGCAAGAGACTAGATCAAAAAGGTCATCCGCAGAAGGGGGACACCAAAGATGTAGATTGGTCAAATCCGAAAGCTTCCAAAAACACAGACTCCTCCTAGGTAGGGTTTTGGGCAGACCATCCACCTCTTTGGCGAAGAATTTCAAAAACGTCTCCAAATGTGACGTTTTCAGGTGGAAATTTCAGGGGCCCTTCCCCCTCATCGAAGTTGGTGTCCTCTGTGACAGATTCTTGGGAAGAATCCAGATGTCTCCTTTTGCACAATCTCTTATGAGGGATCCCCTCAGTGGGATGTTCTGGGAAGTATCGGAAGAGATGGGGGCCTACAAAATAGGAACGGATTGGAAGCTCTTCTGGGTGGCTGTCCTAGAGGTTGAAGAAGAGAGGACTAAGGCATAGGGGTGGGGACACAGATACAAGGACATGACAATCAGGGCTCTTCTAGGTAGAAAGAGAACCCGTTCCACCACCTCAAAGGCAGAAAGACCAGGTGAGGTTTAAGGGAGTCCCTCCGGAACAGAAACTCTCGGAGCAGAGGCCCACAGATGATCTGCTCTGAGGGGGGAGTCAGCGCCACGCTGCTGAATGCCGAAGCTCTGGGGAGGTCCCATGAGCAGGAATCACAGAAGAGGCAGTCATAGCTGAAGTTGAACCCAAAGTCTTCTGAACCTTTTCTGGTGGTTCCGTCACAGGTAGAGGAGAACACTTATCTGAGGAATGCCTACAGTGTTCTTGGGATCCTTTAGATTTCTTGGGGGTTTTAGTTTTTGAAGTAGAAGTGCCAAGGGAAGAAGCAGAAGACGGCAGAAGGCCTTTGAGTATCAATTTGTTCCTTCTGTCACTTACAGCACACTGGTTAAAATCCATTCAAACAGAGCAAGGGGAATCCAAATGCTTAGGGCCTAAGCAGTAAACGCACTCCTTCTGGGCATCACATTGAGGAATCTTGTGCCCACAGGAAATGCATTTTTTTTTAAACCAATCGGTTTATCAGACATCCTGTGCATAAACTACACTCTCTAAAAAGAAGAGAAAAAACGGGCAATGTGTAAGAGAAAGTTAGACATAGATGAAACCAACGAAGAAATAAAGAGATTTTACCCAAGAATTCTATAAGTAAAACATTTTTTTTTTGTTTTCTCTGTATCAGGACAAGATGGTTAGAAAAAGAAGAATAGAGGACTTAGAGAATAAAGGAAGCCACAAAAAAAAAAAAAAAAAAAACCTCACTAACCCACTAGGAGCTCAAGAGAGTCACAATCTCGGTCCATCTTGAAGAGTGCAAATGAGATTTGAGGTAATCTGGGGGGAATGAGGAGTTATGGGTAAGGGAGGAGCTTGAGAATTGGATCCTAGGGCTACAGAAAGTTACGAGTCAGATCCAAACCCACAGGTTGAGGAACAAATGAAAAAATAGAAGTTATATACTCACCATAATGTTCCATCTGAGGAGGAGTTCTTCATTTACCTTCAACCTGTGGGTTCCTGGATCCAGCTCGGCCACATATCTAGCATCTGATCCGAGCTCTAAGCTCATCTATCCATAATGCCCCTGTCTCCTTCCTCCCTTCAGACTGAGTTTGCTGTCCAATCTAGTATTCACACCCGACCCAACACACCTTATCCCACAGCAAAAAGTCCATGAGCAAGGAGGAGGATAAGAGGCACCCTGATGGTGACCACCTCCTGTAGTCATGAGACCACCACACAGTTTATGCAAGGCAGGGGGAAGGAGAGAGGGATGGTTGAAGACAAATGAAGAGCAACTTAGATGGAACATTATGGTGAGTATATAACTTCTTTATCTGAAGTTGCCTTCACCCTGTGGGACAAAGTCCCCAGCTACAAAACACCTGGGTGGCCCTCATGGAAGGATATTATGGAGCACGGCAGGGCCAAAGGATGCCGTGTTCCTGGATATGATGTCCAACTTATAATGTGAGACAAAGGTACGAGATGAGGCTCAAGTAGCCGCAGAGCATATATCATCTAATGAAACTCTGGACCAAAAGGCCACTGAAGTAGCCATAGATCTGGTGAAATGTGCCTTCACATGACCTGGCGGGGATATACCCCTAGCAGAATACGGCCGAATAATACACTGGGAAATCCAATGGATGATAGCGACCTTAGATACTGGTTTCCCTAAAAGGGGTTTAGTTGGTCAGACTAATGAAAAACTTTAGTCCTCTGCAGGTAGAAACTTAACTGTCTGTGCACATCCAATAAATGCAATGCCTCGTTTTGAAAATTTGGGAAGAAGACCAGGAGACTAATCACCTGATTAATGTTGGACTCCGAAGCTACCTTAGGAAGAAAGGATAGATCAGTACGCAAGGACACCCTGTCCTTATGAAAAATCATATAAGGGGCTTTGGCTGACAATGCTTGAAGTTCTGAAACTCTCCTGGCAGAAGTAATAGCAACTAAGAAAGCCATCTTCCAGGACAAACACTGTAGATCCACCGAGGCTGCGGGCTCAAAGAGGGCGAAACTAAAGGCTGCAGCACTAATGTAAGATCCCACGGTGGTGTTGGGTCCTTTACTGGGGGGGTCGAAGAAAAGTGCCTTTGAGGAAGGCCTTGCAAAGTTTTTTGAAGATGCTAAGACAACCATATTATCACCCACATGAAAATTAGAAATTGTAGCAAGTTGGACCTTGACCTTAGAAAAACTGGCACCTTGTTGAAAGATCTCAGTTAAAAATTCCAAAACCATAGAAACTGGGGCAGTGAAGGGATCTAGGGCACGTTGCGAAGCCCAATCAAAAAACATCTCTATTTTCTGAAGTACACCCTTCTAGTGGAGGACTTATGAGCTGCCACTAGGATCATTTCGATGGGTGAAGAGAGGCCGGGAGTCCTGACTATCACGGGAAATGAAGCAGCTAAGCAGTGAGCTTCAGACTGTCCAGGTCTGGATGGGGAATCCCTGAGGGATGAGAGTTGAGATCAGGAACTGGATCCAACGTTCATGGTGGAGCCACCAGATGAGACCACAGAGAGGGAAACCAGACTTGGTGAGACCAGAATGGGGCAATGAGGATAACTAGACTCCCCAGCCTGCAAGCTTACTGAAGGAATTTTGGTACTAAGGGAAGAGGAGGATAAGCATACAGAAGACCAGGTGGGGGGGGGGGCAAGCATGAATCAGAGCATCTCTGGGAGCTAAACCCAGCAGGGGGCTCAGAGCGAAAAACTCGCTGCATTTTGCATTGGAAGGAGAGGCAAAGAGATCGCAACAAGGCTGACCACCACTTCTGAAAGATCTGTTCCGCTACTTAAGGATTCAGTGACCACTTGTAAGGCATCAGAATAGACCTGCTGAGCCTGTCTGCTAGAATGTTGGACCTCTCAGGAATGTGCGCTGCCACCAGAAAACAGTCGGTGGAGATTGCCCACTCCCACACTCTCATGGCTTCATGACATAGGAGACAAGACCTGGTTCCCTCCTGCTTGTTGATATACCAGATCACAGATATACTGTCTGTCTGGATAGCAATCGTTCCTGGGGGAAGATGGGCATAGAAAGCCTGCAACGCTAGAAGCACTGCCCTCACCTCCAGGATGTTGATATGCAATCTGGTCTTGTAGGGGGACCACGTGCCTTGGACTGTCCTTTCCGAGCAATGCCCCCCACCCTAGCAGGGAGGCATTTGTAGTCACAGTGCCTGTGGGGAAAGGTGAAAGAAAGGGACGGCCCTGAACAAGGTCCGAGGAATGAAATCACCACAGAAGAGAGTTCCTGCACACTCGAGAGATTCAAACAGGGTGACTCAATGGGAGATCTAACATGGACCATTGTACTGTGAGGGTCCACTGAACAACCTGTATGTGAAAACACACCATAGGCAAGAGATTGATCATAGCCACTATGGACCCCAATGCCCGTAATACTATTTCTGTTGTCGGTGATGGAATTCAAAGAATGCAAAGAACATGTAGCTTCAGAGACTGTATCCTGTCAGGAGTAAGAAAACCTTTGGTTTGAATTGTGTCCAGCCAAGCCCCAATGAAGTCCAACACTTGAACTAGGGCCAGGGACACTTGCTGAGGTTGATGGTAATGCCCAACCGCTGGGCTAGGAGGAGAAAGGTATTCCTCACTTGACAGAGTTGATGCCTGGAAGGGGCAGTGAGGAGGCAATCGTCCAGGTAGGAGAAGACCTGTATGCCCTGGAGTCTCAGGTGAGCCGCTACTACTGAAATCACTTTGGTGAACATCCTGGGGGCTGTGGTAAGACCAAAGGGAAGCGCTCTAAACTGGTAATGAATGGCTCCTAGCTGGAAGCAGAGAAACCTCCAAGAGCGCCTGTCCATCTTGATGTGATAGTATGAATCCTGGAGGTCAACTGAGCACATCCAATCATTCTGCAGGAACGGTAGCACAGACTGAAGGGTGACCATCCAGAACTTTGTCTTGGCCAATGACAGGTTCAAGATGGGGAGATTCAGAATGGGTCTTGGGTCCCCCGTGTTCTTTGGCACCAAAAAGAATCTGGAATAAATGCCTAATCCAGAGTGGTCGGGGGAGGGGGGGTTGGATGCCTCTTTCTTAGCAGCTTTGCAATTTCCAGTGCTGCATCCTCCCAGTGCAAGGGTGGAACATCCGGGAGGTGTTTGGGCGATGGAGGTAATGTGTGAAAGGGGACTGAATAGTCTCTGGATATAATTTGCAACATCCAACAATCTTCAGTGATGGACTCCCACGCTGTTAGGTGCAGCGAGAGACTATCTCCAACTGTCTCCAGAGATGAGCAGCTGGGCAACTCTTCAGGGTTGCTGCACAGGTCTCTCCGAGAAAGGCTCGTGAGACCAGTGATTTCTCGGACCCCCTCTGCCTCTAGGACGGTGTATATCAAATCCCCCTCTGCCCCTGGGGGAAGGTGAGTCCTGAGTGTCCCTGGGAAAACTCAGACTTCTGGAACCACATCTTCTTGGTGCCTCACTGATTCTTAGAGAAGGATGACGGAGGTGCCAAAAAGCAGATACCAGTGGCAGACCGAGTCTTCCTGTCCTTCTCACTCTGAACTAAGGTGTCACGTTCTGACTTTCCAAAAAGGGAGGAACCATCGTATGGGGCATTCATAAGTGATGCCTTAAAGAGTTCCAAAAATACACAGAGACGGAGCCAGGCATGTCACCTGATGGTAACGCTGGTACGGCCAACTTTAGCAGCACCCTTGGTCGCATGGGAGAGGAGATGCATAGAGGTGTTAGCAACTGATTTCAGGGTGGCCATACGAGTGGAAAACACCTTCTTGCCCTCTGCCAACAAGGACCCAGGGGTAAACTTAGCAATCTCCTTCACCAGGTCTAGCTGTAGCTGAATTACATGTGGCATGTAATTCAGTGCCCGTACAGAGAAGGTCGCTGAAGCATACACCCGCTTCCTGAAATGGTCCATCATCCTTGACTGTCTGTTAGGAGGGTAGACCACAGAGCTCTCCTGAGCAAACTCATTCTTAGGGGCAGCTGCTACCACTATGGCATCAACATGGGATCCCTTATTCCAATGGGACCTGTCTGAAGGGGGGCTCAAAACTTTGTCTGGGCATTTGGAAATGGGCTCCACCATGTCCGGTTCCTTCCATGCCCAAGATGTAATGAGATCCACTAAAGGATACACGGGAGGGGACATTCAGGAAGTAGAGGGTCCTGCTCCAAATGCCTCCAGAGCACTGATTCGTCTGGGGTAGGTTTTTGGGCAGATCACCTCCCACGCTGGTAAAGGAGTTCCATGATGTCTCCAAAGGAGACATCCTCGGGGGGGGGGGGTGATCGGGGGGAACCTTTCCCCTTCCTCCAAATCGGTGTCTTCAGTGAGGGACTCCTGTGGAGAGTCTAAGTGCCTCCTTTTGCACTGGTCTATATTATAAGCATGAAAAGACAAAACCTTGAACGCTCACATGAGCGAACTTGATATTGTGGGGGGCTGTGCCCCCCCCCACTAACTATATATTCCAACTCCAAGATCGCACTACAGTGAGGAAAGGGCAAATATCCCACTCCTCACTGTAATACGACCCCACAATCACACTTTCGATTACCGGCATTTTCGCTCATGTGAGCGTTCACAGTTTTGTCTTTTTGTGCTTATGATATAGACCTCTTTTGCACATTTGTTTGCAAGGGGCCTCCTCAGTGGGGGCCACTGGGAAGGACTTGCCAAAGTCTCCCTGTTCCCCAAGAGGGAGCACCCTGGGGCAAAGATGCAGCAGACCATCCCTGAGATAGGAGAATGGCCGGATCCGAGCCAAAAACAAAAGGAGCCGAAGTGGAATCCAAAAATGAGATTGTCAAAGGTCTCGAAGGAATGGTGTACCCCTCTCCACCAGGTCGAAAGCCAAAGGGGATTGGACATCCTAAGAAAGGACAAAAGGATGAGCTGTAACCCTCTGACCAGATGGGGCAGTCAGAGCCGAATCTCCCGGCACCAAGATACCAAGGGGAAGGCTCTGCACCGACAAACTCGGAGCAGACACCACCCCTTCAGATCCGATGCTGATGCTATGGCTCCGAGAACTGGTCAGATCTGAGCTAGTTGGATCTGACCTGCTCAAGGTTATGGCTGGCAGAGGTACAAGCTACAATTGGAGCCAGCCCCTCGACATCGAGCTTCTTCGGATCCAAGGGCTCTATGAACCTATGAAACCAGAGGTTGGATTGGAGGAGTAATAGGGATGAATACGGACTGCATGTTTCCTGCTCTGGAGGAAGAGGGGACAGGCAAGACTCCCATCTGTATCTGGGTGCGGATGAACTTCCATATCATCCTATCCATCTCTGCTTTGGTAAGACTGCGGGTGGAATGGGAAGAGGAGGCCGGGGTGGTGAGGGGAGGCCTGAGCTGGCGACCGGGTCCAGAACTCCTCCAGCTCTGGAGAGAACCGAGGGGAAGACAGCCTGGGAGACTCCGGCCTCGGAGCTGACCTAACTTTGGCTGGGGGGCCAGCCAGAGCAGAGCGATCTGGGGATCGCTTCCTGGGCCTATCCCTTGATTTGGTTGATTTGTCTCCATCCCCGGACCTCTTAGCGAGAATTTGAGTCCCAGAGGCCAGGGCGGAGACCGAGGTATGAGCCGGGGCAGAAGGGTCCTGAGTCCTGGAGGAAGAAGAGGGAAGGAGGCCCTTGAGGATTAGTTTGTTGTTCCTCTCCATCAGTTCCCAGGGATTAAACCCACCACAAATGGAACAGGAGATCTGCAAGTGAGCCACCCCAAAACAAACTATGCACAGTGTGTGGCCATCAGCTGTAGAGAGCTTGTGGCCACACACTGCATTTTCTGAAGCCTGGTTTGGTGGTATCAGACATTCTCCCAAACTACGGGTCAGCACACACTCACTCACACACAGACCACACATGCAACAGAAATAAAAGTTAGAGAAAGGTTTTTTTTCTTTTTTCTTTAACCGACACAGAAGCACAAGGGGAGGTAGAAAGGCAGAAGAGAGTAAAAAGATATGAGAATAGAATAATCTAATGGTTAAAGAAAGTCACTTACCCAACAATAACAGCAGAGAGCATGGACTGCAATGAGGACATGAAGCACGGCAAACGAGATCTGAAGGGCGAAAGGTGGCAGGGGCATTATGGGTAGGGGAGGAGCTTAAAGCTTGGATCAGATGCTAGATATGCGGCTGAGTCGGATCCAAACCCACAGATTGAAGACCAGATGAAGACAATAACTTCAGATTGACATCAGATCACATGCTATTGCTTTGGGGGTATTGGAGACGATTTGGAGGGAAAAGCCAAGATAGTCTGTAGCCTCTCTCAATGATGTGGTGGACCCACTGGCCTGAATTTATAAGTTTCCTCACAGGGAGAGAGAGCCTTCCTGTGAGTAGGAGAGAGAAAGAGAGGGGCAGACAGTGGCAAATTTGCTGGCTTGTTACAGAAAGAACCTTGTGATCCCTTAGGTCAAATTATTTTTTTTCTGAAAATGTTTAGTGGACTTTTTAATGTTCTTTTCAGATTCTTGGCCCATCTGAAAGAATGGACATAGTTTGGAAGTCGAAATGCACTGAAATTGTGGAAGAGAGGAAAGAAAAATCTGTTTGAAATCTTAGATAATCATAGGCCCTTTCTTGTGGGTATTTAAAAACTTCAGCAGATGCAGGACCAAAAGGATTCTCCTTGCTCATCGGAGCATCCAACAATTAGACTTGACATCTTCACTCAAAGAATGCAACCTCAACCAAGACTATCTTCTAAGAGTCCATCCCTAACCCTATTCAAACTTAACCTTGACCACTGGATGGGAAATCACACATTAATCCCAGGTCTGCCCCCCCCATGTCTCTTATAGACAAAGGCTGACAGTAAATAATACCCAACTAACACCCCCTCACATAAATTTTTAGCAAATTCCTAACAAACATACCCCCAAAATTGCCCCCCTTTAAAACACACGTTACAAGTTGATGCAACTGGGTTGGGTTATGTGACTAGGTGTATAAAGGACCTAGTGGTTGTTAGCCTAGTATATAACAATTAGCCTATGAGGACCTGAGTTGGTAGTTGCAGCTGTACAGGATGCCTCAGTAGCACCGTAACTCCACTTTAGAGTGTCTAGCTACTTGGATAGCTGAGATGAAAAGTGACAAACATGAAGATCTGTCAGGTCTGGAAAGTCTGAGACTAAATTACCAAGAATAGAAAAAAAGATACCAAATCATGTAGCTTTGCTAGTTAATAACATTGAAAGGAAGTGTAGTAGAAGTGTTTACTGCCTTTCTATACATGTCCATGATCTGTTTTTTTAGGAAGCTGGAGGTTGTGATGGGTACAAACCAGCTGAAGCAAAACTGTCCTGTAAGAATTCCTGGACAGAAGGAATTGCTGAAAATTTGGAAACACCCAAGTATAACAGATCATATTTCCTTTGCACACTGGACACTTGCTTCTCTTCCCACTGAAAATACTCACCATTTTCAAAATGGTACACCCAAAAGAAAGTCCTTCAAGATGAGTCTGAAAACACAGTATGCTCATCCTCAAACCCTACAGAAGAATAAGCCAGGGACTCAAAGTTTGACTCGAGTCCTCCACTTTTTTTTTTTTTTTAACAAGAAACATTTATTACACATTTACATAAATGTAAACAAACCATACTGACAATCCTAGCTGCAAGCATTTTATATCACAAACCATATTGACACACTTCTAATTGCAAACATTATATATCACTTATAATCTACCCAATCACTGTCAATCAAACATTACATATCTCATTCAAATCCTGCCTTCTTTTAAACCTCATTCCTCCCCTATGCACTGTTCCCACAGTTCCCTTTCTTCCTATGTAATTTGTTCTTATCCTTTTCTAAAGATCCCAATTACAGTTGTTTTACCTCTGTTATGTTCACTACTTCTAGTACAGTTTTAGACTTTGATTTCCATTTTCTAGTAATTGTTTTTTTGGCAACCACCATAATTAGACTCAGCAAGGCCTTACTATGTGTAGGCACTTCTGATCCTTTATCATACCTCAGAAAAATAATTTTCCTAGTTACACCAGTTTGCTCACCCAGTATCTCTAACAGAGTAGTCTGCAGGAAATCTTTAAAGTCTGCCAACTCATTACACTCCCAGAAAATATGTTCCCAATTACCTCTTTCTTCCCCATCACACCTCCAACATTTGTTGTCTACCTGAGGAAAAATTCTCTGGAGTCTACTTGAGGTATAAAAATATCTATGTAAACAATTTCAAGCAAAAATCTTAAATCTTACAGATTTTGTTGCATATTTGGGAGACATACATACATCACCCCACCATTGTTTCTTTGAGAATTGCTTATCCAATCTCTCTTCACAATCCTTTCTAATCTCCTCGGATTGATTCTTAGAGTTATCGTGCAATATTTTATATGCTCTACTAATTATTCCTTTTTTAACAGCAGCTTCTGTTCTAGACTCTACTAAAAACTCTACCAGTGCTGGTCTTTTGTTTAGGATCCCCTATTTCTTTCTCTTTGCCTATACTCCGATGTCAATCCTTGATAGGGAAGGTAATCTCTAGCCTACAGTCCATATAAATTCTTGGTGTCTTCTCATTGCATTATTCTTCCCTCTCTAGTTTACTTGCTTCCAATACCTTGGTTCCTTTACCAGTTTTGTCAAATCCTAGCCCCCTCTTGCCTCTGGTCTGTATACCTAACTGTAGTCATCCCTATCTTCAGAATCTCCTTTCTCCACTTTCGTGTTGGCTTAGTTCTTAGAATATTTTCTGCTACTTTATGAATATAATATTCTGTACGATTATTGTTATTCTCTTCTTGTTTCTTCAGATTCCCCCATTTCATCATCATCCCTTTCCACATTGAATTATAGGTTTCTGCTTGTGCTGTGTATATGAGCCTTAACTGTGTAGCTCTGAAATACCCCTTCAAACCAGGTAATCACAATCTGCCTTGTTCTATTGGAAGAATCAGCTTAGCCCACTTGACTCTTGCCATCTTCCACTCTCACATAAAATCCTTCAGCTCTTTATTAACTGCTATCCACAACTTCTCCTCCAGTTGATAAAAATATGCCTTTCTTGTGTATAAGACTTAAGGGACTAAAACATTTTTAACTGCTAGTATCTTACTAGCCATATAACAGAGGTTCCAAATTCTTAATTTTTGTATTATCTTTTGTTTAGTCTCTTCTCACATACCCTTAGTTCTCTTCTCAAATATCCTTAGCTGCCACACTGGAATCATTTTTAATCCATACTCCTAAATACTTCATTTTATCAAGTTCCCATAAATATGGACATTGCTGAACCAATGTGTGTGTGGGTATACAGTTTACCACTATGGCCTTTGTTTTGGCTTCATTAATTTTGTCTCAAAATGTTTCAAAACACTAATATCCTTTTCTGATTTTATCAGGTATAAAATAATATCTGCAAATAAAGCCAGCTTTACTTAACTACCATACCAGTTATATCATTGAGTTTCTGAGTCTCTTATTTTCATCGCCAATGGTTCTAAATATAATGCAAATAAAGTGAAAACAGGACATCTGCCTGGTTCTTCTGCTCAATCAGAAATTGTCAGAGGGGTAACCTCTACATACTTGAATTGTTGTCTCCAATCCCTCATATGTCTTCCTAATCAACCTTATAAATTTTATCAGGGAATGCAAATGCTTCCATTGCCCTGTTCATAAAGTCCCAGCTTATTCTGTCAAATGCTTTCTCTGCATCATGACTCAGCAACAACTGTGGTATTTTCTTACATTCTGCTTCCCTCTAGATCAGTGTTGTGTAATGTCAAATGTTTGTCTTCCCTCCACAAAACTACACTGATCCATATCTCTCAATTTTGGCATCACTTTTGCCAGTCTATTAGCCATTGTAGAATTAAACACTTTATAATCATGCTTTATTATTGAAATGGACTTGTATGAAGTTGGATCTGATGGATCTTTACCCTATTTAGTTATTACAGCTACCACCGCTTTCTTCAAGGATGTCGGTACTTCTCTTTCTCTTAAAGTATTGTTAAACAATACCTTCCAGATCGGTTTTCCCACCTAGATTCCAAACTTCCATAGGAATACCATCTATTCCAGGGGAGTTTTCTGTAGATTGGTTATACATCACCATTTTTATATCATCTTCTCCTATCCTAACTATAAGTAATTGAGCCTCATCTATCTCTAACCTTGGTATATTCAATTCTTCCTTAAACATTGCCATTGCCTTACTGACAGAACCCACACTGTAAAAGTAGTAGACTCCAAATCCAGCTCCAGACAAGTGGGCTACCTCAGGGTCAGTCCTGGGACCTCTCTTGTTTGGCATCTACTTCTCTGAAGTACAGGCCAACACTAAGGGACTCTGGATAACAAAGTCTGCAGATGACTGCAAACTGGGAGCCATTATTGAATCCCCAAATGATGTGGATACTCTACAAAAGGGCCTTACAGAAACAGATGCTTGGTGCCAGAGCCATGGGCTCAAGCTCAATGCCAAGGAATAAGAAGTTATGTACTCACCATAACGTTCCATGTTAGTTGTCTTCTTCTCGCCTTCTTTCTTGCTGGATGGGTTCGGAGCCGAACCTTGGCTCCGACTTGGCCTAATACTAAAGCTCGAGAGCTATTTTTACCGGCTCGAGGCTAACCTATGTCCCATAATGCCAGGCGTCATATACCCAGATCTCGTTTGATAGCTAACACTATGGACAAAACATGTCCCACCACAAGAAATGATAAATCTATGAGCCCCACAGCCTGTCTTTCACCAGGGCTACCAAAAAGGGGACAAGAGCTCTAGGCGAAGGGGGTAATCCTGATGACAAAGAATGTCTCACCCAATACTCTTGGTCTTTCCAGGCTAGGGGGATGGAGGGTGGGACGCAAGAAAGAAGGCGAGAAGAAGACAACTAAAGTACAGTTTTGCACCTACCATAAATGTAGATGTTCAAGTGCTAATACAGCTGCAGTCATAACAGATGAGTTCTCCTGCCATCAGGCGGGTCCTCGGTCGGCCGAATTCCAAAGTCTAGGTCCGGCGTCGGTTGTCGTCGCTTCTTCCCGGACGTCAGTGCGACAGGGGTATAAAAGAACCAGCCGACGCCATTTTCTTCAGTTTTTCTTGCCCCCAGAAGGAAGGCAATACATAAAGTTGTGTAATAAAGCAATGCCATATAATCAAAATACAGTAGTTGCAAGCAAATACACCATAAAAGAATACCCCAATCAGGTTGTATGAGGAGGTGTTAGCCAACAGGCCTGTCCCAAGAGGGGAAGGAGGGAGGGAAACCTGGACTGCAGCTGTATTAGCACTCGAACATCTACATTTATGGTAGGTACAAAACTGTACTATGTTCATCGTGCATACAGCTGCAGTCATAACAGATGGGTTGAATCCCAAAGCTAAGAAAGGGGTGCTAGGCACTAGGTGGAACTAGGAGGGGCCAGGATGCCCTGCAAGACTGCAGTGGCAAAGCCTGCTCTAGTTTTGGAGTATAATGGTAGGTGGTAGTGCTTGGAGAAGGTATGCACAGAACTCCAAGTGGCTGCTTCCAAAATATCTTTGGTAGGAAAGTACAGTTTTGTACCTACCATAAATGTAGATGTCCGAACTGGATAGCATCTGCAGTCATAACAACTGGGTTGTCCTGTCGTCAGGCAGCCCTTCGGTCGGCCGGATTCCAAAGTCCGGGTCCGGCTTCGGCTGATGTCGCACTTCACCCGACGTCATCTCTGCTGGTCTTCGGGTATAAAGGCATCAGCCGACGCCATTTTCTTCAGTGTTTCTTGCCCCAGATGCCAGTTGCCCTCTTGGAAGGCTAAATTTTGGGTAAAAATGCCAATGTTCCCCAAAGGATAGAAGGCAAACACAAAAAATAAGCATGTATGTACATATATACAAACAAATACACCATAAAAGACTCCCCCCCACCAGCTAGCTATTAGGAGGGTAAATACCCTAGGAGTACCACAGAGGGAAGGAGGGAGGGTAATCCTGACTGCAGATGCTATCCAGTTCGGACATCTACATTTATGGTAGGTACAAAACTGTACTATGTCCTTCATGGATGCATCTGCAGTCATAACAACTGGGTAGAATACCATAGCCAACTAGGGAGGAGGAAGAATAGATTATGGTGTGGTTAGGATCCCTTGCAGTACAGCAGTGGCAAACCCTGCTCGGGATCTGGAATACAGAGGTAAATTATAATGCTTGGCAAATGTATGCACGGAGGTCCAAGTAGCCACCTCAATAATGTCCTTGGTTGCCACTCCTCGTAAGAAGGCTGTGGTAGTGGCTGTTGCTCTTGTAGAATGAGGTCGTATGTTCTGTGGAATTGGTTTTCCATGGAAGGAGTAACAGAATCGTATGCAATTTCCTATCCATTTGGAGATTGTCTGTTTGGAAATTGCTTTTCCTTCCCTTCCTGTTGCATAGGCTACAAAAGCTGGTCAGTTTTTCTGTTACTTTTGTTCTGTCCAGGTAGTAGCGTAGCTGTCTGTGTACATCCAAGGTATGCAGCATTCTTTCCCCTCTGTTTTGTGGGTTGGGGAAGAAGGTAGGTAGGTGGATTGCCTGGTTTAAGGACACTCTGGATACCACCTTAGGCATAAATGTAGGATTAGTCCTCATGGACACTCTGTCTTGGTGGAAGATTAGGAAGGGTTGTACTGCCATTAGGGCCTGAAGTTCAGAAACCCTCCTTGCTGAGGTTATTGCCAGTAGGAAAGCAGTTTTTCATGAAAGATGCAGTAGGTCTGCTGTTGCTGCTGGTTCAAAAGGTGCGAGTGTCAACTTTTCTAGCACAAAGTTCAAATCCCAAGCTGGCAGTGGTGGTTTCCTAGGAGGTTTTACATTCTTGATCCCTCTGAGGAACTGCCTGAGTAGAGGATGTGAGAAGACAGGTGGATCAAAGCTGTATTCTGCTGAAATAGCTGATGCATGTATCTTGATGGAGGAATAGGACAGGCCTGTATGTAGAAGCTCTGCCAAGTACTCCAGAATGTTAGCCATATCTATATTCGACACATCCTTCCTCTTTCAGCACTCCAAATGACAAACCTTTTCCATTTCCTGCATAGTTTCTTCTTGTTGAAGGTCTGCGGGCTTCAAGGATAATGTCTTTAACCCTTTGGGAGAGATCTGGAATAGTTGCTGCTATGTGATGTGCCATGCAGTCAGCTGCAACGTTTTAGGTTTGGATGCATGATGCTGTAGTTGTTCTGAGTTAACATCAAAGGCATCAGGGTATTGACCACATTTTGTCCCGAGACATGCTCCTCAGCAATGGGTACCAGTGTTGTCTTGGCCAGTTTGGAGCTATCAGGATTATCCTTGGACGTTCCTCCTTGATTTTTAGTAATACCTTGTGTATCAAGGGAAGAGGTGGGAATGCATATGCTGTCAGGCCTTTCCAGCTGAAGGAGAGCGAATCCACTTTCGATGCAAGTGGATGGAATGTCCTTGTGCAGAATTTTTGAGCTGGTGGTTGAGAGGGAAGCGAATAGATCTATCTGTGGCATTCCCCATTTCTTTGCGATGGTCTTGAAGATGTCCGGTGTAGCATCCATTCGTGAGCATCCGAGGTGGTTCTGCTTAACATGTCTGCTAGAGTGTTCTCCTTTCCGGTACAAACATTGCCTGTAACTGGATGTTGTAGCTGAGTGCCAGGTTCCAAAGGTCCAAAGTCATTCTGCATAGGGGTATGAATGTGTCCCTCCCTGTTTGTTGATGTACCACATGTCTGTGGTGTTGTCTGCCCTTATCATCAAATGGCCTTCTTTGAGAAATGGTCTGAATTTTGGATTGCCAGTTTTACTGCCAGCATTTCTTTTAGGTTGATGTGCAGGTGAAGCTGGTCCTGTCCACAATCCTTGCACGCATTTGTCCAGCATGTGAGCCCCCCATCCTAGGTCTGAGGCGTCTGTTGTGATGGTTTGGCTTGCTTGATATTTGCGAAAGGGTAAGCCTGGGTTTGACTGGCATGCTTGAGCCCACCATAGGAACTCCTGTTTTAGGCATGGAATTAGTGGAATTTCTGCTTCTAGGCTGTGCCTGTGTTGGGACCATAAATTCTTTAGGTACCACTGTAGTTTTCTCATATGTAGTCTGGCATGTGGAACCAAGATTATGCATGATGCCATGAAGCCCAAGGCCTGCAGAACTTTTCTTGCTGTTAGTTTGCTGTGGTTTGTTAGTGCCAAGAAGTAAAGAGGGAGATCTTTTTGTTTTTCTGCAGTTAGGAATGCCATTTGTTTTACTGTGTCCAATTCTGAGCCCAAGAATGTCCTTGTTTGGGATGGAATCAGCCTTGATTTTTGCAAATTGACTGTGTATCCCAGTGCTTGTAGCAAGTAAATGACCCTTTGTAAATCTGTTGTCAGCTTGCTTTTGTTGTCCCCTTGTAGCAGGCAGTCGTCCAGGTATGGATAAATTTGGATTCCTGTAGTCTGCAGTGGGCGATTACTGATGCCAGGCATTTTGTGAATACTCTGGGCGCAGTAGATAAGCCAAAGGGCAATGCTGAGAATTGATAGTGCTCTGATCCTGCAAGAAATCTGAGGTATCTTCTGCAAATTGGTCGAATGGGGACGTGCAGGTATGCCTCCTTGAGATCTAGAGTTACCAGCCAACACTCCTTGCCCAGCATGGGAAGAAGTTGCTGTAGGGTCAGCATCTTGAATTTTGGGACAATGATGTATGTGTTTAAGGTGGACAGATCGAGAATAGGTCTCCAACTTTTTCCTTTCTTGGAACTAGGAATAGTCTGGAGTAGAATCCTTTGCCTTGTTCTGTTATTGGTACTCTTTCCACAGCTCTCATCTTTGTTAATTGCATTATCTGCTGTAGAGCTTCTGTTTTTGATTTGGAGGTAGGTTTGGCATTCCTCTTTTGACTGGTATAGTGTGGAAGTGGAACCGGTAACCTTGGTCTATGGTTTGCAAAATCCACTTGTCTTTTGTGATATAGTGCCAGATCTTTGAAAATAAGGTTAATTTTCCGCCTAAGGGTGCTGCTATTTGTTCCCTGGTAGGCGGAGTTAGAATCAAGTCACTGTGATTGCCCTGTTGTAGTGGTAGTGGCTGTGCCTGTGGCTCTGTTATTACCTTGCCACTGTAGTCCTCTGTAGGCAACCCCTCTAGATTGATTTCTGCCTCTGGAACGTCTATTCCTGCCCATTTGGGATCTTGTGGAGTCAGGAAAGGACCAATTTTGGCAGGCCAGTTCCTGCTAAACCTTGGGGCTGAACCTGCAAGAAATCTTTAACCGTTTGTACAGATTTTGCCTTTTCTTCCATTTTCTTCATTACCTGCTGGGCAGGTGTACCAAACAAACTGGTCTTATCCATAGGAGCATCTAATAACTTAGCTTTAACATGATCCGGTAAAACTTGTTCCTTCAACCATGCATGTCTTCTTATCACTGTGCCAGTCATGGCTGATCTAAATGAAGCTTCCAGTGCATCATAGCCACATTTTAAGGAATGGTTACTAACCTGTTGTATGTTATTTACCATTTCTAATAGATTTTTCTTATCTATAGAGTCATCAGAGGATAGCTTTTAGTTAACTGATCAAGCATAAACTCTTGGTATTGTATCATGTGAAACTGACAGTTTAAAGCTCTAGCTGAGAGAGTAGCAGAGGTGTAAACCTTTTTGCCCCATCTGTCTAAAGACCTGGCTTCCCTTTCAGAAGGAATAGGGTTTTTTGCTGTGGTTGAGGCTACTGCCTTAGGGCCCTGGGATATAGTTTCGGCGTCTGCAAGAGGGGCCTTGTATAGGTGATGATGAGTGTCTGGCACCCTGTAAAATCTATCTGGTTTGGCAGGTGCTGGAGGTAAAGAATCTGGTGCAGTGCAAACATCATTAAATGCATCGTCCACAACAGAGAGGACAGGAGGTATAGCTAAGGGCCTGTGTTGTGGTAGGTGCAGAAAAGTCCTAAGTCTTTTTCTGGAGTCTGAAAAATCCTGTTCCTGCCATTGGAATTGTTCTCTCATGGCATGTAAGGTTTCCCCAAAGGAGAATTCTTCTGGTGGGGAAGCAGCTGGAATGGATTCTTCAGCATCTGAGTCCTCAAAATTGGAGAAAGGAGCCTCTGGCTGGTCTGTAATATCTGAGTCTTCCGCAGAATCATCAGAGGACACAGGCTCGAGGGGCTCTGCTCTAGGTCTCTTTCTGGGGGCTGAGAGGCCCTGTCTGGGTGAGATTGAGATCCCCTAATTAAGGATATTAAATCTTCTGCCAGAGTAAGCATTTGTGAACTAGAAGAGGGCCTGGTTGAGGGGGGTTTAACAGGCACTGACTTAGTAGATTTGGCTGCTTTAGCCCTGGCGAAGGCCTTAATAGACATGGCTGCAGGAGGCCTAGCAGCACCACGTGCTGGGGTAGAGACATCTAAAGGGATGGTGTCTGATAAGTCACTAGTAACCACTGTAATAGGTAAAATTTCTGAGGCCGATTCAAGTAAGGTAACCGGAACCTCAGTAGTAGTCATTGATTCGGCTGTACTCTGATCAGTTTTCTCGGTTTCGGCCGAAACCAAGACACTCCGCGGACCGCGAGTGTCGGTCTTTTTCTTTGCGTTTTTTAACAATTTGGGTAGTTGGAGGATCCGACGGCATAATGTAAGCAAATTCAGAGCCGAAAAACTGTTCAGCAAACTCCGACCGACGTCTAAGCGTTCGTCGGTTGAAAGAAGCACAGGCCAAACAGGCTGCTACGTCGTGGTCTGGGCCTAAACAAGGCAAACAGTAAGAGTGGAAATCTTTATGAGGTATTTGTTTCCCACAAGTTAAACAGTTATTGACTTTTTCTGACATCGGCTGAGGCAAGAAAGAGTCCCCAACGGGGTACTTAGCTTTTAGAAGTCTTCGAAGGAGTATTCGGTAGTAGTAATCTCTGGATCTGATCGACCGGCACTTGCGAACAGCTTCTGCTTCGGGCGCCACGCGGCAAGAAAGACTGAAGAAAATGGCGTCGGCTGATGCCTTTATACCCGAAGACCAGCAGAGATGACGTCGGGTGAAGTGCGACATCAGCCGAAGCCGGACCCAGACTTTGGAATCCGGCCGACCGAAGGGCTGCCTGACGACAGGACAACCCAGTTGTTATGACTGCAGATGCATCCATGAAGGACATCTCCTCTGAGGAAAGCTGCAGAGGTAGCTGTGGCCCTTGTGGAGTGAGATCTGATGCCTGCAGGTACAGTTTTGCCATGAAAAGAGTAACAAAAGCGTATGCAGTGGGCTATCCATTTTGAGATTGTCTGTTTGGAAATTATCTTCCCTTGAGCTCCTGTAGCATAGGACACAAAGAGCTGTTCTGATTTTCTGAAAGGCTTTGTTCTGTCCAAATAATAACGCAGTTGTCTGTGGATGTCCAAGAAATGTAGTAACCTCTCCCCTTTGTTTTGAGGATTAGGATAAAAGGTAGGTAAGTGTATAGCCTGATTTAAAGCTACCCTGGATACCACTTTTGGCATAAAGGGCGGGTTGGTTCATAAGGAAACTCTGTCCTGATGGAAGATGATAAAAGGCTGCACAGCCATGAGGGCTTGTAGTTCCGATACCCTATGAGTTGAGGTAATAGCCAGAAAGAAAGCTGTTTTCCAGGACAAATATTGCAAATCTGTTGAGGCAGCTGGCTCAAAAGGAGGCAAGGTCAGCTTTTCTAGAATGAAATTGAGGTCCCAAGCAGGTATTGGTTGTTTCCTTGGGGGTTTTATATTCTTAGCCCCTCTGAGGAACTGTCTTAAGAGGGGGTGAGAGAATAAAGGTGGATCAGTGTTGTATTCTGCAGAAATGGCTGAAGCATGCAGCTCAGCTAGATACTGTAATATTTGAGGTAAATTCAGTTTTCCAGGATTCTGGCCCTTTTTCTCATTCCAGGCACAAAACCGTTTCCATTTTGCGGAGTAAGCTTTTCTAGTAGACGGCCTTCTGACCTCCAAAATGACATCCTGCACCTCGTTGGAGAGTAGGGTCTGTTGTGATATTAAGGAATCTTCCATGCAGCCAGATTGAGTGTTTTCAGCTGACTGTGAAGAGTTTTGAAGCTGTGCTGAGTCAGAAGAGGCATTAGAGGAAGGGTCCATGGTGGGGAATGCGTCAGGCTCCTCATGAGTGGGTACCAATGTTGTCTTGGCCAGTCTGGAGCAATGAGAATCATCTTTGGTCTGTCTGCTCTGGTTTTTAATAGAACTTTGGGCAGCAGAGGAAGAGGTGGGGAAGGCATAAACTGTAATTGTTGTCCAACTGAAAGAGAGAGAGCGTCCACTCTCCAGGCCTTTGGATGAAAAGTCCTTGAGCAGAATTTTATCAATTGGTGATTTTTGTGGGAGGCAAAGAGATCTATGTCTGGCCTTCCCCATGCTTGAATTATCTCTGTAAAAACTTGAGGATGCAACTTCCATTCGTGTGCATCTGTCATATTTCTGCTCAGGTTGTCTGCCAGTGTGTTTTCCTTGCCTGGCAAGTACTGTGCTTGAAGTTCGATTTACAATTCCAGAGCTATGTTCCAAAGTAACATGGCCAGTCTGCATAGGGGGTATGAATGGGTTCCTCCCTGTTTGTTTATGTACCACATTACTGTGGTGTTGTCTGTCCTTATCAACAGTTGACCTGGATGCAGAAGGTCTTTGAAAGCTATAATAGCATTTATTACTGCTAGCATTTCCTTTTGATTGATGTGAAGGTGCTTTTCTTTTTGGGACCATTTACCCTTAATGCACCGATCTGTCATGTGCGCCCCCCAGGCGTAGTCCGAGGCGTCTGTTGTGATGACTTGATTTGCTTGAGGCTTGCAGAATGGGAGACCTGTGTTTGTTTGGCATGCTTGAGCCCACCACAGAAATTCCTTTTGAAGACATGGAATTAGTGGTATTATTGTTTCCAAACTGTGGCTGTGTTGAGACCATAGGTTTTTCAGGTACCATTGAAGTTTCCTCATATGCAGCTTTGCACATGGGATTAGTAGGATGCAAGATGCCATGAATCCCATAGCCTGCATGATTTTCCTTGCAGTCAGCCTGGTGAAATTTGCTAGTGTTCTGAAGTATTGAGTTAGTTGCCCCTACTTCTCTGGCGTGAGGTAGGCCATCTGGGTGTTTGTGTCCAAGTTGGCACCCAGGAAAATTATTTTCTGAGAGGGTATTAGCCTTGATTTCTTTTTGTTGACTGTGTATCCCAGAGAATTCAACAACATTATTACATAAGCCAGATGTTTCAGAAGTATGTGCTTGCTGTCCGCTTGGATCAGGCAGTCATCCAAATATGGGTATATTTGTATCCCTTGAAGTCTGCAGTAGGCAATTACTGATGCCAGGCATTTCGTGAATACCCTGGGTGCAGTAGATAAGCCAAAGGGCAATGCAGAGAATTGATAATGGGTTGAACCTGCAAGAAATCTGAGGTATCTTCTGCAATTTTGTCTGATTGGGACATGCAGGTATGCCTCCTTGAGGTCCAATGTTACCAGCCAAGACTCCTTGCCCAGCATGGGAAGAAGCTGCTGTAAAGTGAGCATCTTGAATTTTGGTACGAATAAAAATGTGTTTAGGATGGATAGGTCCAAAATAGGTCTCCAATCTTTTCCCTTCCTTGGTACCAGGAATAGTCCGGAATAAAAACCTTGACCTTGTTCGTGAGTAGGTACCTCTTGAATAGCTTTCATGTCCATGAGATCTGAAATTTGTCTTTGTGCCTCTGCCCTTTGATGGTGTGGCAAGTTTGGCATGCCTCTCATTTTTGGAAGGGTGTGAAGATGGAATTTGTAGCCTTTGTTTATAATGTCCAGGATCCATTTGTCTTTTGTGACAATATGCCAATTTTTTGAAAATAATGCCAGTTTTCCGCCTAAGGACGCTGCCATTTGAGCCTTGCTTGGCATGCAAAGGGGAAAGTCATTGGGCTTGCTTTCTGAATGGCTGCAAACTATCCTCACCACCTCTTTGTGTAGGAGCTTGCCATTGTCTGCCTCTAAACAATCCTTGAGATTGCCCTCTGCCCCTCGGGCGCCTGTATCTACCTCTTTGGGGTCTGTCCGTGGCTGGAAAGGACCAGTTTTTGGAAGGCCAATTTCTACTGAAACGTGGAGGTTGTACCTGTAGAAAATCTTTCACTGTTTGCATTGATATAGCCTTTTTCTCCATTTTCTTTAATACCTCCTCAGCTTTAACACCAAATAATACATCCTTTTGAAGAGGGGCATCTAGTAATTTAGCTTTGACATGATCTGGCAAGGTTTGTTCCTTGAGCCAGGCATGTCTACGTATCACTGATCCTGTAACAGCAGCTCTACATGAGGTCTCTAGAGCATCAAAACCACATTGCAAGGTATGTTTACCCACTTGTTCTGCACTATGCATCAAATCCTGCAACTCCTTCAAGTCTGGTTGTTCAGGTTGTGACATTTTACTTCTCAATTGTGATAACAGAAACTGTTGGTACTTTAGCATATGGAACTGGCAGTTTAATGCCCTCATGGTTAAGGTGGCCGAGGTATATACCTTTTTTCCCCACCTTTCTAAGGATCTGGAATCTCTCTCGGAAGGTAATGGATTTTTAGCAGTGGAGGCCTTAATTCCCTTGGGGCCCTGAGAGATAGTTTCTGGGTCAGCCGCATGGCTTTTGTATAAAAATTGGTGTGAGTCAGGAACCCGGTAGTACCTGTCAGGCTTGACTGGGACTGGAGGTAAAGAATCCGAGTTAAGGCAGGCCTCCGAGTACACATCATCTAGTATGTCTAAGACAGGAGGTATAGCCAGAGGCCTGTGCTGAGGTAGCAAGAGAAAATCCCTAAGCCTTTTCTTGGAATCTGAGTACTCTTGGCCTTCCCAGTGGAAGTGTTCCCTTAAGGTATGCAAGGTTTCCCCAAATTAGTAATCCTCTGGGGGGGAGGGGGGCAGAGGGAATGGACTCCTCTGCATCAGAATCTTCAAAAGAGGAGTAAGAATGTTCCTGTTCATCAGAGTGCTCTGAAATAATGGAGGCCTGGTCAGAGGAGGGGGAGTCTTCCTCCACTCTGGGCCTTTTGTCCGGGGGGGGGAGTTGAGAGCCCCTGATAAGAGTAATTAAATCCTCAGCCATTTTAAGCATCTATTTTTTAGGCATGGGGCCTGGAGAAGGGCCCTGTGTAGCTTGTCTCTTAGAATGCATGGCTGCTTTAGACTTAGTGAAAGCCTTGATGGAAAAAGAAGAGGACGGTCTGGAGACACCTTGAGAGGAGGCAGACCTGTCTACATTTTGAGATTCACCACCAAGAGTGGCTTCGGTATCTGTAGTCTGTGTGTAGGCCGAGGAGCCTGCGACCTCGGGCACAGAAGACACCGCCAATGAAGTGTCGTCGGTAGTCAGGGGCTGCATAGGTGCCTCGCTGAGAACCAGACCACTTGTAGTGGGCGAACTCCGCCCGACGCTTAATGGTGCGTTTGTTGAATGTAGCACAAAAACGACAGACCGAGACGTCGCGGTCTGGGCCTAAGCAAGGAATACAGAGGGAATGAAAATCCTTATGCGTTATTTGCTTCCCACATGAAATACAATTATTAACTGTCTGACATCGGTCTGAGGCAAGAAAAGTTTCCCCAACGGGGGTACTTAGCTTTCAAGAAGACTTCGGTTGCAAAATTTTCGTAATTTCAGGAGCTGGCCGACTGGCACTTGCGAACTGCTTCGGGCACCGCGCTGCAAGAAAGACTGAAGAAAATGGCGTTGGCTGGTTCTTTTATACCCCTGTCACACTGACTTCAGGGAAGAAGCGACGACAACCGACGCCGGACCTAGACTTTGGAATTCGGCCAACCGAGGACCCGCCTAACGGCAGGAGAACCCTTCTGTTATGACTGCAGCTGCATGCACGATGAACATGGAACGTTACGGTGAGTACATATCTTCTTAATGTTAAGCTGTCAATCTCGCCTTCATTCTTGATGGATGGGACAGCGTCCCTAGCACCTTAGTCCTGGGTGGCTAAATGGAACAGACTCTAGAGTACAGTGGAACCAAAATCAGCACGATTTCTGGAGGCAATATCCAGTTTGTAATGAGAAATAAAGGTATGAGGGGAGGCCCATGTGGCCACTGCACAAATAGAATCCATAGATAACCTCACTTGAAAAGCAACTGAAGAAGCTAATGCTCTAGTTGAATGAGCTCTAGGTTTGGTAGGGAGCTCCTTATGCCTCAATTGATATATTAAAGTGATGAGAGGTCAACCATCTGGACAAGGTCACTTTATAAACTGGAAGGCCCTTGCTTCCCTTCCACGTAAGATAAGAAGAGTTGCTCTGATTTTCTCGTTAGTTTAGTTCTATCCAGATAGAAGCGTAGCTGCCGGTGAACGTCCAAGCAATCTAATCTTCTCTCAGCTCTGTCAGTGTAATTTGGAAAGAAAACTGGGAGATCAATGGTCTGATTGAGATTTTTTTCAGATAGAACCTTAGGTAAAAAGGATGGATTAGTCCTAAGAGCCACTCTATCTTTGGGAAAAACAAGATAAGGGGGGGCGCACAGATAGTGCTTGTAGTTCCAAAACCCTTCTCACTGAGGTAATAGCTACCAGGAAAAGTGTTTTCCAGGAGAGCAGTTTTAACGAGCAGGAGGCAGCAGGCTCAAAAGGAGGCAGAATTAATGATGACAGTACCAAATTTAGATCCCACGGTGGAGGAGGGTCTTTGACTGGGGGCCTAAGTAATAGGGTAGCCTTCAGAAAAGCTTTGCAGAGCTTGTGGGACATAATGCTGGATTCTGACAAGCCAACGTGGAAATTTGCAATAGCCGCCAGCTGGACTCTGATAGTGGCTGAAGAGGAGCCTTTTTGGAAAAGTTCCGCTAAAAAATCTAGAACTGTTTGGACAGGAGCAGTGAAGGGGTCGACTTGATTTTTCCTTGCCCAAATAGAGAAACGTTTCCATTTACCAGCGTACGTCCTTCTGGTGTTAGACTTGTGAGAGGCAAGAATAATCTCACGTACTGACAGAGATTAAGGGAAGCCTGGCTAGGGTTGGAAGTGGAGCAACCAAGCTGTGAGGTCGAGAGACGAAAGGGATTGGTGCAGCCTGCCCGATTGATGGGTCAGAAGGTCTGGCACTGGGTCCAGATGCCAGGGCTGCTCCAGTAGGTGACGTTGTAGGAATGGAAACCAGACTTATCAGGGCCAGTAAGGGGCAATGAGGATCATCCTGGAAATCAAGGCAGTTGCTTTCTGGACTAACTGAGTGATTAAGGGAAAAGGGGGGAAAGCATAAAGGAGACCCTGGGGCCAATCGTGGACTACAGCATCTCTGGGAGAGAGGCCCGGAAGAGGAAAGAGGGTAAAGAAGTCCTGACACTTGCTGTTTTGCGGGGTTGCGAAAAGGTCGCAGCAAGGCTGACCCCACCTTCTGAATATTTGATCCACTACTAGTTGGTTGAGAGACCACTCGTAGGGCATGAGAATGTCCCTGCTCAGCCTGTCTATGACATTGGACTTTCCGGGAATGTGTTTTGCTACCAGAAACCGGTGAGAAGAGATCGCCCATTGCCAGAGTCTGAGCGCTTCCCGACAAAGAGGATAGGACCTGGTTCCGCCCTGTTTGTTGTACCATACTACGGACATATTGTCTGTCTGAATCGCAATCGTCCCAGTGGGAAGAGAGTTCTGGAGGGCCTGCAACGCCAACGGCACCGCTCTCATCTCAAAGACATTGATGTGCAAGTGGCACTCGAACGGTTGCCATGTGCCCTGGACTGTCCTGCCCTGAAAATGCCTGCCCCCCCACCCGATCAGGGAGGCATCCGTTGTCATGGTGGCAACCGGAGGGGGAAGAACAACCGGCCTGCCTTGAAGCACCTGAGGTGAGACCATCCACCAATCTAGGTGTCGTTTGCATGATCAAGTGATGAGAATATTGTGCGACATGGGATGCTGCTGAAAGGACCATTGGGGAAAAAAGCATCCACTGTAGTATCCGCATATGAAAGCGAGCTAGGGGGAGTAAGGTGATTGTTGCAGCCATTAGACCCAGCGTTTTCAGTACAAGCCTGGCTTGGATTCTGTCCTCCTGTAGTAGGATTTGAACGTGACTGGGAATGTCTACCACTCTTTATGTAGGTAGTTTTGCTGACAACTCCACCGTGTTTAGCACGGCGCCTATGAAGGTAATATGCTGACAAGGCGACAAGGCAGACTTTTCGAAATTTATGGAGATGCCTAGTGCTTTGCACATTTGTACAGCGTAATCCCTGGCTTGAAGTAACTGGTGCCTGGTGGTGGCAGTAAGGAGCCAGTCGTCCAAATATGGAAACACCTGGAATCCTCGACGTCTCAGGTGAGCCGCAACCACTGCCATGCATTTGGTAAACACCCTGGGGGCTGTGGTGAGGCCAAAGGGCAGGGCTCTGATTTGATAATGACTGGCTCCCAGCCGGAAGCGGAGAAACCTCCTGTAGCACCTGTTCATTTTGATATGGTAGTACGCATCCTGAAGGTCTATAGAGCACATCCAATTGTCCTGACCCAAAACGGGAAGAATGGGACTGTAGCGTGACCATCCGGAATTTTGTTCTTTGAACCGATTTGTTCAGTCTGCTGAGATCCAAAATAGGTCCCCAGTCCCCTGTCTTTTTTGGTACCAAAATGAATTTGGAGTAGATTCCGGACCCTTGTTGGTCTGCTGGGACTGGCTGGATGGATCTTTTCAAAAGCAGCTTTGAAATTTCTAGTGCTGCTTGGTCTCTCAGATCGGGTGGAATTGTCTGGAAGAGGCCCTTTTAGTTGATGTGGGGTGTGGATAAAGGGGATTTTGTAACCCTCGGATATGATCGACCGTACCCATCTGTCTTGCGTAAGACAGCGCCAGGTTTTTGGGTACAGCGAAAGTCTTCCCCCGACTGCCTCCGAAGGTGGACAGTCAGGCAGCTCCTCAAGGGTGCTGAAAGGGTTTGTCAGAGAACGATTCCCTGCTACCCTGATTCTGCGGACCCCCCCTGCCCCTAGAGCGGCGTCTGTTGTTCCCTCCTCTGCCTCTGGAGGGAAGCTCACCACGTGCATCCGGCAGAACTCCTTGAGGTTTGCAGAACCACATTTTCCTGCTCTTTTGACCCTTAGGATATGGTCTAGAAGGGGCGGAAAAATGGACTCCTACGGCAGAGAGAGTCTTGCTTTCTTGTTCGCACCTGGTTAAGGTATCCCTCACTTGAGGTCCAAAAAGAGCAGAACCATCAATGCCTTGAAGGGGTCAGCAAAATTGCAGAGCCGCATCCAGGCGTGTCTCCTTAGAGCAACACCTGCATTGCGCTCTACTCGCTCCATTGGCTGCATAAGAGATGAGCCGCATGGAAGAGTTAACGATAGAGTTCAGAGTCCCCAGCTGGGAGTTGATCTTTTCCTGAGACCCCACAACTGCTGGGTCCTGTAATGTTTCACCCAGTTCCTTGAGAAGGTCTCTCTGAAGTCGGGTGAAATGGCATAAATAATTCAGCGACCGCAGGCAAAGGCCGCTGAAGAAAACATCCGCTTGCCGTACCTATCCATAGTCCTAGATTCCTTATTAGGAGGATGGACAGGTACTGAAGGGTCAGCCAACTCCTTCTTAGTGGCTGCCGCCACCACCACGGCATCCACGGGGACACCCTTAGAGAAACTGTTTGTCTGTCGGGGCAGTAATAAATTTTGTGGGCCTCTGGGGAGTTGGTTCCATAGTATCCGGAGCCATCCACGCCTTCCGAGCCACAACTTCCATAAGTGAGTCGAAAGGCGGGGACACCCAGGAGGTGGAAGGGCGAGAACCAAATGCATCCAGGTACACCGACTCGTCCTCGGATGGGTTAAGGGCAGACCAGTTCCCCCTCTGTTTGAGGATCTCTAAGATGTCAGAAAAGGAGACATCCTCAGAGGGGGACCTTGGGGACCCTTCCGAATCATCCAGGTCGGTATCAGATGTCACTGACTCAGGAGAGTCAACATGTTTCCTCTTACATGTTCCTCTTCCGAGGGGGCTCCCCCGAAGGATCAGGGGAGGCCTCGGAAGAGGAAGAAAGGCCCAATGGGGCAGCCTGGAGTGTCGGTTCTCCTCGCTTGGGGTTGGGAGGGTAGGCAGGGCCCAAAGCAGGCACCGTAGAGGGAGGGGCCGAGGAGGCTGACCGTGGTGCCGGTATTGGAGTCAGCACGTTCCTCATGACCTCAAAGGCGCCCCTGTCAGGCAGGGAAGAAGGACCCAACTCCAAGGAGATGAGAGCTCCCCCTGGCACCGAGAGGAACGGCTCCGAGACCGATGTCAGGGCTGAACTCACCTGCGCCGAGGCTCCGAGAGGGAGAGCGGGGTCGGACTGACTACCCTCTTGAGGTCATGGTCCGAAAGCCTGGAAGACCTAGAGGAATGAGATCTATGGCTCCGCTAACAGAGGAGACTTCGGAGCCGATCTGACCAACTCTAGAGACTGAGACCTGGTTCGCTTTCTGCTTGGGGACGGCCCCGAATGAGGTCTAGGTGCCTCGGTTCCGGCTGGAACTGACGAAGCAGCAAGAGAACCGCTCGGAGCCGGCTCCGAACATGGAGCTGACTATTTGGCGGGCTTTGGAGGTTTTCCAGTCATGGTCATAGCTGGAGAACCTTCAGGCTTTAACAAGCCTCTAAGAATGAGTTTAATTCTGTGGTCCTGCAGGACTCTAGGGCTAAAAGCATGGCAGATGGAACAAGAGTCCTGCAGGTGCAGAGGGCCTAAACAATACACACAAGAAGTGTGCCCGTCTGTCAGTGACATCTTCTGACAGCACGAGTCACACTTCTTGAAACCCGATACCTTAGTATCCTTAGACATACTAATGTAAAATTACACTAATATATAATAAAAAATTACAATAAGCAGAAAAAGAGAAACTACCACTAAACAGAGGGACAGAATTCCACACACACACAGAACAACTAAGGGAAAACTGTACTACTAAGGGGGAGGGTCAGAGGCCCAACCACCTTAAGGGTGGAGAAAAGGGGGGGGTTTAGCAACTAAAAAGGGGGGGGGGAAACTAGTCGCTAACTTCACTAACACTAAAAAGGTAAAATAGGAAAAAATCTGACAGAAAAACTATCTATAAAGCTATTAATAATAATATATGACCTGGAGCCGGTGAAAAACGCAACCTCGTAGCTGAAGCGGCAAACGAGATCTGGGTATATGACGCCAAGCATTATGGGACATAGGTTAGCCTCGAGCCGGTAAAAATAGCTCTCGAGCTTTAGTATTAGGCCGAGTCGGAGCCGAGGTTCGGCTCTGAACCCATCCAGCAAGAATGAAGGCGAGATTGACAACTTAACATTGTATACTTATCCCCTTTGGGGAAAAACATATACCTGTGAATTACCACATAGGTGGCAGTACATTAAACACCGAAATTGTGATAAGTGACTTAAAAACACAGGTGGACAGTGGTCTCACCTTCAATAACCACATTGCCACAACAGTCAGGAAATCCTTCTATGTGGCACACCTCATCACTAAGGGTTTTCATCCAGAAAAAAGGAGGTCATTGTCCCACTGTACTCATCCCTCATTAGACCCATTATAGAATACAATGCCCCATTTGGTATTGTACCTCTCAAGACATCTGCAACAACTGGAAAGGCCGCAGAAATACCTCACTAAAAGAATCACAGGCCTAAAGCAGATGCCCTATGCTGACCTCCTTAAAAAACTCCAGCTATACTCTTTTGCATATCGTCTACTCCGAGGCGATCTTTGCTTAACATACAAGGCCATGTCAAACCCACAGCTGTTGGACATGCTACACTTAAAGAAATCCCAATCCCTCAGAGCCACATGCTCCAGGGATCTAAACCTTGTCATCACAATAAACAAAACATGCTGGAGGGATAGGTTCCTGACCCAGAGCCTCACCAGACTCTGGAATAGACTGCCCATACATGTTAAGCAGAGCACCTCTTTGGCCCTCTTCAAAAGGAACCTTGATGATTGGATAAGAGAAAGGAAATTCACCCAGGGGATCACATCAGTCGCCATGCTAGACAGGGGTTCAGGGAAGTAAATAGTGTGGGAAGAAATAGCCAGGGAATTGTTATGGCTAGGCTTGTACAGGCCCTAGGGCCGATAGCCTAGTACCAACCTATGTACCTTTTCTTGATTTCCATATTTCTGTGATTTATACAGACTTTCACAGAATTTCTGAAATATTCTAATACCTCTAGAAGATTTTATCTAATATTTCTAATACATCTACAGGATCTCTTATCTACCTTGTTATAGGGTCCCTAAGCTTGGTGACAAGCTCATTCTATTTTCTGTTGCCTGATTCATTGTGCTAAAAGTTTTATGCTCTAGCGTTACTATCAAAAACAGTTGCTTAACAACAATCTTTCTAAAACTCAAAACAGAACATTGAGGCAATCCCTTATTTTCTGATTAGCATTCTGCAGTTGCTCCTCCTCTTGTTCTGTAAGATTCCTCTTATTATGCAATACTTTTACATGTCAGTCCCTCTAAATTCCTGTTACTTCTTAACGATATCTCCATTTGTTTTATTTCCACCCTATTTTTTAAACTCCACTTTAACTTTATCCCACTCCCTAGATTTATTTTCAGAAGACATTTTTATCTTCTCTAATAGCTCCTGAATAATTTCCACTACCCATTCCTTAAGTTCCTCTCTTTTCAACAGATAGGTGGGAAAATGCTAGTGTCTTCTTTTTATTTCATTACCCTGTGTTTTTATTTTAGTTATTATTGGCACATGATTTGAAATAGTTATTGAGTGCATATCAAAACCATCAATTAAATGCACATGTTCATGTAAAATGTAAATTCTGTCTAGCCTGGCCGAGATTTTGTATCTTGGGTAATAATATGAAAATTCACTCTGTCTAGCCTGGCTGAGATTTTGTATCTTGGGTAATATGAAAATTCACTCTGAATGCCTAGTACTGAAGTCCCAGCTTTCATGTCAAATACTTTCATAAATTTCTTCAAAAGTCTACCCTCCTTTGTTATCCTTTCCCTTCTGGACCACCAGATGCATCTTCACCGCTGCAAATTAAACTCCATTCCCTACACCTAGAAGTAATATTCCTTGCTGAAAGCTGTTTATTTCTCCACGAATTTTCTTAAGTTCCATTACAGCAGTTTTAGGTGAGATATAAATACATGCCAGTGTAATCCTCCTCCTTTGCCAGCAGCCCCTTAGGATTACAAATCTACCATCATTATCTTTATCCTCTTCTATCTCTATTGGAGCTCCTCTTGTAATGAATATAAGTACTCCTTTTATCCTTTGTTGAATGTATTCTGTTGAATAGCCATCCTGAAAACCTTTCTTTATCAAATTCACATGTTCAGTTCTTTCCAAGTGTCTCCTGTAGCACAGCTATTTGCACTCTACATTGTAATACAATTCACTACTCTCTTTTTTGCATTTATCTGTGAAACCACTGACATTTAAATACATTACAGACAGCATCATTGTATTAAAGTTATTATTCCCACATTTTGTGTATAACAGCTTTTTTTGTTAAATGTCTAGTTCCAGCTTTTGTGTTACATGCATACACTATTTGGCAGGTTGAACTTTTATACAGCTGTTTCTTGTCATATCTATTTGAGCTTATATACTCCATCTTACAAAACTTTTTTTGTTTTACTGAAAGCCCTCAAAAACATCACCAATACCCTCCCTAAAACCTTATACTAACACACAAATCTATGTACAGCTTTGAATATTGAAGATTTAACCTCCTCACAGGAACAAATTTCCCAAACTGACAGCCACACACACAACTTGAGTTAACCAAAAAGAAATGTTATCCATGCTAAGAAGCATGGTACAGGCTGTGCTTCTACTCGGTGCTATCTGGTTTGTCTTATCAGTATAGCTCTCCCAGCTGGGAAAACAAATGTTTTCAGAGATTATCTGCTAGTCAATTTCTCTTTATCAGATTTTCTCCATTCAAACAAGAGGACCATATACAGACTGCTACTAATTCTACTAACTGCTGTCTGTTTTTGTCTTGTCTTTATAGCAGTACAGCTCTCCCAGCTGGGAAAACATCTGAATGCTTTCAGAGATATCTCTTAGCCAATTTGTCTATCAGATTGTCTTCATGGAGACAAGAGGAACAGATACAAAACTGCTACTAAACATACATTTATTTGCTAGAAAAATGTTTATAACATTCAATATTCTTTTTCATTTTCTTGCTTCCTCTTAAAACTTGTTACTAGATCAAGCTAAGTGTCTTAATCCAGTCATTGTTCCTTGCAAAAATGAACAAAAGCACATTTTCTTTTGTTATGCACTTTTAACCAGACTTTTTTTTTACATTGCAGTGCCTACATTTATTAAAACTGAATAATGAGAAAGAAAGAAGGGAGAAAAAAACAGGAGTACCTGTCAGCACTAGCATCCTCACTACACTTACAATAACTGAGGAAACTTACTTTATAGCATGCAAAGAAAATCCCAATCTGCCATAAAAATAGTACAATTAAGAAAAACATTTGTTTTACTTACAAGTTAACTTTCTCCCTCCTCCTCTCCAAGTATCATTCAGAACTTTATGACATGAAGTAGGTTATATGCTTTAGAGTCCCCCACAAGTCCAACAAAGTCAAAAAAAGTCCTACATTTCCCAATTTTCTTGTTCTGTCCTATTTCACAAATATTATTATTGCTTTGTAATCCTACTTTTGTCAATTTCCAAGTTACTGGTTTTATTCCTGCTCATCTCCATCTCCCAAATCCTGTCTCTCCATTTCCAAATTACTCACAATTCTTCTAATCAACACTTGTGCTCCCTTCCTTCTCTCCAGCATTTTCCATTAAAACACTGGAAATAGTTTCACTGATACAATCTCTCTGTGGTCTTTATTACTAGACTAACAAGAAGCAGAATCTCTTTCCATTTCACAGCTCACTTTTTGTAAGACAAACTTTTGTACTTCCTGCTAAGCATGTACTTCATCAAAAAATGATTTTTTCCCCTCCAGGGAAGAATATTTTGAAGATAGCTGGGTATAGCAGTTTGAATATCATGTCTGCTTCTTGACATTCTCCGAATAGTGGAATAAATTTACTCCTCTTCTGGCTGGTGAACAGTGAGTAGTCATTCCCCACAAACACTGTGCTGTTTCCCACTTTTAGTACTTTTTTGTTCTGCCATAGTTTTGTCACAATCAGCTCCTTGTACTGGCAGTACTGCATCTTTACTATCAAAGGTCTAGTTTGGTTTCTCATAGCCAGGTTTGGAGCATGCACACAATGTGCCCTTTCAATTAACTTCTGCTGTGGAATACTAGTCCAGTTGCTTATTTGTGCTTTCATAAAATTAATACAGTCTGCTCCTTCCAGTTTCTCTGGTACAATGAAAATATCAGTTTTTCCCTATGTGCTCTGTCCTCTAATTCTATTATATTTTTTGAAACATCTCTTCTTGAGCAGTCTCATATACAAACCAGCCTCCTCTTCATTTCGACCTTCGATTTTTGCACTTTTATCACCTCATCTGAATATCTCTTTAAACATTCTTCCATTTTTTTTTAGCCTTTTTAAGCTGATATACTCCATCAGTATTTTGTTTATATTAACTATGTCTGTGTGCAGTTCTTTTATACTTTCCTCTAGGTTACTGGAAGCCATGTCTGGAGCTAGCACTGCTTTTTGCTGAACAGCTGCAGCACTTTTCTCTGTCAGTGTTTTTCCTCACTTTCTGTAGCTTATTTTTTTTTCAGGTTCTCCATATTTTTTCCTAGCATCCAGGTAGTACACTTACTAGCCAGTTACTGAAATTTACCCAGAAACACAAAAGTCCACTGCAGAGTTTCTGTTTTCACATTGGGAGAGCTAGAATTAAGCGGTTATTGAATGTGCAGCCATCTTGGAAGTCCAACAGTCCTCTTCTTCAAATGAATTCCCTGGTCTTCTTATAAGGTGAAGAAGAAACAGGAGAAGGAAGTAAATGAGAAGATATTACAGGCATAACAGCCTTCAACAATTCTTGGGAAAAATACTACCACACAC
Source organism: Protopterus annectens (assembly GCF_019279795.1). Classification (NCBI taxonomy): domain Eukaryota; kingdom Metazoa; phylum Chordata; order Ceratodontiformes; family Protopteridae; genus Protopterus; species Protopterus annectens. Next base: position 242,049,682 of record NC_056731.1, on the reverse strand, counting down.
TTTTTCAGGATCCCTAGGAGTAGAAGCTGAAGGTGAAGAGTGTTTAATTTTTTTGTTTTGTCTTCCTTGGAACATGCACAGAAACGTACTAGGGTAGTTACAACCCTTGATGTACCTTTATAAGGGTACTGAGAACTTCCTCAGAGACTAAGATTTGAGGTATGCCCCTGGGTCCCTCACACATGATTAGCAGTTTTTACACCTTTCCAACCATGCAGGCTGTCTCTTCAGTGATGCTGGACGTCCCTAACTGCTGTGCGTCATCAGCATCCAATTGGGTCAAGACAGCAGGATCAGTTATTAACCAGGTGGCCTGAGGGCTCATCAAGTGCCACAATAGAGATGTATTGATCCAACTGGACAATAGCTCTTCAGGTCTGGACTTCTTTAGTTTCTTTCTTGGCTACAGAGGAATGTCCGAATGGGAAGACTCCGAGGTCATCATACCCCACATACAAGCTCCTTTAATCTCTGATTTTCTAAATAGACTTTTAGGGAAGCTGACTGACCTCTCAAGGTTTTTGGACCAAAAGATTTACAAACAGGATAGTCCTTGTAATCATGGTCAGGTCTAAGACAAAATAAACAGTTACTGTGACTATCTCTGTATTAAATCTGCTTCCCATAGCCACATTTACCTTTCCTTGATGACAAGAAAAAAAAGAAGCTATGTACTTATCATAATATTCCAAGTGAGTTGTTCATCTCGCCTTCATTCTAATAGATGGGTTCAGAGCCGATCCTCGGCTCTGAGTCGGCCTACTACAAAACTCGAGGTCTTCAGATAGCTCGAGGCCAAGTCCCTATCACATCATGCACCTAGAGTTACCTCAGATCTTGTTTGTTTGCTGCGTATAATACCATATGTCATTCTATCACTCCATAAGAGAAAGCTAAAGAAGGGTTGAACAACCAGGAAGAATCTAGCATCTCGGTCTTGGAAGGCAGAGGATGTAGACATTGCTCTGGTGGAGTGAGCCTTAATTTTATGTTGTAAGGGCATATTAGCAGCTGAATAAGCAAATGTGATACAATCAGATAACCACTTAGAGTTGTTTTAGCCACTGGCAGACCTTTTCTGGAGTCTGAGAAAGAAACGAAAAGCTATTCAGATGTTCTAAAATCTTTTGTTCTATCCAAGTAAAACCTGAACGGTCTATAAACATCAAGTTTGTGCAGCATATATTCTAAACTGTTGGAGTGACTGGGGAAGAAAACTGGCAAATCAATAATTTAATTAGGATTAGCTTCAGTGCAAACTTTAGGCAAAAATGTTAGTTCGAAGTGAAACTCTGTCAGCATGGAAAATCAAATGAGGAGGCTTAATGGACAAGGCTTGAAGCTCTGAAACTCTGCAGGCAGAAGTGATAGTTACTAAAAAGATAGTTTTTCATGACAAAAATTTGAGGTCACATGAGGAGGCTGGTTTGAATGGAGGAAGAATAATGCGAGAAAGCATAAAATTTAGATTCCATGGGGTATAGGGAGATTTCACAGGTGGTCTGAGGTGAAAGGTATCTTTGAGAAAGGCTTTGGATAGTTTGTGTGACAGTGTTCAATCCTTCAAATCCAAGGTGAAAATTAGAAATGGCAGCAAGTTGAACATCCGAGCCAGAGGTAGGAGCTGAGCTCATCCGAGCTGAAGCCCCGAGAGGCAGAGTCGGAACAGACAAGTCGGTCCGACTATCCTCCGTGGACCCGACCAGAGAGTGTCGGCTCTTAGATTCCTCGATTGACACAGAGGAAGTCAGAGTAAACCATGCCGAAGACACTGGAGCAGGCATCAGCTCCGACTGGTATGGCTCAGAGGAGGAAGAGTAGTAGCTGGTAAAAGGGTCTTTGGTTCCAAAGCCGCTTGGGGCGGAGCCAATAAGAATTTAGCAAAGGCCGGTGGCTGTAAAAGCTTCTGCACCACATGATCCACATCCAAATCTGAAAGGCTAATCGAAGACTGAGATGAATGGATCGAAGGTGGTACCGACTGTAAAAGTGGAAATTTAGGTATTTCGGATACCGGTTCCAAAACCAGGGATTGGCTCCAAAAGGATAAGACAGTCAGCTCCGAGGTCTGTGGAGCCAGTGTCGAAGACTTTTTTGATTTTTTAACCTCAGATGTAGAAGTCTTGGAAGACTTTGAGGACTTACTGGTTCCAACTTGGTCGCTCAAAGCCTCCTGGAAAGAAGGTTTAAGTAAACCTCTATCAATTTTCTCTTTCTCTCTTGGAGAACCCTGGAAGAGAAAGAGTGACACATGGAGCAGCTTTCCTGGAGATGCAATTAATTAAATCAAAAGGTGCTTCAACAAAGTATTAGTTTAAGGGTGTGCACACACAACAAAGTATTAGCTTAAGAGTGTGCACACTTATGCAACCAGCATATTGCATATTTTTTATTTTTTATATTTTTCCCCAAACAGATTTGTTTGTTTTTCAACTGAATTGTACAGGTTATAGGTCACATTAAAGGTGGGAAAAGTTTTGAAATGATTTATTGTGGTCTCATTTTTTTATATCACAAAAACCTGTCATTTTAACAGGGTTGTGTAAACTTTTCATATCCACTGTAGATTGGACAGGGGAAGAAAGCATTTCTTGCTTGGCCATTAAAGGACTTGGAGAAATCACACTGTTAGTTTAAAACATGGGTGAACCATGCCTGTTTGGTGAGACAGGTTGTCTGGAATTGGATCCAGAATCCAAGGTTGGTATAGTAGATGAGGCCAAAGGAAGGGGAATCACATCTGTCGAGCCCAGTAAGGTGCAATGAGGATGACTTTGCTAGTCAACCAGGCTGCTTTCTGAAGGAATTTGGGAATTAGGGGAGTTGGAAGATAAGTATACAGTAGACCGGGGGGGGGGGCACTTGTGGAGTAGAGCACCCCTTGGTGATTCCACCGGTGGGAGGGATCAGGACAAAGAAGCTGCTGCACTTGTTCAGGGGATATGCAAAAATATTGCAGCAAGGCTGGCCCCTCCAACTGAAAATCATTTCTGTCATTTTGTTGTTGATAGACCACTCATGAGGTAGTAAGATGGACCTGCTCAGTTTGTCTGCTATCACACTGGATTTCCCCAGAGTATGCATTGCTATTAGAAAGCAGTAGGAAGATACTGTAACATTGCCACACTCTAAGGGCTTCTCAACACAGGGGATAAGACCTGGTTCCCCCTTTCTTGTTGATGTACCAAACAATTGACATGTCTGTCTAGACTGCAATTGTTCCGACTGGAAGAGAGTCCTGGAATGCTAGAAATGTGAAGAGCACCGCTCTCATCTTCAGAACACTGATATGCAAAGTTGGCCTCTATGGGGGACCAAGTGCCTTGAACTGTTGTCCCCAGAAGTGTCCCCCCTACCCAATCTGGGAAATGTCACTAAGTCTTTGGGCTGTGTCACTAAGTCTTTGGGCTGTGGGAGGATGAAAGGATGACCTTTTAACAGCTGTTATGACTGCATCCACCAAGAAAGGTATCATTTGCATACCTTGGTTATTCTTATCTTCGCTGACATGGGTTGACAAAGCACTGACCATTGTGTTGCTAGCATCCATTGTAGAATTCTCATGTAGAATCTCGCATGAGGGACTAAAATTATTGCTGCTGACATCAACCCCCAGGGCTTGCCGAATCAGTTGGGCTGAAATTTTGGTACTGCAAATTATCTTTCTGACCTGCAACCTTATTGTTTGCATTCTTGATAGTGGAAAAGAAGCTACCATAAACTGTGTGCTGAACACTGCTCCTATGAATTCTAATCTCTGGGTTGGCAGAAAATGAGACTTGTAATTTACATTTATCCTGAGATATGAACAGGTCTGTAACACCTGATTTCATGCTTCTACCAGTCGTTGCCTGGTCAGGGCAGTAATGAGCCAGTCATCTAAATATGGAAACACCCGGAATCCTTGCAGTCTCAAGTGAGCTGCTACCACTGCCATGTACTTGAACACCCTGGGGACTGTGGTGAGACCAAAGGGCAGTGCCCTGAACTAATGGTGAATGGCTCTCAGGCAGAAGCCCAAGTACCTTCTTGATAGTCTGTTCATCATTATGTGACAGTGCGCATTCTGAAGGTCTATCCAGTTGTCCTTGCCCAGAAAGGGATGAATGGACTAAACCATGACCATTTGGAACTTTGTATGTCAAACCAACCTGTTCAGTACACGGAGATCCAAAACTGATCTCCAGTCTCCTGTTTTCTTTGGCAGCCCCAAAAAAAATCTTGAGTAAGTTCCAGATTTAGTGTGATGGGACCTCTGGGATGACTTTTTTTTAGCAGCTTTTGAATTTCTAGTGCTGCGGCATCCTTCTGATTGGTTGCAACATCAGAAAATTGTCTTGACAATGGAGGAGGTAGGGAAAAGGGAATTATATAACCTCTGGAAATAATTCTTTGCACTCAACTGTCTTTTGTTACATCTAGCCAGGCTGTTCTGTGCAGAGATAAGCAACCCCCACCCCCAACTACTTCCACATGTAGGCAATCGGGCCTTCAATGAGGAGAGCTGAAAGGGTCGGTCGGAAAAGGAATCCCTAGACCTCCAGTTTTGCAGGCTTCCTCTACCATGGGGGCATTTGTCTTCTATTACTGTTCCCCCATCTGCCTCTGGGGGAACTACCACCACGTGCTTCCTGGAAAGGACCCAGAGATTTTCTGAACCACATTTTTCGACCTCCTTGTTGATTCCTGGAAAAGGTCCTTTGAGGGGCCGAAAAATACATGCCCACTCAGAGAAGGCCTTTTAGTCTCTCACACACCTGGAGTGTGTGTCCTTTACTCTGGGGCCAAAGAAGCGCCGTCAAAGGGGGCACTGACACAGTGACGCAAGATAACATGAAGGGCTTCACACAGGCGCAGCCAGGTATGCCTCTTGATAGAAATATCTAAACCCGCAGTCCTTGAGACACCTTCTGTAGCATGCAAGATAAGCCTCAAGGATGAATTGGTTATAGCTTCTAGGGTAGCCAACTGTGAGACCCCTGAAGATGAAGCCTCAGCAGTTCCGGTTCCAGAATGAGATATGGACGACTCTTTAATGAAATCTCTTTGCAGCCTCATAAAATGTGCCAAATAGTTCACCAATCTGATTGCAAATGTTGCTGAAGCATATACATGGTTCCCAAATCTGTCTATCGCCCTAGACTCTCTACTAGGAGGATGGACAGTGGAACTCTGTTCCACAAGTTCCTTTTTTGCAGCCATCACTATGATCATGGCATCTACTGGAACTCCTTTACTCCAATATTCCTGGCGTACTGGTGGAATCAGAATATGGTCTGGTCTCTTGCAAATTGGCTCAATCATATCAGGTTCATTCCACACCTGCATGGAAATTAAATCAACAAGTTCATCAGTGGGTTGAGTAACCCAGGAGGTAGACGGGTCAGTACCAAATGCTTCCAGAAATACTGATTCCTCAGGGGAACGGTCTTGGGAAGACCAGCCACCCTTCTGCTTAAGGATCTCAAGAATGTCTCCAAATGAGATGTCACCGAGTGGTGATTTTGGTGACCCCTGTCCTTCATCAAAATCAGTATCCTCAGTGACCGACTCTTGAGGCAAGTACAAGTGCCTCCTTTTGCACTTTCTCTTACTTAGGGACTTCCTCGGTGGGGTGGTCCAGTGAAGCATGACAAGAGATTACAATACCCTGCTGGGTAGACTGGAAGCTTTGGGCTGGCTGCTCCTGTGGGGCAGAATGTTGAGGATCTCAGTGCAAGGTCATATGAGAAGTAGAGGGTGGATCCAAGGGGAAAGGACCCATCTGACCTGCTGGAGTAGAGAAAGTACAGTTGTGTACACTTACCATAAATGTAGATGTTCGAGTGTATTCACTGTTGTAGTCATCACACTTGGGTTATCTGCCTGTCTCAGTTGGCCCGAATACCAGAGTATTGGGATTTCTGCGTCGGATGCTATCGCCTCATCCATGATGTTAGGTCATCAAGGCTATAAAACATGCAGCCGACGCCATTACATCAGTTTTTCTTGCCCCAGATGTCAGGAGCCCCCAAAATAGGAAGCAATCAAATGGTGTGGAACACCTCCAGTAAAAAGTAAATACCATTTCCATAAGATATGGCAAAAAAAAGAGGATAGGTAGAAAGTATAGAAAGACGGAGGGGGGGGTGGAAGGAGGGGAACCAGGACTGCAACAGTGAATACACTCTAACATCTACATTTATGGTAAGTGTACACAACTGTACTATGTTCTTCGTGTTTCACTGTTGCAGTCATCACACTTGGGTTGATTTCCAAAGCTGAGGAAGGGTGGAGGCAGTCAAGTAGTAGTAGGGCTGGCTAGCAGACCTTGCAAGACTGCTGTGGCAAATCCAGCTCTGGATTAAAAAAGATAGGTAAGTGGCAATGCTTGGTGAAGGTGTGTACAGAACTCCAGGTTGCAGCTTCCAGGATGTTCCTGTTAGGGACTCCCCTGAGAAAAGCTATAGCCCCAGTGTAATGAGGCCTGATCCCCCTGTGGAGTAGGTTTTCCATGGTGTTTGTAGCAGAAATGGATGCAGTGTGCTAGCCATTTAGAAATGACTTGTTTCAAAATGGCCTTGCCCTCGGCCCCTGTAGCAAAGCTGACTGGTCAGATTTTCTGAAAGGTTTAGTCCTGTCAAGGTAGAACCTGAGCTGTCTGTGCATGTCCAAGGAGTGCAGGATCCTTTCCCCTTTATTCTGAGGATTAGGAAAAAAGGTTGGCAAATGGATGGATTGGTTTAAAGCCACACTGGATACCACCTTAGGCATAAAAGATGGGATAGGGCTGAGGGAAATCTTGTCCGCGTGGAAGATAATGAAGGGTTCTACAACCATAAGGGCCTGTAACTTAGACAATCTTCTTGCTGAAGTGATGGCTAGCAGTAAGGTTGTTTTCCAAGAGAGGAATTTTAACTCTGCTGTAGCAGCAGGCACAAAAGGGGAAAGCGTGAGTTTTCTCTAGTACAAAGTTAAGGTCCATGCAGGAGTGGGAGCTCTCCTTGGAGGTCTTAAATTGTTAGCTCCTCTCAGGAACTGTTTGATCAGAGGGTGAGAGAAGAGGGGTGGCTCAGTATTGTAATGAGCTGAGATGGCAGAGGCATGAATCTTAATTGATGAAAAGGATAGGCCTTTGTGGAGCAGCTCTTGTTAGGTAATCTAGGATTTGAGGCAAGGAGGGCACGGCTGTGTCCTTCCCTTGAGATTGGCTCCAAGAACAATATCTATTCCACTTTTCTGAATAGGATTTCCTAGTACTGGGCCTCCTGGTCTCAAGGATAACATCCAGCACCTGTTTGAGGGTTGCTGGTGATGTATTCAGGGAATAAGCCAGGCTGCCAGGTTCAGGGTTTGCAGCTGAGGGGGTCTGATGTAGGTGCCAGGGTGGCACTGCTGTCAGACTGCGTAGTAGTGGGTACCAGTGCTGGCGTGTCCAGTCTGATGCAATAAGGACCGTCGTTGGCCTGTCCTGTTTGATCTTGAGTACTTTTGGAAGGAGGGGAAGAGGGGGGGGCACAGACTGAGAGGTTTTCCCATGTGATGGATAAGGGAGACACTTTCCAAGCTTGGCTGTGGGGAATTCTGGTGCAAAATTTGTTTAGCTGATGGTTTTGGGGGGGACACAAAGAGGTCCACCTCTGGTGTCCCCCACCTGTGTATTAGAAGTTTGGTTCCAGTTTCCACTCGTGTGGGTCCATTCGATTTCTGCGCAAGTTGCCTGCCAGTGAATGTTGTTTGCCTGGCAGGAAATGAGCTTGCAGGTGCACTGGGTTGCTTAAGGTTGTGTTCCACAGAGCCATGGCTAACCTGCAGAATGGGTAAGAGTGAGTTCCTCCCGGGTTGTTTATGTACCACATAACTGTGGTGTTGTCTGTCTTTATCAGGAGTGGTCCTGGCAGGATAAGGTATTTGAAGGCTGTCCGTGCATTCTGTACAGCTAACATTTTTTTTTTTGATTGATATGCAGGTGAATTTGTCCTGGGCTCCATTTGCCTTGAATGCATTTGCCTGCCATGTGAGCCCCCCCATGCATAGTCTGATGCATCTGTTGTCAGAGTTTGGACGGCGGAGGATTGTAAGAAAGGGAATCCCTTGTTGTGGTTGCAAGCATATGGAATCAGTAGAATACATGAGGCCATGAACCCCAAGGCTTGCAGTACTTTTCTTGCAGATAGGTTTGGGTGGCCAGTAGTTTGAAATAAGTTGTCAAATAAACCTGCTTTTCTGGAGTGAGGAATGCCATCTGGGAAGTTGTGTTCAAGCTTGCTCCCAGGAATACAATCTTTTGGCTGGGTACCAGATGCAATTTCTTTTCGGTGATGGTATACCCTAGAGAAGTTAAGAGTCTCTTTACAAACATTAGGTGTTGAAGTAGCAATTCCTGACTGTCCGTCTGAATCAGGCAATCATCCAAGTATGGGTAAATTTGAATATTTCTCTGCCTGCAGTAAGCAATGGCTGGAGCCAGGCACTTTGTGAATACCCTGGGCACAGTAGATAAGCCAAAGGGAAGTACAGAGAACTGATAGTGCATAGAGCCTGCCCTGAAACGTAGATATTTCCTGCAAGATTCCCTTATGGGGATGTGCAGATAAGCTTCTTTTAAGTCTAGGGTGACTAGCCAGGAGTCATTGGCTAGCATAGGAAAGAGCTGCTGGAGTGTAAGCATTTTGAATTTTGGTACGACCAGGAAGGTGTTTAGGGTTGACAGATCCAGAACAGGGCGCCAAGAGTTCTCTTTTCTGGGCACCAGGAACAGCCTGGAGTAGAAACCCTGTCCCCTTTGTTCTGTTGGCACAGGTTGAATAACCCTGATACTAAGAAGAGAAAGTACTTGCTTTTGGGCCTCTGTCCACTGGTTTGGAAGAAGGTCTGGCAATCTGCTTGGGGTTTGCAGAGAGTGGAAAAAGAATCTGTATCCCTGGGATGCAATGTTTAAGACCCATCGATCCTGGGTAATATACTCCCAGTTTTTTGCATGCAGAGCGAGTTTTCCTCCTATGGGTGCAAGTACTTGGGCATGGTTGGGAAGGATTAAGGACAAGTCAATCTGAACGTTTTCCATAGGGGGTGGCTTACCATTCCCAGTTTTTGAGGAGGGAGCACTCCATTGTTTAGATCTGTGCATACCCTGAGACTGTAGTCTTTGTGGTCTGTTGCCCCTGGGTTTGGACTGAGAAGGTCTGGAAGGGACTGGAAAGGACCACTTTTTTGAAGGCCAATGCCTACTGAATCTAGGTGGCTGTAGCTGTAAGAAATCTTTAACAGTTAGCATGGATTTAGCTTTTTCCTCCATCTTTTTAAGAACTTCTGCTTTAGAGTCAAACAAACATTATTGGTTTAATGGAGCATCAAATAATTTTGCCTTGACATGGTTTGGCAAGATTTGTCCCTTCAGTCAAGCATGCTTTCTCAGAACAGACCCAGTGGCAGCAGCCCTGCAAGATGCTTCTACGGCATCAAAACCACACTGCAAAGTATGTTTACCAACTTGGTTTGCAGAATGCATTAAGTCTTTTAAGTCTTTATTTTCTGCACAATCAGGAATCAACAACATTTTTTGTTTAATTAGATCAATAATATGGTGCTGGTACTTCAACATGTGAAACTGGCAATTTAAAGCCCTGATGGCAAGAGTTGCAGAGGTATATACCTTCTTACCCCATCTGTCTAGAGCCCTAGAATCCCTGTCCGAAGGGGTAGGGTTTTTGGCTGTAGAACCCTTAATACCTTTAGGTCCCTAGCAAATGGCCTCTGGATCCACAGTGGGACTTTTAAAGATAAATTTGTGAGAGTCAGGTACTCTGTAGTATCTGTCAGGCTTCCTAGGAGCCGGTGGTAAGGTATAGGTTCATAGGTTCATAGATTAGTACTAGGCTAACTGCCCTTACGAGCCATTTTAAGCCTAGCCAATTATCCCTTGTGAGGCTCAAACCCTGCACCTTGTGTTTGTAAGGCAAACACCTTAACCATTAGGCCACTCTCCCAACCCAGATAAACAGCCCTTACAGGACTTGAACCCAGGACCCTGTACACTATAGTCACAGTAGATAGCCAGTAAGCCATCACAGCAGTATCAGGGGTAAGGCTGGATTCCATGAAGACGTTGACAATATCCAGGACAGGGGGAATAGCTAGAGGCCTATGCTGAGGCAAGTCTAAAAATTCCCCGAGTCTCTTTTTGGACTGTGGGTAGTCCTGGCATTCCCAGTGGAAATGCTCTCATAGGGTATGAAAGGCTTCATCGAAAGAAAGGTCATCTGGGGGGCTGAGGGAATTGAATCCTCTGCATCTGAGTCCTCATAGGTAGATAAGGGTATGTCCTGGTAATCACAGTGGTCAGAGTCATCAGACTCATGATCTGAAGAATCAGAAGGAAAAAATTATTTGTCTTTTAGAGGAGGAAGGCTGGCTTCCCCTAATTAAAGTAATAAGGTCTTCAGCCATTCTAAGCATTTGTTTCTGTGGCATGGGAACTTGAAAATGTTCTTTGGTCATCGGTTTCCTAGGCATAGTGTGGACTCTGGGCCTGAGAAATTTGGTAGATTTAGTCATTAATGAAGTGGTCTGTCTGATGCAAATATCAGAAGGTCTGAATACACCCTCAGAAGCCGGTGCCTGCACAGTGGCTCCGGACTCATCCAAGGTAGAAATCCACAGGTTCCATAGCCGAAGAAGCATCTCGTGGCATACCGGTCTCTGAATGGGTCTCAGTAGAGGCCTGCGCATCTGTAGAAGTGGGTAACAAGGGCTGCGAAAATGCCTCACTGAGTACTGGCGGACTGGCGACTAGCTTAACGGACGCATCATCAGCAGTTTTGTGTGGTCTGTCTCTGTCTTTATCTTTGCATTTTTTTGGAAGATCGGTAGTTGGATGACTTACCGAAGCCATTTTTAGAACACAGAGAATGACAGCAAAAGATTTTAGAGACAAAAATAGCCCAACGACGAATAGTTCGGGTGTTGAACAAGGCACAAAACCCACAGCGAGGGATGTCGCAGTCTGGGCCTAAACAGGTGATGCAGTAAGAATGAAAATCTCTGTAAGGTATTTGCTTTCTACAGGCAAGAAAATTTACTTTTTCTGACATCGGTTAGAGCACGAAATAAGGATTCCCAATGGGGTACTTAGTTTTAGAAGGCTTCAGGCTTGAAACTCGAAAAATGAAAATTTCAGGTAGCTGCCGACTGGTACTTGTGAACTGCTTTTGCTTCGGGCTCCCGCACGGCAAGGAAAGCATATGTAATGGCATCGGCTGCATGTTTTATACCCCTGACTTCATGGATGAGGCGACAGCATCCGACGTAGAAATCCCAAGACACTGGTATTCGGGCCGACTGAGGGCTACCTGCAGGCAGATAACCCAAGTGTGATGACTGCAACAGTGAAACACGAAGAACATCACCCTCTTCACAATCTCAAAGGCAGACTACTCCAGACAGAAGAAAGCCAACAGAGCTGAGAAAGCAAGTTTCTGGCTCATTGCCTCCCTCTACCCCAAGAGCAATTCACCAAAGGCAGAAGTCGGAGCCGAGCTGTCCAGTGCTGAAGCTCAGATAGGAAGAGGTGGCTCCAAAAACCTCAGAGTCTATCAGGAAGCTTTGGCTCTAACAGTCATCCGGCTCGGACAATGTCAGAGCTGGTGCACTCAGAGTTGGATCAGAAGACAATATTCTCTTTAGATCTGAACCAGATGGACCTGGAACACTCAGATCCAAGGACTCCAAGACTTCGGTTGCAAAATTTTCGTAATTTCAGGAGATGGCCGACCGGCACTTGCGAACCGCTTCTGCTTCGGGCACCGCGCGGCAAGAAAGACTGAAGAAAATGGCGTTGGCTGGTTCTTTTATACCCCTGTCGCACTGACATCAGGGAAGAAGCGACGACAAACGACGCCAGACCTAGACTTTGGAATTTGGCCGACCGAGGACCCGCCTGACGGCAGGAGAACCCATCTGTTATGACTGTAGCTGTATGCACGATGAACATCCAGATGGACCTGGAACACTCAGATCAGAGGACTCTAAAACCACAGGTTGAGTTAGAGAAGGAGCTATAACTGGAGTGGCAGATGGACAGACTTCCTGATCTGAAGGGTTAGGAACCATGAGAACTCCCATTTAAATCTGCTCCGTGAATAATTTCCTCATCATACTCTCCAGAACTGCTTCTGGGAGACTCCTGGAGAACTGAGAAGATACCGGGGATGGCGATATTGACAGACTCTCTAAAAAGGGAGAGGGCACCCTGGAAGGAACCTGATCCAGGCTTGGTGTACAGGTATTCCTTGGCAAGGGTTTCATATTCGAGGGTGTAGAACCTTTTTTTTTTTTTTTTTTTTTTTAAACATTTGTTATCCGGGAAAGTCAGACTTGTAACAAAGCTAATTTTCAGCGGTGGCCCAGGGAGAAACGCTCCAGACGCATGTCTTTGTAATGTGGGAGGAAACTGGAGCATCTGGAGGAAACTCTCACAAATGCAGGGAGGACATGCAGACTCTGCACAGAAGTATCTGAAATATGTCTGATCGGATCCGATGATGGTCAAATCTCAAGTAGCTTCGGATCCAGTTTTTTTTTTTTTTTCTTTCTTCTTGGTTCAGAAGTAGTAGAGGCTGGAGAATCAGAGGGTTTAGGCCTTTTTGAAAGGTCTTCAGATTTATGTTTGGGGGGCTGAACTCCAGACAGGGAGGCTGTTAGCAAGCCCTATAAAATCAATTTGTTCCTTCTATCAGCAAGAGCTCAGGGGTTGAACCCATGACAGATAATACAATTTTGATTTAGATTATCTGAACCCAAGCAATAAACACAAAGTTTGTGGGCATCAGAGTAAAGCATCTGATTCCCACACTTCTTGCACTTCTCAAGTTTTGTTGGACCATTTTCAGACATTGTTAAATGCACAAAAATGGACAGGTAAAGTAAACTTTTTTTTTTTTTTTTTTTTTTTTTTAATTAGAATAGAAAGAGAGGAAGGTTAACTACCAACTGTGGCAGTGAAGATCTACAATAAACTTGTAGAGAAAAAGGGGTTAGGCAAGGTAGAAAAGACCTACCAACAATGATGGGAAAGGTTACACTTGAAAGGATACAGAACGGAAAGGAAGGAACAGCTTACAAATATAATCAACTATTAAAAATGTAAAGTAGTAGTCAAAGATTTTAGAGAAGAAAAACCTTAAAGAATTACTTATCGGTTACTGAGAAACCCAAGAGCTGAAGGTGACCACGTCTAGATGCAAAAGTGCCAAATGACATCCAAGGGATGTTAGGGGTGGTGCATTATAGGTACAGAAGGAGCTCGAGATTTTGTTGGAGGCCATGAGCATCTAGATACCCCAAACATCAATTTACCTCTATCACCCCAATGTCTGAGTATCTGGGCAGCAGCACAACCAAACACAAATTCAGACCTTAAAGGAGTATTCAAAAATCTCATTTTTAAATCCTCAGAAAAATTCTGTTTATGTAACCATGCAAACATTTTCATCACAAAAGAAGCAGCCGCATTTCCAGAAATAGTGTCCACAACTTCCAAGACATTTCTCAAAGCATGTTTCAAAACCCAAGTCACATTAGAAACAATCTCATTCATACAATTCTTCTGTTCAGCAGGCAAAGATATAGCAAAGCCATCTAAACTGTAAGAACACTGAAAAACTAATTCCTATATGAAGTCTTGATAATTTAAAATTCTAAACTGAGACCCCCCCCCCTCACATTGAGATTCTAACCGCTTGCCAATTTTACCTGGCGGAGTAAGGTTAGAAGAAGCCAAGGCTCTCTTGTGAGAGTTTCAGCTGGCAAAACTGTAGCAGTTTCAGCTGACAAAGGAGCAACAAGTGCTGCAAGATCAGAGTACACCTTGAGTTTCCTCATAGCCTTTTTAGGAACTGGTTCTCTAGCCAAAGGGATTTTACCATCCAGTTTTACAGACCTCTTCTAAGACAGTAACAGGAGGAACAGCCAAAACATTTGAAATCTCATCCTCAATAGGATCTTAAACTTTGCCAATCTCTGGTGTATCTGCAGATTGCTTCCAGTCAAATACATCTCCGAATCTAGTTCGCATCTATGGAAAATTGAACACTTGCTTGGGTTTTTTCATGCTGATCAACTTCTGAAGAATTAGACTGAAAAGTATTCACTGCTGTCTCCATCTGAGTTCCCATCAAAATCTGTGTCATTAAACTGATATCTAGAGAAGATACCTCCTTAGTCATTCTGCATAGGAGCACAGCCTCAGATTAGCTGTATGTAAAAACACTCTTAGCTAAGGAAACCACATCAGACGTATAATATGGTAATAACCTGTCTGTCATGTGGTGAAATTTCTGTTTCCTCTTAGTAAGAACTACACCAAAAGAAAAAAAATATCTGGGGAGAAAGTATTATGTTTGGCAAGGGGTTTCTTACCCTGGACATCTCCTGCATCTAAAGGGTTTGGTTCTGCCATACCTGAACAAGATAAGGATGTATAAGGCCTCTGTATCATACTGGGCTATGGGTTCACACCAGAAGGTGATGAAGGAAACAAAATGTGGTGCCAGCTTAAGGCAACAACAGATTCACAGACCATAGGTTGAGGAAGTTTTTGAGTTTTTGTTGATATATTTTTTTTTTTTTTGTGCAACTGGATTTGGAGGAGGTGCAGCTGTATCAAGATCCACTAAGTCACAGGTCAGGGGAAAACTCCAGCCAGAATAATACACTGACACTAATAACGGCAGCAAAAATAGAAAATATAAACTATGTTCCCACAAAGCAAATAGGGGTAACTGTATGAAATATAGCAGAAAATTTAAATTGTGCAAAGCTGTGTTCTACAATTTGCAGAGTGTAGTAAACAGCGCACACAGTCACATGTACCAAGAAAAATTCACTTGTCCAAACTGATAAAAAAAAAAAAAAAAAAATCAAATATGCTTTTGAATCAAATAGAAACTTTTTTAACACAGCTTAAAAAAAATTTAGAGATTCTTGCTAGAAATGAAAAAAATTCCACAGAAAATGCAAGTAGACTCGTGATTTTACCGTAAATTACTGTAAAAATAGAAACTGCTATAGCAGTGTTAAACCAGTAAATATCATAAAAATGAAAAAAAAATGCAATGTGTCAGAACTTAGAAATGAAGCATATGAACAACAAGCAATAACTAGCCTTTTGGCACCCTGCCAGAAGACAGTCCCTAGTGCTCAAGAGACACCATAGAACTTCAGCTTCCTACCACAAATCACAGAATGCTTTAGAAAAGCCCCACAACTGCTTTAAAAGCAGAATTAAGAATATAAAGCAGCAAGTTATAATTCTTAGAGGCATTTACAGCAGTAGTGAACTGCAAGTACATTAAAATAAGAAGTTAATACACACATTACTTTTATATAAAACAAAAAGAAAAATTATGGGAAGGGAAGTTCCCAACAGGATCATATCACAGTCTAGAAGCTGTAATCCACTAATGCAAGTTGCTGAGAGGAATCAACTCTGTGAACCGTTCAGCTGGTACTAAAACGTGAATGACTTTCTGTGACAGAAATGGTGTAAAATGGGATGGGAGGGGCTTAGCCAATCCCGTTACAGAGAGTTAGTGTGGGGGGGGGGCACTGAGCTCTGGAAAAATACCAGCATTGGTGTTTGCGCACCCACAGAACCCATATACCACTGAGGCAGTATGAACGATGAACATGTGTGGTATCACGAATGAGGGTTTAGCGAGTCTGCCTGGATCTGTGGGGTTTTATGTCCAAAGAGCACAATCAAGAAAGTAAATTTCTATGCGCTTACCAGTGTGCAAGAGCACTTACCAAGCAAGTCCTAATGCATCCACGGTCATGGCATGCCCCTCACTGAGGCATAAGTCTGTGTAGGCCTAATGGCATCACCATTGGTGTTTTTTTTTTTTTTTTTTTTTTTTTTTTGAAATTTGTAATAATTGTATAACCTTGTTTTATATATATATATATATATATATATATATATATACATATATACACACACACACACACACACACACACACTGCTATTTTTATCAACTTAATGACTTAATCTTATGTATATGTATTTTGCTATGCACTTTTTTGCATTCTTTGCAACTTTTGGGGCACTCCCTGGGCCTCCTCTGAAAATGGGCACATGCCCAGTCAGACTATCCTGGTAAACAAACATCAAATAAATAGAATAAATAATGCCTAGGTTGAGATTCACCTACCTGTCCCAGCAGAACTCCTCGATGGCTGGAGTGAATGCAATTGTTTGATGAGAGGGACAGCAATATTGCTGCCAAAGGCTCCTGGGGTGCCACTGGATGTTCCTTATATGTAGTCTTAAGGGCACCATTAAAAGGCAATGGCATATGGTCCAGGTCCCTAAACATTTTCCTGCCTGTCATCAAGGACACCGGGGTAACATCTGCAAGCAACAGCTTTAAAGGGACATCTCTAGCTTTAAAGGGACATCTCTCTTTGGGCTGAAAGACACAAGTCCATTCTGCTTTTTCATGCTCAGGAGGGTCCTCAAGAAAACCTCTATTTTCTGTAGAAGTAGGGTTGACTTAAAGGAAACCATGGTTGGTCAGGCAGTCCATGGTCATTGACAAGAATATGGTCATCCTCTCCAAAGAGCGGGGCTTGGATAATTCAGTTATCTAGATAAAGATAAATGGGGATGTCTTGTGTTTTCAGAAAGGTGAACAGTAGAGACAGCCACTTGCTGACCATGTGGCAGTGAGGACAGGCCAAAAGTGATCAAGGTAAACTGGAAATGTCTGCCACTCCCAATGGATCTTAGGCACCTTCTGATCTCCCTATGGGCAGGGATATACAGAGAGGAAGTCTTTAAATACATAGTGACAAAGCACCACAGTGATAATGTGAGAAGAACATTGAAGGCGTCCATCTTGAATTTGCTGAGCTTGGATAAGTCTAAAATGGGCCCCCACTGTTAATACTTTTTGGGGATAAGAAAGAGTATGGAACAAAAATCCTGTCCCTCCTCTCCCTGAAGGCAATTTCCATCAGTCTGCAGGCAATTGGTGTAACACCTCTTGTGCTACATACGTCTGGTTCAGAGGGACAGGAAGGACACCCATTAAGGGTGAAATCACTATGACCTCTATTTTGTAACTCTAAGAATTTATGCCCCTTAACAGCTTGTCAGACACCAGGTTAAACCAGTTGTCCCCAGAGTAAGCCAGTTTGTTATCCAAGAGGTGGGAAAAGAGAAGGGACATAGGCATTCCCAGCAACAGTTTTGAGTGGGGCAGGATTTTTCACCACTATGCTTCTCCACACTGATTTCTTTTCAAATGCTTTTTTTTTTTGTCTAAGCTACTCTGTCCTGGTCTGCTTCTTATAGTGGGGACAATAGTTAAACAGGTACTTCATGCTATAATTCAGCACGGGTTGGTGAAATATCTATTTCATAGACTGTACTATTTGGTCCTATTACTCCAAGTACTTAACACTTCTTAAAAAGGTAGTCCAAAAAACAGTTGCTTACCTAAGGATACATCCAGTAAATGTTATCTTCTGGCAAAGGTTACTAATCTAATCCAGGGTATATTTTCTTATCACCATCCTTGTGGCTGCCAATCTGTTGCAAGCAACTAAAGCATTACAAGCACATTTTATTTCATATCTGCCCATCTTAAAAGCAGTCTGGACTAACAGCACAGTTTCTTCTTTGGAGTTTTATCAAGAACATCCAAAACCATGCCTAAGATCTGTGTGAAGATCTCCATCTGGTACAGGATTTTCTGTGCAAGTGTGTGTTTGTGTGCACTCATGCACATGTGGATTTGTATTTAGCAATTGCCCTAAACAACCAAAATGGTGCCAAGATAACATCTTCCCTTCTTTGACTGGAGGGCATTCTGTTATGCAGCCAATTTAGATCCTAAGGTAGTCAACAGCACAAATATCACTAAGTCAACCAAAGGGACTCTATGAAAATACTTGAATTCCTCTTGAACCCTAAAGCACCTGCCTAGTTACATAAAGGCAGAAGGCTAGGACTTCTGGTTCTGACATGCTTACTCAAATATCATCAAATGCCAAAAGCATAGTAATGGACATGGATTCTTCCAAATTTACCAAGTCAAACATTTTTCTTGGACTTCAGTATCTCTTTGGGGCCCTACTTAAGTGCTACTGTTCAGAGTTAAGCTGCTGTTGTGACAATTCCAGAGGGCAGCAGGAGGAAATTAGTCCATCACTGGTATACCCGATATAGAAAGAAACCTGGCAAGAATAAGAGAGATCCTCCTCTATGCCAGATTTGAAAATTAGACATAGGCAATGCTTTCACTGCATAGAAGAAAGGGGTGGGGGTATATATATGACACACAAAGCTGAGCAGAATGAGGGTAAATCTTTTGCTATGCTTTGAAATGTGCCTCAGCATAATCTGCAATCAAAGGCAAGATGAGGTTGTCTGTATAAGGCTAGACACCTAGGCCTCACACTCTGGGCCTACTTTGCCAAGAGAAGGTAGTCTCAGCAGCATGAAGTTTAGGCAATTTATCAAAAACGCCCCCTTAACTATTGTTTGCTAGAATCATCAGAATATCAGATAATTCATGCATCTGATTCAGAGCAATAAAAATCTCAGAGGAATTGATTTCCTTGATCTCTATGAAACCAGCATCCAGCAAGGATATCTATGAACATTCTCAGAGGTTGACAAAGCAACGCAAGTAGTGAATCACACTGACTCCCTCTAGAGAGGTTTGAACATGTGGGAAAGTCCAACAGAAGAAGATCTGGGACCAAGGCAGCACAAGGCAAATCCTCACTGGGACAAATGTTTATAGGGCCCCTGTGGGACTGCTCTCTGTCTTCCGGTTCTCTAATCAGGATTTTGAGAGTCACGCTATATTTTTTTAGGCTGAAGGCCTTAAGTTGGGGAGCTCATATTTTCTGAAACAGACTGGGATTTATATTGTAGCAGTGACCCCTATAATGAACATTAGCACCATCTCCAATGCAAGATTCTATATTTACTGAAATAAGAGCTGCAGCAACATATCAGTCTTCAGTTAGTTCTTTTCTACATAGGTTCATAGGTAGGTAACTTTTAGTTATGTACAAACCATGAGACCCAGACTTGGAATGAATTTTGATAGATGATAGCCATGGCTCTGGTAGAATGAGCTGGTAGGCCACACGAGAGTAGCTTATTGTTTTTGAGAATAAGGTACAGAATGTGCAATCTCTGAGAGTCCATTAGAAGATTGTAGCTTTTGTGATAAGAACTGGCCCGAATTTATTATAGGAGGAAGGACTGTGCTGGTCTGACTTACAGTTGTTGGGTCCTGTTATGGTCAAAGCGTATCTGCCTCATTACGTAATTTATGGAGAGTGTATTCTGCCTCATTAGAGAATTTTGGAAGAAAACTAGTAGTTCTAGACAAATTTGAAGACCAGAAACTAGAAACAGATCTTTAGGGAAAAATAGAGCAGGTAGGCTTAAGAGATACTCTATCTTTGTGGAAAGACAGACTCTATTGGTTTAATGGACAAATGAAGAAGTTCTGAGACTCAGATTGCTTATATTTGTGGAAAAGAATGCCGTTCAAGGGGACAAGGATGTTCCCAATTGCGAGTAGCAGCCCGGAGTAAAAGGGGAGATGTTAATCTTGCTTGAAAGTAGAAGTGAAGATCCCAGGTTTAGCAGGATGAAAAAGCTGTCAAGCCTGCTGCCACTTCGCACCTTTAAAGAATGTTTTGCATAGCCTGCTCATCAAAGAGGGGTATTAGATTCATGGACAGAGATCCTGAGAGCTTCATAGGATTTAATAGTTTAAGACAAGAATCCTTTGAATAAATAGGGATAAGAAATTTCAAAACCTCTGGGACAGGAGGCATTAATAGGGTTTTGGCCCTAAAGTTGAATGTAGTATGAAGCCTTTCCACTTACTGAGAGCATATTTGTTAGTGGTGGAGTTTAGTGGGGCCAGACAAATATGTTAACAACTTCAGGGTCCCTAGTGTGTGGCTTCTGACTAAGAGGGCAAGTGGAGCTGATGAATGTCAATTTCAGAGATTGAAGAGACAAGGTCCATGATTACTGATGATGCAGCAAATCGGGGATCAGGTCACAAGGTCCCGCGGGAATTCCACCCATGATTTCAGGTGAAATGGACCTTGGCCGAGGCCAGTATGGGGCAGGTAGAAAGGGGTAAGACCTTGAATAAAGAGCTTTTGTAGCCCTTTGGGAAGGAAAGGGAAATAGAACAAAATGGAAAAACAGCCTGAAAGCCCAGGGATGACTAAGGGAAGGAGGACAGAAGACTTCCTGATGTGGAATCAAGGAGAAGAAATCAAACACTTGAATGTTTTGTGGAAGATTTTAAATAGGTTGAGTTGTCCCCCATCTTAGAACCAACCTGGGCTGCTACTGTTGGTTTAGAGACCATTAGTGAGGATCGTGGAATTGTCCTGTAGTTTGCTTCAAAGAGCGGACTGCTTCACATATGGGTCCACTCCTCATAGCGGTTGGTAGCAACAGCCATTCCACACTCTCATAGCCTCTCTGCAAAGGGGATCACGGATATGGTCAATCCTTGGATCTTCGGATACCAAACCACCGACATACCGTCATGTGGATGGCAATGATAGTGAAGTACAGGGAGTTGTGTAAGGCCTGTAGGGATGAGAGTAAGAGATCCATCTCCAACAGATTTGAACTGGAAAGAGCTTAGATCCAAACCAGGATCCCCTGAAGGCAGCCTGCCAGACAATGCCCCCACTGGATCTGGGAGGCATCTGTGCGTCAGATCTACGGCTGGAGTCTAGAGGACAAGGGTTTGCCCTGATCTAAGTTGGATGTCTAAGATGGGAAGCATGAGTCAGGAGATCTATTTCAGTTCCATTGATGAGATACATCAGAGGAGATCTTGAAAGTGGTGTTGCTTTGATAAGAGCCGCTGAAGAAAATCGATGTGTAACCTTGCTAGAGGAACTAAGTTGCGTGGCAGACATTGAGCCTAGAACCTGCAGGACCATCCTGGCTGGGGCTTTGGATCCGTTAGGATCAGCTTACCTTGGCTATAGCGTTGGGATCCTTTTCCTGGGAAGAAGAAGACAACATCAATCTTGAGTCTATCTCTGCTCCTATAAACTTTATCTTGAGAGGAAAGCCGAGGAGATGGGCCCTTTGTGAATGTAATCCCCAGGGAAATACCCTGGGGAGATGGTGGCTTTGAAGTTGTCCCATAAGTAGATGCCTGGTGGTGGCAAGGAGGGAGCTGGTCGTCGTCAGTTTAAACGGAATCCAAGGCTCCTCAGGCAGCTAGGGCTGTGGTGAGGCCACAGCCAGAACCTGGGGCTGTGGTGAGGCCAGGTGGGGAAACACAAAAGTGTGTGAAGCCGCAATCCCAGGGTGGGCGCTAAGCTCACCTTCTGGAGGCGACGTGTATGGGTATGTGATTCTAGAAACGTCCTTGAGAAGAATGGAGCCAGCGTGAACATCCTTCTACAACAAGCATGCTTGAGATTCAGTTCCAGTCATTGAATTTGGATTTTCGTAGCGGGATATGTTCAGTAGCGTGAGATCAATATTCCTCTCAGGTCCCCCTGTCTTTTTGGTCTCCCTGACCTGGATATTGGATGGCTCGATTTGGTCTGTGGGACTACGGTTAAGATGACTCCTTTTGTCCTTTTGTTGAAGCTTCTGCGGCTGCTATTTCCGCTGACTGGAGTGGTGGGTCGGGGATTCTCTTGGGCGAGGAGGGGTTAGTATTTGCGAATGGATGATGTAACCTCCGGCAATTGGCTCCCAGCATTTTAGGTGCCTGAGTGGTCCGACTCCGAGCTTTTAGGTCCAGCAGCTAGGCGACCTGAGAGGTGCTCGGAGCAGCGGCGGGGCAATCCCTCAATAGGTGAGCAGGAGGAGGCTGAAGAGGGCCCTCTGCTTCTCTGGTCTGAAATTGCTTGGGGCCCTCTGCCGCCTCCCTCTGGGCCAGGGGAATCTTCCCTTCCCATACTAGAAAGCTCTGGGCCGAGGGGAATCTTCTGCTGTTCTGGAGTTGGCCTGCGAGATTTCGAGTGGACATTTTTTCCCCTCCTTTTGGCCCTCTTGGTAAGGCGGGCCCGAGTGGAAGGACAGGGCTTGGACTTACGTGCGTTTTCCCTCACTCCACGTGGCGGGTGGGCAAGACTTCACCTTGGGAGTGACAATGAGGTTCCAAGTGGAGCGTGTGAAGAGGAAGACTTGGGAGCCTCGCAAGCTGACACAAGGAGCTCCGCCCACTGCGTAGAGCCAACGCCTGTGCCTGCCGCTCTACCGCCCCTTTCCGACGCCAAAGATATGAGCCTCATGGGCAGAGTTAGAGATTGATGTCATTTACCGAGGAGAAGAGCTAGCGGGAGAAGCCAGCTATTGCTCAGGTAGGTTACCCGAGGCAAGTCTGACAACTCTTGACCAGGTCCCTGCCGCTGGAAGTCAAATGTGCCAGCTAATTCAGAGACCTTATCCAAGTAGCGGCTGAAAGGTCGGGGTCTTCCATTACCTATCCATACTCCTAGTCTCCTTATCCAGAGGATGGATGGGCCGATGGAAGCCCTCTGCCGCGTCCTGCACAGTAGCCTCCTGAGAGCAGATGGCATCTACAGCCACGCCCTTAGTAGGGAACTCCTTCGGGGGAGCAGATACCTCTGGAAAGCCTAAAGAAGGAACTTCGTCCCACAGTATCGGTGAACGCCCTTGACAAAGAGTCTGAAGAGGAAGCTCGTCCCCACGAGGAGACACTAGTCGGAGAAGCCTGAGCCCCAAAGGCCGAGGAGCACTAGTTACCACAGAGTTTGAGGACAATACCGAGCGGTCGTTGAGATGTAAGATGTCTGCAAAGGGAGGTATCATCGAGAGCGACAGCTAGACTCCACGCATCATCCATATCCACGATCCCGATATATGATAGACTCTGAGAGTCCACCGTGCTTCCTCTTTGCGATCTCCTCCTTGGGAGTTCCTCTGGAGAGGACTCCGAAAAACCCTCGGGAAGAGAGGCACCACTGGGGTAACCTCAGGCCTCGGGGCTCTGCCCCAGCCATGAAATTAAACTACCAAGGACATCCTCGCCGGAGAGGGTGATTTAACCAAGAGAGATGGCGAAGCCTGGCTGGCCAGGCAGCTCTGGAGAGGAAGCTGAACCTCGGACCTCCAGAAGTCCTGGAGTCAGTCCAGTCGTGCCTCCAGATGATAGTGAAACAGAGTCTCCTTGAAAGCTTCAGTCCGAGCCTCGGCTCGGAAGCCGAGAAAACATGAGAGTACCAACCGAGCCGACAGTCCAGCCAGGAAGTCAGCGTACCAAACGAGCCGACCGAGGCCGGGTTGGAGTAAAGTCCGGTGCGACCCTGAGATCTCCACCCGGCTCAAAGTCTCGGAAGCCGGGAGCATCGTCCGGTCGGAGGAGAATAGCAATGGGATGGAGTCAGCGATGCCGGCTCGAAGCCAACTGGAGACTGCAAAGAAGGGCACCCGGAAGACTGGGGACTGGAAAGAGTCCTTGGAGCACCCTGGGAGACAAGGAATTATGAGAGAACCGAGGAGCCGAGGAAACATTACGGGTTGAGAAGACCTCTCGGCCCCAATGGACTAGGGGAGACTGCGGCTGACTTCGATGAGAATCGGCGCCGGCCTTACCAATTTCCCAGCGAGTTCGAGGTAGGCATGGCCCGAGGTAAGCAGATCGAGGGCCAGGGCGACCGCGTGAAGCTCGAGAGCAGTGGAGCCCGGCAGTGACCGGTGAGTCGAGCCCCAGCCGCCGGCTCCAGGGGATGGAGAATTAGATGCTGGAACAAGAGTCTTTGACGTTCGACCTGCGGCTCGAAGTCTTTGGGCGAAGGAGAGCACTGCCCTAGGTCTCTCTGCACCTGGATCCCTTTTCTTTGTCGGGCGCCCGAAGCCCTTTTCTTTGGCAGGAGTGAGATGGAAGACAAAGGCTTCCTTTCAAAGAGGGTTTATTTATTTTTTTAAGAATTAATTTATTTTCTGAGGGGAGCGTGACCAAGGAAAAGCCGAGCACACCGCTGTCAATTGCCTGCCTTGCTTTGCCCTACACAAAGAACACAAAGAAAGACAGACATCTTGACAGACATCTTAAACATTTCAAAAGTACATAAAGAAAAGCGCCTTGAGCCTAGGGGCTTAAGACATAATGACAGGAACTGACAGGAATTTTAAGAGACTCGGTCATTAATGACAAAAGCCGGCTTACAGAGAAACTGTATAAACACAAGCTTAGGTGCCAAACAACCGGAAACTTTAAGCAACTTTCCAGTTAAAGAAAGAGACCAAAAAAAGGCCCTGGGGAAGTGGAAAGCCAACAAAATCTCACAACCCACCACAATAGACAATTTCACTCAATAAACAACAATATCATCAAAAGCAATATAATAAGCCGTAGCGGCTTTTTGTAAAAGATACTTTGTCAAAACTGACAGAAACAAAAAAAAAATAAAGGCTAGCGTTACTCAGCCTAGCTAGCCCGTCGAGACAGTCCCCTGGCAAGCGAGATGGAGTTGACCTGGGGTGGTGCATCTGGGATCCTGATAAGCTCAGCCTAAGCTACTTAGACTTACATCTTTGGCATAAGCGTGCCAGTGTCGAGGGAGGGATCGGCTCCGAACCCATCATTCAGAATGTAGGCGAGATAGGATCACATAACATCTAGGCTATCGGCCCTGGAGCCTATACAAGCCCAGCCAAAAAGGTACCCGGGCTTTTGCCACCCAAGAAAATTATTTTCCTGTGCCACTGTCGAGCAGAGCCACAGAGGTGATCCCCGGGGTGAATTTCCTATTTCCCATCCAATCATCAAGATTTTTCTTGAAGAGTGCTAATGAGGAGCTTTGTTTGATATAGATAGGTAGTTTATTCCAGAGTATGGGAAGTCTCTGGGACAGGAATCTATCCGTCCGGCATGTTCCGTTTACTGTGGTGACAAGGTTTAGGTCCCTAGAGCGTGTAGCTCAGAGGGATTGGGATTTCTTTAAGTGGAGCATGTCCAACAGCTCTGGGTTTGACATAGCTTTGTATGTTAGGCAGAGATCACCTCTGAGTAGGCGATATGCGATGGAGTAAAGCTGGAGTTTTTTGAGACTGTCTGTGCAGGGCATCTGTTTGAGGCCGGTAATCCTCTTTGTGAGGTATTTCTGCGGCCTTTCCAGTTGTTGTAGATGTCTTGTGAGGTACATACCAAAAGGGGCGTTGTACTCTACAATGGGTCTAATGAGTGATGAGTAGAGGGGAACGATGACCTCTTTTTTTCTGGATGAGAAACCCCTTGTGATGAGGTGTGCCACGTAGAATGATTTTCTGAATACTGTGGCGATGTGATTATCAAAGGAGAGACTACTGTCCACCTGTGTCCCAAGGTCTCATCACACTTTCGGTGTTAAGTATACTATCGCCTATGTTGTAGTTCATGGGTACAGAGTTTTTACCAAAGGGGATGACAATGCACTTTTTCGCATTGAGCTTGAAGCCATGGCTTTGACACCAGGCATCTGTCTCAGTGAGGCCCTTTTGCAGGATGTCCACATCGTTAGGAGTTTCGATTATGGCTCCCAGTTTGCAGTCATCTGCGAACTTCGTTATCCAAAGACCTTCTGTGTTAGCCTGTACTTCAGAGAAGTAGATACCAAACAGGAGAGGACCCAGGACTAAACCCTGTGGTACTCCACTTGTCACTGGTCTGAAGTCAGATTTGGAATCTGCTACTTTCACAGTGTGGGTTCTGTCAGTGAGCCAGTTGGCAACCCATCTTGTGACATAGGGATTTATACCTAGTTTAGTAAGTTTATCTATAATTCCAGAGTGGGGGATGGTGTTGAAAGTCTTGACAAGATCTGAATAGGCTGTGTGAACCACCTTACCCTTGTCTACGGCTTTGGTGACAGCCTCAAAGAAGTCTATCAGGTTTAGGAGACATGATCTGCCTTTTACAAACCTGAACTGGGTGGGATCCAGAGTTTGGAGATTACCAATGTCTTTGTTTATAAGTTCCATGATGATACGTTCCATGGCCTTGCAGACCAGGCTCGTCAGGCTAATGGGGCAGTAGTTCCCAGGGTCCGTGGTGGCTCCACCCTTGTTGAGTGGGATAACCGTTGCTGTGCGCCATTCAGCAGGCACAAAGCCTGAGGTGTGGCTATGACTGAACATAGTACTTAGGTGGGGTGCCAGTTCGTTCTGTAGTTCATGTAGAACACAGCATGGGATGTTGTCTGGTCCCATGGATGCTGTGTTCTTGGCTTTGGAGAGTGTGGTTTTTACCTGTGCAGCCGTGATTACAGGAACTTTGCATTCTTCCGGTATAGAGATGGGCTCTTTAGGGGGTGAGAGGGGGGTAAAGTTAGCACTGAACCTATCTGCCAGGATGTTGGCAATATCAGTTGTGTCTGTATATTTAGTACCATTGTGCTGTAACTCAGAGCAGATCTGAGTGTTGCCATTGAGATTCTTGACATAGCTATAGAATGCTTTGTGGTTGTCCTTAGAATCAGTGGAGATTTTGTTTTCGTAACTAGCTTTGGAGGATTTTATCAGGGATCGCAGCTTCTTACGGAGGCTGACCAGGGAGCTCCTCCACTCGTGGGATTTTACTCTCTTTTGCAAGAGTTTCTTCCTTCTGTTGTACAGTTTGTTTATGGCAGGGGACCACCAGATTGGCTTCCTTTTTTTGGAGGATAGCATCTTGGTTCTGTTTGGGATAGCACGATCCATGCACTCATGCAAGTGCTTATAATGTGCAATTGTGTAGGATTCAGTAGTCGTAACTGTATTGTCCATCTGCATGGGTCTCATGAAGTTCACCACTTCTGTCTTAAGAAGCATGAAGTTGGCTTTGGAGAAATTCTTTACCATGGTTTCCTTAATGGGGGGTGGAAACAGGATGTGGATATCTAGGGTAATTAGCTTATGGTGGGATTGGACCAATGAGGCGTTGACTTCAGGTGTGGAACACCGGTCACTCATATTGGTAATGACTAGATCTAGGATATTGTTGCCCCTGGTGGGGGTGTGGATAAGTTGATCCAAGGCATTGGAGTTTATGAATTCCAGAAAGCAATGAGTGAAGGAGTTGGTACATGAGTAGATTTTCCAGTTAATGGTGGGGTAGTTGAAATTGCCCATAATTAGGGTGTTTGGTTGAACCCTAATATTTTCCAGTACATCAAGAAAAGAGGAGTGGGAATCCTGGGGCATGGTGGGTGATCTGTAGCAAGCTACAATTTGGATTGCAGTTTGCCCAGAGTTAGTTGCACTTGGATAACCTTGGCTGCATTATGCTGAGCAACCAGCCCGGAGGTGTGGATATCCTTAATGAATATGGACACACCTCTGCCTTTGGTGTTCCGGTCCAGGTTACATGGCCGAAAAGTGTGGTATGAGTTATAGCCTGGTAGTGCAGGGGTGCTCTCTGGAGCCTTGAACCAGGTCTCAGTCACTGCACAGATATCGATGTTCTCCATTTTAAGGAGTGCCTCGAGTGAGTGCATTTTGAGATTTAGACTTCTAGCATTGAGTAGCATCACCCTCAGTTTTTGCTTGCCTGTTCCTGTTACGATGGTGAATTTGTCATTTGAACCTTGCCTAAAAAAGGCACTACAGGGGCGGCAAGAACCTTAGCCAGTATCCGGAATCCCAGGGGGGACAGGTGCAGGCCATCTCTGGCAAAGCATCGTGGTCTGTCAACCATGTCA
Source organism: Protopterus annectens (assembly GCF_019279795.1). NCBI lineage: Eukaryota > Metazoa > Chordata > Ceratodontiformes > Protopteridae > Protopterus > Protopterus annectens. The sequence goes on along the minus strand of NC_056731.1, from coordinate 242,021,995 downwards.
TCCCAGGCAGCCAGATACTGGATCCCTTTAGAATGGCACCAGAAGCTTAGCCAATTGTTGAAGTCAATCATTTTGTCCTTGTACTGCGGCATCATTCTGGGTGATGGCAGAATGCTACTCAGGGCTATGGTCATACCTGCATGGGCTACAAGATCGGAGAGCTCTTCCATGTCTCTTTTCATGTAGTTCAGGGAGGTACATCTCAGGTCGTTCACACCAACATGGACAATGACAGTCATATTTGTACTTGTTGTGGAGTGACCTGAGTGCGTGGGTTATGTGGCGGATCCTGGCATCCGACAGGCAGCTGACAGTAACCTTCTCCTTGTTTAGCCTGGTGAGTGGGACATCAGTGTGCCTGACTATAGAGTCACCTATGACTAGTGTGGTGGGTACGTTGTTTTGCCTTATTGGCTGTGGTTGAGTGGCACACTGAGTCTGCGGGCTATGTGTCATTTGGGTTGTGTTGGGGGGTGCATGTTGCTTGCATTAAAGCTTTGGAGGTATCTGTTGCTTGAGCAGATTATTATTGAGAGCATCCGCGAATGTTTTTGTGTTTATGTGTGGATTTTGGTGGTGTAGATTTAGTGAGACTATGTGATGAGTGTGGTGTGGAGCAAGTGTTTACCTTCTCCTCTTGATTGTCAAGTTCAGTCTTGATTGGAGAGAGCTTTACCTCCAGTTTGGCTAGATAAGTGCATCTCTCACAGGTTGTAGTGTTGGGTGGTAGGAGGAGAGGGTTGTCTGTGTACATGAGACAATTTCTACATTACCCCAAGATGCCCAGATTCATCAGATAGACAGGAGAGAACACTGGGAGCTGACCCTTGGACATGCCTGAATAAAAAAACTATTTTCCTCTAGATACGTGAGGAAAGTGAGTACAAGAGCTGTTTTCTCTAAGCAAGTGAGGAAAGTAAGAACCAAAACTGTTTTCCTCTAGGTAATGAGGAAGGTTGAGTGCTGTAGTAATTAGTAGGTTATTTAGTGCTTAGAAGTTCTGAACAAGTGCTGATCACGAATAAGCAAATTCAAGTGCTAAAAGTAAGAATCTGTATCTGGACTAAACTAGTTACAGGAAAGGGGGGGACACGTGCAAATGGCGGCTTTTAAATCAGAAAGTTGAGAGAGATGGAAAAACTGCCCAAACGGCCAATAACTACAATTTCTGGGCCAGAACCACTCCTTATGTGGTAGACAGGTTACCTAGTGCTTACCACTCCAACTGATAAGCTAGAAGGCTTCCCTCCAACACAGAAAGCTTGGAGGGGGGGGGGGCTCAGAAGCTTACATACAGTCCTGGAAACAGCAAATCTGAATCTGGACTACACTAGTTACAGGAAAGGTATTTTTTTATATATATACAGAAAAGTAGCTAAAACAGCAGTCAAAACAATTCAAATGCAGTGCAAGCTAGCACACTTGAGTATGTAGCAATGTTAGACCAAACAGTTTAAAAAATGCAATTAAATTAAAAATGACTAAAAACAATGCAGAAGGAGTCTATTAGGTAGAATGAGGTAAAGAGATGGGACTGGGGAAGTGTCTCAGATCAAATCTACAGTGGGGGCTGGCAACTGCAAAAACCTCCAAATTTAAACAACAACACAGGAATAGGGAAGGTGGGTATGGGAAACCCAACACCTTCAGCAGAGATCTGAAAAGCTATACAGTGAAGCAAAAATAACAGTGCACAACTCTGAAGTCAGCCAGCAATGACATAAAATTAGTCAAACAACAATTACCAGTACACAACTCTGAAGTGCCAGAAAAATATACTCAGCTGTGTATATCTCCAGATAGTTTGAAGAGCACTCTTTCAGGACACAGGAAGGCTCCAACAATGATATACAGTTGGGCATCCCCTTACAAATACTGCTGCAGTCGAAAAACATGGTTGTGAAGAGGGTAAGGGGATTGTCACTGGAAAACAGCAACTCATATGCATACCTCTCATTTTTTGGTGCTCACAAAAAGGTCAAAAACAGAATGCACTGAAATCCCCTTGTGGCAGGCTGAAGGAGCCACTGAAAAAGGAAAGTTATGCTATATGTCTGCATACTGTTACAACTAAATACATACATATAAAACTTTTAAATGCGAGCATGTACAACACAACAGTCAACTGACATTTAGGAGTTCAGATTTTTTTCCAATAAACACCAGGAACAAACAACAAGAAAAAAAAGAGGTAGGCAAATAATATGCTCTGCACATGCTGCCAAGCCCACAAGGACCACAGAACCACATGGGCAGTAAAGATGGTGGCCATCTTGCAGCAAGGGTCTTCTTGTACATACAGGTACTGTTATTGTGCAGTTATTATATGGCCACATTACACACAGGATAAACATTGCAGAATTCAGATATATTTGTTGAAAGAATACAAAGCAGGGCAATTTGTAGGCTACACAGAAGTGGGTGGCTTTCAGCATTCCTCAAAGGATGGGAGTAGCAAAAAATGTTAATTCGTAGAATGGATAATAATTCTGCAACATTATGAGAGAGAGAAGATCCTTGACAATGTGGCAGCCTCAAAATAAACTTGGTGAAGATACACTGGTAGATTGGGTTCTAACCTCACTAAGCAGCATCTTGTAAAAGCAAAATACAGTTAGCTAGCTGGCTTGGAAAAGCTCTGTATGGTCACAGATCAACCTTATTTCTGCTTCTTTAAAAAAAACACAGCTCAGTCTTGTTTAGTGGGCTTTGTCCTCTGCACAGAATATCTCATAGCCCTGTGCACATTTATGCAATTTGAAAATGTCTCTCCCCTATTTTTTCAGTCTTCAACCATGGAGGGAGGATTTATTTTGGTCCTTATTGTAGGGTTGAGGGGGCACCAGACTGGGAGTTGCACAGGGTACCACAAAACCTACATAAGGCTATGAATTAAGAACTCATCTTAGGCATAAATTAGGGATTTCTTCATTAAGACACTCTCTCCTTAAGGAAGACCGTAATGCACATTTTTTATACACAAAAAGGTCTGCAGTTTGTTTTTATGCAGAAGTAATATCAAATTGAGATAATCTTTCAAAACAAGAACTTCAAGCTGACAGAAATCACTGTCTCAAAGGAAGGTAAAGTTATCTTTTGTAGAACACACTTTAATGCCCAAGCCAAAAAAGACTAGATGTCTAAAAGATCTTAAAAGCAAAATATCTTTTAGAAACTGCTTAAACACGAAGAAGGCTCCTAAATGAGATTTAGACAAAACGTTGAAAATGGTTTAAAGATACATTTTAATACATGAATAAGTCAGTCTTGTACTAAATAATATCAGTAAATAGTGTAATACTTGAGAAAATGAAACACTCTATTAACAGATTTACACTCAGATCAACAGAAAAATATGCTCCACTAGCAAGACATGACTTCCAGTATTTGGGCTTTTTGGCCTCTTTCAACGTTGAAAATACCTCACAGGGGAATAGAGGGTCCAAGTGAAAAGATGAAATTAACTGGAAAAGAGTAGTAGTATCATTGTATTGCTGGAACTGAATTCATCCTCAAGTCTTGGTGAGTACTTTCACGTGGTAGACCCTCTTTTCACAAAATCTCACCAAGACAACACTGACATATAGGCTATATTTATATGATGCATATTATGGAGAATGGTAGGCTAAAAAAAAGGTGGGCACATGCGTCCTAAGATAAAAATGTTCCCTAGCAACCTTCATTGATAGGAAATTAAAACCAATTCTTCAGACTCCCTCCCTTTTACTTTTAGGCTCTTGGGAGTTTCTTAGTAGACTGACAGATGATTTTTGGAGTCCTGACATAAGTTTGTCACCACAGATGTTGTGGATCTCTTCACTTGTATACCACAGCAGGAGGGTATGGATTTTTTTCATGAAGCTTTGACTGGGTATATTTTTTTTTTATCTAACAACGAGATTAATTTAGTAAAACCAAATTCACCACATAAGCTGAGGAAATACTAAAGGATAACACTGCCCAAGATGCAGAATCCTTTACAATTGCACTCTATGAGCACCTATAAGTATGCATGGATCGTGCCATCTCTAGCAAAACCAAGACTCACTCCCCTAAGAGAAGGAAACCAGTCTGGTGGACCCCTGCCATAAACAGTTTATACAACAAAATGAGGAAACTAATTCAGAAAAAAAGCAAATCCCAAGAAGGAAAGACATCCCTGATCAGTATCAGTAAGAAACTAAGGCCCCTCAAAATCATCCATGGCTAACTTCAAAAGAAAATAGCCAAGGATTCGAAAGATAACCAAAAAACCTTCTTTAGCTATGTCAAGAATCTAAGTGTCAACTCGCAGATATGCTCTGAGATGCTGCAAAATAGCACAAACTATACTGAACCTTCTGATATTGCCAGCATACTGACAGACGGATTCAGTGCAAACCTCACCTCCCACTCACCTTCAAAAGGGCCCACAACAATACCGGAAAAGTGTAGTGTCCCGGAAATCACAGAAGCACAGGTGAAAACAGCCCTTTCGAAAACCAGAAACACAGCATCAATGGGGCCAGATGGTGTCCCAGGCTGCGCCTTGCACGAACTACAGAATGAACTAACCCCCCCACCTAAACACGCTGTTCAACCTCAGCCTCTCCACAGGCTACGTGCCCATGGAATGGCACACAGCAACGGTTATTCCGCTCCACAAAGGAGGGGCCACAACTGACCCTGGTAACTATCGCCCCATAAGCCTGACTAGCCTGGTCTGCAAGGCTATGGAGCGCATCGTCATGGAACTCATTAACAAAGACATTGGGAACTTCCAAACACTTGACCCGACCCAGTTCAGCTTTGTTAAGGGGAGATCATGCCTACTAAACCTGGTTGACTTCTTCGAAACAGTTACCAAGGCCATAGACAAGGGAAAGGTGGTTCACACAGCCTACCTTGATCTCGCCAAGGCGTTCAACACCATTCCTCATTCGGGTATTATAGAAAAACGCACCAGCCTGAACACAAACCCCTATGTCACAAGATGGGTTGCCAACTAGCTTGCAGACACAACTCGCACGGTAAGAATAGCGGGCTCCAGGTCTGACTCTAAACCAGTCACAAGTGGTGTCCCACAAGGCTCAGTTCTGGGACCCCTACTGTTCGGTACATATTTCTCAGAAGTACAGGCAAACACAGGAGAACTATGGCTAACCAAGTTCGCTGATGACTGCAAACTGGGAGCCATAACTGACTCTCCGGCTGACAAGGACATCCTCCAAAAAGGCCTTACTGAGACAGACACCTGGTGTCAAAGTCATGGCCTCAAGCTAAATGCCAAAAAATGCATAGTCATCCCGTTTGGGAAAAACAAAAACACCCACAAATTCCCACATAGGAGGCAGCCCCCTTAATACAGAAGAGGTAATAAGAGATCTGGGGACCCAGGTAGATAGTAATCTCTCCTTTGACAATCATATTGCCACAGTAATTAGGAAATCCTTCTATGTGGCCCATCTAATTATTAAGGGGTTCGCATCTAGAAATAAAGAGGTTATAGTGCCCCTCTACTTGTCACTCATCAGACCCATCATAGAGTACAATGCTCCATTTGGGATGTGCCTCAAGACACTTCCAACAGCTTGAAAGACCACAAAAGCACCTCATCAAGAGGATTACTGGTCTCAAACATATGTCCTATGCAGCCCGACTGAAAAAACTCTGGCTGTACTCAGTGGCATATCGCTTACTCAGAGGTGATCTCTGCCTGACTTCAAAGCCATGTCCAACTCAGAATTGATGGACATGCTCCACCTAAAGAAATCCAAGTCACTGCGAGCCACATGCTCTAGTGAGGCTAAACCTCGACACAACAATAAATAGAACATGCTGGAGGGATAGATTCCTGTCACAGAGACTCCCCATGCGTTGGAACAAAATTCCTAACTACATTAGGCAGAGCCCTCACTAACACTCTTCAAGAGAAGCCTTGATGAGTGGATGAGTAACAGAAAATACACCCCTGGGATCACTTCATTGGCTCTGCTTGACAGAGGCTCAGTTAATTAATCAGTGGGCGGCGAAAGCAGACACACTCTGGCTAAACTTATAAATGCCCTGGCAGATAGCCTAGTACCTACGTATGAACCTAAATAACTATGCAGCTGGATAAATGCCAAACATTTTTAACTTATGTTGATAAGCTCTTCTGTCCAAATATTGTTGTTTGAACTTCATCAGATAATATAATAAAAGCACAAGTTTAATAACTCCACGTTCAAATCACACGGTTAATCACTGACAATCACACTAAACCCTTTAACATTTATAATTTTTCAGGAAATTCAATTGACATACATGTTGCAGACACCTTAAGTCAGGGTTCAATGTTCATTCCATCTACTAAGGCAAACCTGGCCACCACCATTCTGGACTTAACATTTTCTTGAAGAAATTACACATTAAATTTTAAATTGTTTTTTTGAGGATTCCCTAATTCCCAGGGAAGGGATCAGGATTTACAGCACATATAACCCACCCCTCCACCCTATTTTGCTGCTTTATGAGAAGGTATATGAAATGGATATTAGGGAAACATTTAATGTGAACAGTAGTAAGTGTTTCTGTGATCATTTATGTAGACAGGGCCATTTGAGTATAGATTATTTGAAGCAGTTGAATATTAGGGTAATGAAACCTTGCAAGGGGGGTGGGTTAGTTATAATGGATATTCATGAATATAAACAATATTATCCTGCAGACTGATGCATATTAGCTAGTTTCACAAAATGAAGTGAATGGTGCATATAGGCAAATTAGTTCCCAAATTCAGGACATGTTCATTGATGAGAGAACTGACCTTGATGTTTGTAATTATTTAAACATGGTAGCCCCTTAACTCCAGTAATTTTCGGAGTACCTAGGATTCACAAGGACTTAGAAAACCCACCAAAGTGCCAGATTGTAGATGGGAGACTATCAACTCATGTGCTAAATATCTGGACAACAAACTGAAGGAATTACTTAGGGCGAAAAACACATTTGTAAGGACTCCTGGAATTTCTTAGACACAATTAATCAACTGGAATTTAAAGATGATGTAGTCAATCATGGTAACACAACAAAAGGTAATAAAAGAAGGTCATATGGAACAAAGGATAATCTGTTGTTAAATAAAGTCACAAAAGAGTGTTGTAAAAGGGGAAAGTACAGTTGTGTACCCTTACCATAAATGTAGATGTTCAAGTTTATTCACTGTTGCAGTCATTACATTTGGGTAATCTGCTGGCAAGTTGCCCTCAGTCAGCCTGATTAACAAAGTCTTGGGTCCTCGTTGGATGCTGTCCCTTCTTCCATGGCGTCAGGGGTATAAAACATGCAGCCGACGACATTACATCAGTTTTCTTGCAACAGATGTCAGGTGCCCCACAAATGGGGAACAAAATATATATAAATAATTTAAAACACAGCACTATACCTCCAAACAAAAGCAAATACACCAAAAAGGCTTTTAAGTTTAGTAAAAGAAGGAGAGACATAGTAAGAGAAAAACAGGGGCTGGAGGGAGGTAACCATGACTGCAACAGTGAAAACACTTGAACATCTACATTTATGGTTAAGTGTACACAACTGTACTATGTTCTTCATGTTTCACTGTTGCAGTCATTACATTTGGGTAGATTCCCAAAGCTATAGTTGGGAGGATGGATTTATATAGCATTAGAACCGGCTATAAGGCCCTGCAAAACAGCAGTGGCAATGCCAGCTCTGGATTTAAAGAAGATTGGTAAATGATAGTGCTTGGTGAAAGTATGAACTGAACTCCAGGTAGCAGCTTCTAGAATATACCTGGTAGGAACACCACTGAGAAAGACTGCAGAAGTAGATGCAGCCCTGGTGGTGTGGGATCTGATCCCCTGGGGGATAGGTTTTCCATGGTGCTTATAGCAGAAATGAATACAATGGCTTATCCATTTGGAAATGGTTTGCTTTGAACTAGCCTTTCCCTCTGCTCTTGCAGCAAATGCTATCAGCAGTTGTTCATATTTTCTGCGAGATTTAGTCCTGTCCAAGTAAAATCCAAGTTGTCTGTGTACATCCAATGAATGCAGAATCCGATCCCCCTTGTTCTGTGGATTGGGAAAAAAAGTTGGCAAATGAATAGACTGATTAAGAGCCACAATGGATACCACCATGGGCATGAAGGATGGTTTGGTCCTGAGTGACACTCTGTCCTCATGAAAGATGATGAAAGGCTCCACTGCCATAAGGGCCTATAATTCAGAAATCCTTCTAGCCAAAGTGATTGCTAAAAGGAAGGCTGTTTTCCAGGAAAGAAATTTTAAGTCTGCAGTAGCAGCTGGTTCGAATGGAGGGAGAGTGAGTTTTTCCAATACAAAGTTAAGGTCCCAGGCAGGGGTTGTAGCTCTCCTGGGTAGCCTCAAGTTTTTGGCCCCTCTGAGACACTGCTTTAGCAGAGGATGAGAAGAAGGGGTCTGTGTGGACCCTAAAATAACTTGGTGATTTATGGAAGATCAACCTCTAAGCACTCTTGAAAAGAAAAATTTGGGAAAATTGGGCGGGAGCTCTTTGGACAATTAAACCTTATTTCTGCTTCTTTAAAAAAAACACAGCTCAGTCTTGTTTAGTGGGCTTTGTCCTCTGCACAGAATATCTCATAGCCCTGTGCACATTTATGCAATTTGAAAATGTCTCTCCCCTATTTTTTCAGTCTTCAACCATGGAGGGAGGATTTATTTTGGTCCTTATTGTAGGGTTGAGGGGGCACCAGACTGGGAGTTGCACAGGGTACCACAAAACCTACATAAGGCTATGAATTAAGAACTCATCTTAGGCATAAATTAGGGATTTCTTCATTAAGACACTCTCTCCTTAAGGAAGACCGTAATGCACATTTTTTATACACAAAAAGGTCTGCAGTTTGTTTTTATGCAGAAGTAATATCAAATTGAGATAATCTTTCAAAACAAGAACTTCAAGCTGACAGAAATCACTGTCTCAAAGGAAGGTAAAGTTATCTTTTGTAGAACACACTTTAATGCCCAAGCCAAAAAAGACTAGATGTCTAAAAGATCTTAAAAGCAAAATATCTTTTAGAAACTGCTTAAACACGAAGAAGGCTCCTAAATGAGATTTAGACAAAACGTTGAAAATGGTTTAAAGATACATTTTAATACATGAATAAGTCAGTCTTGTACTAAATAATATCAGTAAATAGTGTAATACTTGAGAAAATGAAACACTCTATTAACAGATTTACACTCAGATCAACAGAAAAATATGCTCCACTAGCAAGACATGACTTCCAGTATTTGGGCTTTTTGGCCTCTTTCAACGTTGAAAATACCTCACAGGAATAGAGGGTCCAAGTGAAAAGATGAAATTAACTGGAAAAGAGTAGTAGTATCATTGTATTGCTGGAACTGAATTCATCCTCAAGTCTTGGTGAGTACTTTCACGTGGTAGACCCTCTTTTCACAAAATCTCACCAAGACAACACTGACATATAGGCTATATTTATATGATGCATATTATGGAGAATGGTAGGCTAAAAAAAAGGTGGGCACATGCGTCCTAAGATAAAAATGTTCCCTAGCAACCTTCATTGATAGGAAATTAAAACCAATTCTTCAGACTCCCTCCCTTTTACTTTTAGGCTCTTGGGAGTTTCTTAGTAGACTGACAGATGATTTTTGGAGTCCTGACATAAGTTTTGTCACCACAGATGTTGTGGATCTCTTCACTTGTATACCACAGCAGGAGGGTATGGATTTTTTTCATGAAGCTTTGACTGGGTATATTTTTTTTTTATCTAACAACGAGATTAATTTAGTAAAACCAAATTCACCACATAAGCTGAGGAAATACTAAAGGATAACACTGCCCAAGATGCAGAATCCTTTACAATTGCACTCTATGAGCACCTATAAGTATGCATGGATCGTGCCATCTCTAGCAAAACCAAGACTCACTCCCCTAAGAGAAGGAAACCAGTCTGGTGGACCCCTGCCATAAACAGTTTATACAACAAAATGAGGAAACTAATTCAGAAAAAAAGCAAATCCCAAGAAGGAAAGACATCCCTGATCAGTATCAGTAAGAAACTAAGGCCCCTCAAAATCATCCATGGCTAACTTCAAAAGAAAATAGCCAAGGATTCGAAAGATAACCAAAAAACCTTCTTTAGCTATGTCAAGAATCTAAGTGTCAACTCGCAGATATGCTCTGAGATGCTGCAAAATAGCACAAACTATACTGAACCTTCTGATATTGCCAGCATACTGACAGACGGATTCAGTGCAAACCTCACCTCCCACTCACCTTCAAAAGGGCCCACAACAATACCGGAAAAGTGTAGTGTCCCGGAAATCACAGAAGCACAGGTGAAAACAGCCCTTTCGAAAACCAGAAACACAGCATCAATGGGGCCAGATGGTGTCCCAGGCTGCGCCTTGCACGAACTACAGAATGAACTAACCCCCCCACCTAAACACGCTGTTCAACCTCAGCCTCTCCACAGGCTACGTGCCCATGGAATGGCACACAGCAACGGATATTCCGCTCCACAAAGGAGGGGCCACAACTGACCCTGGTAACTATCGCCCCATAAGCCTGACTAGCCTGGTCTGCAAGGCTATGGAGCGCTTATCGTCATGGAACTCATTAACAAAGACATTGGGAACCTACAAACACTTGACCCGACCCAGTTTAGCTTTGTTAAGGGCAGATCATGCCTACTAAACCTGGTTGACTTCTTCGTGACAGTCACCAAGGCCATAGACAAGGGAATGTTGGTTCACACAGCCTACCTTGATCTCGCCAAGGCGTTCAACACCATTCCTCATTGGTATTATAGAAAACGCACCAGCCTGAACACAAACCCTATGTCACAAGATGGGTTGCCAACTAGCTTGCAGACACAACTCGCACGGTAAGAATAGCGGGCTCCAGGTCTGACTCTAAACCAGTCACAAGTGGTGTCCCACAAGGCTCAGTTCTGGGACCCCTACTGTTCGGTACATATTTCTCAGAAGTACAGGCAAACACAGGAGAACTATGGCTAACCAAGTTCGCTGATGACTGCAAACTGGGAGCCATAACTGACTCTCCGCTGACAAGGACATCCTCCAAAAAGGCCTTACTGAGACAGACACCTGGTGTCAAAGTCATGGCCTCAAGCTAAATGCCAAAAAATGCATAGTCATCCCGTTTGGGAAAAACAAAAACACCCACAAATTCCCACATAGGAGGCAGCCCCCTTAATACAGAAGAGGTAATAAGAGATCTGGGGACCCAGGTAGATAGTAATCTCTCCTTTGACAATCATATTGCCACAGTAATTAGGAAATCCTTCTATGTGGCCCATCTAATTATTAAGGGGTTCGCATCTAGAAATAAAGAGGTTATAGTGCCCCTCTACTTGTCACTCATCAGACCCATCATAGAGTACAATGCTCCATTTGGGATGTGCCTCAAGACACTTCCAACAGCTTGAAAGACCACAAAAGCACCTCATCAAGAGGATTACTGGTCTCAAACATATGTCCTATGCAGCCCGACTGAAAAAACTCTGGCTGTACTCAGTGGCATATCGCTTACTCAGAGGTGATCTCTGCCTGACTTCAAAGCCATGTCCAACTCAGAATTGATGGACATGCTCCACCTAAAGAAATCCAAGTCACTGCGAGCCACATGCTCTAGTGAGCTAAACCTCGACACAACAATAAATAGAACATGCTGGAGGGATAGATTCCTGTCACAGAGACTCCCCATGCTTTGGAACAAAATTCCTAACTACATTAGGCAGAGCCCCTCACTAACACTCTTCAAGAGAAGCCTTGATGAGTGGATGAGTAACAGAAAATACACCCCTGGGATCACTTCATTGGCTCTGCTTGACAGAGGCTCAGTTAATTAATCAGTGGGGCGGCGAAAGCAGACACACTCTGGCTAGGCTTATAAATGCCCTCGCGCAGATAGCCTAGTACCTACGTATGAACCTAAATAACTATGCAGCTGGATAAATGCCAAACATTTTTAACTTATGTTGATAAGCTCTTCTGTCCAAATATTGTTGTTTGAACTTCATCAGATAATATAATAAAAGCACAAGTTTAATAACTCCACGTTCAAATCACACGGTTAATCACTGACAATCACACTAAACCCTTTAACATTTATAATTTTTCAGGAAATTCAATTGACATACATGTTGCAGACACCTTAAGTCAGGGTTCAATGTTCATTCCATCTACTAAGGCAAACCTGGCCACCACCATTGCGGACTTAACATTTTCTTGAAGAAATTACACATTAAATTTTAAATTGTTTTTTTGAGGATTCCCTAATTCCCAGGGAAGGGATCAGGATTTACAGCACATATAACCCACCCCTCCACCCTATTTTGCTGCTTTATGAGAAGGTATATGAAATGGATATTAGGGAAACATTTAATGTGAACAGTAGTAAGTGTTTCTGTGATCATTTATGTAGACAGGGCCATTTGAGTATAGATTATTTGAAGCAGTTGAATATTAGGGTAATGAAACCTTGCAAGGGGGGTGGGTTAGTTATAATGGATATTCATGAATATAAACAATATTATCCTGCAGACTGATGCATATTAGCTAGTTTCACAAAATGAAGTGAATGGTGCATATAGGCAAATTAGTTCCCAAATTCAGGACATGTTCATTGATGAGAGAACTGACCTTGATGTTTGTAATTATTTAAACATGGTAGCCCCCTTAACTCCAGTAATTTTCGGAGTACCTAGGATTCACAAGGACTTAGAAAACCCACCAAAGTGCCAGATTGTAGATGGGAGACTATCAACTCATGTGCTAAATATCTGGACAACAAACTGAAGGAATTACTTAAGGGCGAAAAACACATTTGTAAGGACTCCTGGAATTTCTTAGACACAATTAATCAACTGGAATTTAAAGATGATGTAGTCAATCATGGTAACACAACAAAAAGGTAATAAAAGAAGGTCATATGGAACAAAGGATAATCTGTTGTTAAATAAAGTCACAAAAGAGTGTTGTAAAAGGGGAAAGTACAGTTGTGTACCCTTACCATAAATGTAGATGTTCAAGTTTATTCACTGTTGCAGTCATTACATTTGGGTAATCTGCTGGCAAGTTGCCCTCAGTCAGCCTGATTAACAAAGTCTTGGGTCCTGCGTTGGATGCTGTCCCTTCTTCCATGACGTCAGGGGTATAAAACATGCAGCCGACGACATTACATCAGTTTTTCTTGCTCCAGATGTCAGGTGCCCCCCAAATGGGGAACAAAATATATATAAATAATTTAAAACACAGCACTATACCTCCAAACAAAAGCAAATACACCAAAAAGGCTTTTAAGTTTAGTAAAAGAAGGAGAGACATAGTAAGAGAAAAACAGGGGGCTGGAGGGAGGGTAACCATGACTGCAACAGTGAAAACACTTGAACATCTACATTTATGGTTAAGTGTACACAACTGTACTATGTTCTTCATGTTTCACTGTTGCAGTCATTACATTTGGGTAGATTCCCAAAGCTATAGTTGGGAGGATGGATTTATATAGCATTAGAACCGGCTATAAGGCCCTGCAAAACAGCAGTGGCAATGCCAGCTCTGGATTTAAAGAAGATTGGTAAATGATAGTGCTTGGTGAAAGTATGAACTGAACTCCAGGTAGCAGCTTCTAGAATATACCTGGTAGGAACACCACTGAGAAAGACTGCAGAAGTAGATGCAGCCCTGGTGGTGTGGGATCTGATCCCCTGGGGGATAGGTTTTCCATGGTGCTTATAGCAGAAATGAATACAATGGCTTATCCATTTGGAAATGGTTTGCTTTGAACTAGCCTTTCCCTCTGCTCTTGCAGCAAATGCTATCAGCAGTTGTTCATATTTTCTGCGAGATTTAGTCCTGTCCAAGTAAAATCCAAGTTGTCTGTGTACATCCAATGAATGCAGAATCCGATCCCCCTTGTTCTGTGGATTGGGAAAAAAAGTTGGCAAATGAATAGACTGATTAAGAGCCACAATGGATACCACCATGGGCATGAAGGATGGTTTGGTCCTGAGTGACACTCTGTCCTCATGAAAGATGATGAAAGGCTCCACTGCCATAAGGGCCTATAATTCAGAAATCCTTCTAGCCAAAGTGATTGCTAAAAGGAAGGCTGTTTTCCAGGAAAGAAATTTTAAGTCTGCAGTAGCAGCTGGTTCGAATGGAGGGAGAGTGAGTTTTTCCAATACAAAGTTAAGGTCCCAGGCAGGGGTTGTAGCTCTCCTGGGTAGCCTCAAGTTTTTGGCCCCTCTGAGACACTGCTTTAGCAGAGGATGAGAGAAGGGGGGGTCTGTGTTGTAATGAGCTGAAATGGCTGAGGCATGGATTTTTATGGAAGAAAAATACAGGCCCTTGTGAAGCATCTCAGTTAAGTATTGCAAAATCTGAGGTAAATTGGGCACTGCTATGCTCATCCCTTGAGACTAATTCCAGGCACAGAATATTTTCTATTTGTCAGCATATGATTTTCTAGTACTAGGTCTACTCGCCTCCCCAAATGACATCCATCACAGGTTTGCTGAGGGATGCTAAGGGGGAATTTAAGTGATTACCCAAGCTGCGAGATTCAATGTTTGGAGCTGAGGGTGCAGAATTTGGTCGTTCTGCTGAGACAGTAAGGAAGGTGTCTGAGGCAGGTGCCATGGAGAAATCTGTGACAGACTGCCAGTGTTGGTGAGGCCAGTCTGGAGCAATCAAAATCAGTTTTGGCTTATCCTGTTTGACTTTTAGTAGAACTTTGGAGAGCAGAGGCAGAGGGGGGAAAGGCATAGACTGATAGGTTTTTCCCAGCTGAAGGACAGAGCATCCACTTTCCAGATTTTTCTGTGAGGAGTTCTTGTACAAAATTTGTCCAACGGGTAGTTCTGGGGTGAGGCAAAAAGATCTATGTCTGGGCTCTCCCATTTGCGTGTCAACATGTTGAAAATCCATGGTTCCAGTTTCCATTCATGTGGGTCCATGAAATTTCTGCTTAGTTCGTCTGCCAAAATATTCAGCTTTCCTGGCAGGAATTGAGCTTGTAGTTGTACTTGATAGCTCAAGGCCATGTTCCACAGTGCCATGGCTAGTCTACAGAGGAGTAGGAATGTGTACCCCCCCCCTGCTTGTTTATGTACCACATAACTGTGGTGTTGTCTGTCTTTACCGTTAGTTGTCCTGGATGAAGGCAGTCCTTGAAGGCTGTCAGTGCATTCTGTACAGCTAGCATTTCTTTTTGATTGTTATGAAGGTGCATTTGATTTGGGCTCCATTTGCTGAATGCACTTCCCTGCCAGATGAGCCCCCCATGCATAGTCTGATGTGTCTGTAGTTAGGGTTTGGGCAGCAGGGGGTGGTGTGAATTGCAGTCCCTTGTTTTGGTGGCAGGCCTCTGCCCACCATAGGAACTCTAGTTGCAGGCAAGGTATAATAGGAATCATTGTTTCCAGGCTGTGACAATGTTGACTTCATAAACTTTTTAAGTACTACTGAAGTTTCCTCATATGCAGTATTGCATATGGAATTAGAAGAATGCAGGATGCCATGAACCCCAAGGCTTGCAGTATTTGTCTTGCAGGGCTTCTGTGGCCACCTGTTTGAAGCCACCAAATGAATTTGCTTTTCTGGCGTAAGGAAAGCCATCTAGGCAGTTGTAGTCAAGCTTGCACCCAGGAGTGTAATTTGTTGTGGGGATACCAGTTGTGATTTCTATTCGTTTATGGTGTACCCTAGACAAGTCAGAACCCTTTTTACAAATGCCAGATGTTTTAGAAGAATGGCCTTGTTTTCTGCCTGAATTAGACAATCGTCCAGATATGGATATATTTGAATATTTCTTTGCCTGCAAAAATGCAATTACTGGAGCCAGACACTTTGTAAATACCCTTGGCGCAGTAGATAAGCCAAAGGGCAGTGCAGAGAACTGCTAATGCAAGTAGCCTTCTTTGAAGCGGAGGTATCTTCTGCAAGATTCCCTGACTAGGATATACAGGTAAGCCTCTTTTAAATCTAGAGTTGCCAACCAGGCATCTTTGCCTAGCATAGGAAGTAACTGGTGAAGAGTCAGCATCTTGAATTTTGGAATGCCCAGAAAGGTGTGTAGAGTAGACAGGTCCAGAATTGGATGCCATGATTTGTCTTTTCTGGGTACCAGGAAGAGTCTGGAATAGAAACCTTGTCCCTTTTCCTCTTCTGGTACTAGGTGAATTGCCCCCATGTTTAGGAGGGAAAGTACTTGTTTCTAAGCCTCTGCCCACTGATGTTGGGGCAGGTCTGGCCACCCGTTTGGAGTTGGTCTTCTTCTTCTTCTTCTTTCGGCTTTTTCCCGGTTAGGGGTCGCCACAGCGAATCACCTTGTCCGCACATTGAATGGCAGTGGAGTTTTACAGTGTCGAGTTGCCAGCCCGGCGCCCAACCTTCCACAGAAGGCACACTCACACACACACCTAGGGCCAATTTAGAGTGTCCAATCCACCTGCAGCATGTCTTTGGGATGTGGGAGGAAAGGAGCACCGGAGGAAACCCACGCGACCACAGGGAGGACATGCAGACTCCACACAGAAGGCACCCCAGCCGAGGATCGAACCGGAGAACCTCTTGCTGTGAGGCAGCAATGCTAACCACTGCACCACCGTGGCAGCCCTATCCGTTTGGAGTTGGTAATGTGTGGAAATGAAATCTGTATCCCTGGGACACTATATTTAAAACCCATTTGTCCTAAGTTATAAGGTGCCAAGAGCCAGTTTTCCCCCAAAGGGGCGGCTAAGAGGTAAGTGCTTGGTAATTTTAAAGAAAAGTTATGGAGACTGTTTACCATAGGGAGGTGTCTTGCTGCTTCCAGATTTGGAAATGGAGGCACCCCATTACTTAGTTCTGCAACTCCCTTGGGACTGAAACCTTGTGCTTTTGGAATGTCTGGGTTTGGCTTGAGTGGCTCTGGAAGGAACTGGAAAGGACCAGTTCTTAGTAGGGCAGTGCCTACTAAATCTTGGAGGTTGTAACTGTAAGAAATCTTACACAGTTTGCATAGATTTAGTTTTATCTTCCATCTTTTTTAGAACTTCTTCAGCTTTATTACCAAACAGATGGTCCTGCTGCAAAGGAGCATCCAACAATTTTGCTTTAACATGATCAGGCAGAGATTGCTCCTTACGCCAAGCATGCCTTCTAAGCACAGACCCAGTAACAGCAGCCCTGCAAGAGGCCTCCAAAGAATCAAAACCACATTGCAAAGTATGTTTTCCAACTTGTTTAGCTGAATGCAGTAAATCCTGTAATTCGTTATTCTCCACACAGTCAGAAATTAACATAATTTTCTGTTTAAGCAGTCCCATGATATGCTGTTGATATTTTAGCATATGAAATTGACAGTTTAAAGCCCGGATTGCCAAGGTTGCAGAAGTGTAAACTTTCTTACCCCATCTATCCAGCGCCCTGGAATCTCTATCAGAAGGGGTAGGATTTTTAGCAGTAGAAGCCTTAATGCCCTTGGGACCTTGTGAAATGGTTTCAAGATCCGCCACAGGATTTTTGAAAAGGAATTTGTGGGAGTCAGGAACCCTGTAGTATCTGTCTGGCTTACAAGGAGCCAGAGGCTGAGAATCAGGAGCCATACTAGATTCTGAAAAAACATCATCAACAATGTCTAGAACAGGAGGTATAGCCAAAGGCCTATGCTGAGGAAGAAGAAGAAAATCCCTTAGTCTCTTTTTAGATTCAGAAAAATCCTGACTTCCCCCAATGGAAATGTTCCCTTAAGGTATGTAAAGTTTCCCCAAAAGAAAAATCTTCAGGGGGAGAAGCAGAAGGAATGGAATCTTCTGCATCAGAGTCCTCATAAGTAGGTATAGACAATTCCTGTTCATTAGAAGAATCAGAAGAAACAGAATCCTGTTCAGAAGATTCATAGTCAATATCCTGCCTAGGCCTCTTAGTAGGGGGGGGGGGTTGACTACCCCTGATCAGAGTAATTAAATCTTCGGCCATTTTGATAACTTGTTTCTTAGGCATAGGGGCCTGTACTAGTGGCCTAGGCATCGTTTTTTTTAAGACATAGTTCGAGTTTTTGGCCTTAGTTTTGATAATGGCGTCGGTCTAATATACAAATCTGCATGCCTGAAAACACCCTCAGAAGCTGGTGCCTGCACAGTGGCTCCGGACCCATCCAAGGTAGAGACATCCATGGGTTCCATAATTGAAGCATCTCGCGGCATACCGGACTGTGAATGCATCTCAGTAGAGGCCTGCAAATGAGAATTAGCAGGTATCAGGGGCTGCGAAAGCGCCTCACTGAATACCGGCGAACTCGCGACTGGTTTAGGAGAAGTGTCGTCGGCAGTTTTGGACCTCAACGGCCTGTCTTTTTATTTGCGTTTTTTAGGTATTCCGGTAGTCGGACTGCTAACCAACGACATTTCTGGATAATTAAAGCGTGAGCCAAAATATTTAGGAGCAAAAATGTACCGACGTTTAATAGTGCGTTGATTAAATAAGGCACAAAACTGACAGCAAGGTATGTTGTGGTCAGGGCCTAGGCAAGGAATACAGTACAAACGGAAATCCTTATGAGGTATTTGCTTCCCACAAGTAATGCAATTATTAACTTCTACCGACATCGGTAAGAGTAAGAAAAGGTTTCCCCAACGGGGTACTTAGCTTTTTAGTTGAAGACTTCAGTTCTGAAACTTGAAAACGAAAATTTCAGGAGTCTGCCAACCAGCGCTTGCGAACTGCTTCTGCTTTGGGCACTGCGTGGCAAGAAAGACTGATGTAATGGCGTCGGCTGCATGTTTTATACCCCTGATGACCTGACATCATGGAAAAAGGGACAGCATCCGACGCAGGATCCAAGACTTTGTTAATCAGGCCGACTGAGGGCAACATGCCAGAAAATTACCCAAATGTAATGACTGCAACAGTGAAACACGAAGAACATGAAACTAATTACAGTATGGATAGATTGCAAAAATCATTTGATAGCATCCCACATACATGGATTATCGAATACTTGCAGATCTATATGACTCACCTACACTGGTCAGTTACACTGCAGTGAATATTTGTCTTGTCCTTAACTCATTAAAATGTTTACTTAACAGATTAAGCTACAGTTACAGTTTAATTTCTAAAACCAATATTTTTCAAAGACATTGCATCTACTTTTTGTAGATGATTTAAAACTACATAGTTCATCAGGCGAATATCCGAAAGCAGAATTACAAATGGTTACAACTCAAATGAAAAAGAATGGCATTTGATCTTGAAAATGTGCAGAATCAATATTTACAACAGGAAAGTAACAGCACCAAGAAAGTATCAATCTGTGAAAGGAATGTGATATAAAGGGACTTGAGCAGGATGGAATGCGTACATACTCGGAACAGACAAAGGATTGGCAATAAAACATGAACAGATGAGAACAAAGCTTAGTAAGGTATACTTCAGAAGCCTAAAGCTGATACTGAAAACTGCCTTGACATTTAGGAATAAAGTCCATCAATTTGCTGTTCTAACTTACTGCTCTGTTGTGACTGATTGGCCCAAAACAGCACTGAATCAGTTGGATAAGAAAACAAAAAAATGCTTCACGCTTATCAAATGGTATACAAAAAAAAAAAAAAAAAAAAGTGCAAACCAAGACTATGAAAGAGGTATAGGCCTCCTTGAAACTGACCACATGTATAGGTCTGCAATCATGGGACTGCACATTTGCTGACGTCAACATATCCAAACAAAGTGGAAGTTCAAAAGCACGAAGAAAAATAGTCTAAGAAGACACTGCTGCTTAGTTTAGCAGAAGCATTTAGGAAAGGAGTGGGAATGGATAGTAAAGACTGCAACTGAAAGTGCCACCCCCCCCCCCCAAAAAAAAACAGAAAAAGAATATATTAAAAAAAAAAGGAATGAACATTAGAAAAACAGCAGATATAGTAGCAAGTATAGAAAATAGCTAGAACAACCATTATGTTGACCAACAATTACGTAGTGGTGAATTTAACCAAAAAATGAAAGGTTAATAACAGTGGCCTAACACAGTGGGCTATCTACATGTTGGGAGAACAGACAAATGCAGATTCTGAAAAAATAAAAGGAAACGGTTGCACATCCCATTGCTCGTTGTAACATACTGATGGCTGAGGGTCTGTTTACTGAAAAAGTGCAAAAGAGTGGCACGACTATTACACTGGGTATTGTGCAACACTACAATGCAGAAGTACTAGAAAAATGAACCGCAAAGCATTATCAACAAAGAAGAAGTTCAAATCACACAAGATCACCCAATACCAAGAAAACAGATGCAAGAAAACCAAAACAATATAATCCAAAAAAAAAAAAAAAAAGAGAGAAAAGGGTAGCAATAAACATGGAAATGGCTACACCTAGCAATTACAATGTCTTGTGTACTGAGGCGCAAAGTTATAAAGTACTAGGATTTATAATCAGAAACCTGAGCAATGTGGATGAGAGAGACCCACACAAGTTCGACAGCATTGGGAGCAACAAGACTAAAAGAATTTTCAGTTGTACTTTAATATGTTACCAATGCGTGTAACCTAGTATGAACTGCAGAAGAAACAATTCAGGGCACAATCCAGGTGATGAGAAGAGCACTCTTGGCAAACATCAAGAATGAATCAATATTCATTTCATTAACTTTAGTTGCACCCTGACTCAGGAATGGGGGGGGGGCATTCTTGTCACAGTATTAGAAACCCAAATGTGGAAAAAAGAAAAAAAGAGATGATATATTATTAAAATCTATGAATGCCTCCAGACTTTATGGTTCAAGATTATGCTACTGATATCTGCATTAACTGTGGGGCACATTAGGGACCTTAGCCAGAAAGCAGCAATCAATTAAATATGCTCTTTCTTATTTTACCTTCAGAAGTACTTTTGGTATCAAAAGAAAGCTGGTGGATAAGTATACAGAAAACCCTTGGTCGCCTGGGCACCAAGAATGCATTTCTCACTACTGTTAAAAGGTGAGGAACCATGGTGCAAAACACTGGTAGCTGAATTTTCTGGTGTGGCAAAAATAAACCTACCACAGGTAAACAGTTCTTTAATATGCAGAATAAACCTTTATGTCCAATGCCAATTCATAACACAGAGAAGAGAGAGACAAACATTTTCATGGCCAGTGTGTCTGCCACAGTGTTTTGCTGACTCTAGATGTAAACTGCTTTACATTTTCTCCTCCTAGCTGATCACAGTCAATCTACACAACTGGCAGTAGTATCCTTGCTTATATTCCAGATAACTGTGTTACTGTTTCACTGTCTGCACAGCATACACCTCAACTTCTTTGCTCAGGAATTCTGGACACAGTCATAAATAATGCAGCGAGAATGACCCAGAATTGGGGACAATTTTAAACATTACTTTAACTTAAAAGGTTAATACAACAAAATGCACGTGCTGAATAATAGCAGGTATGAAACTATAATGTCTGGCGTCATTGTCCAACTGCTATGTTAGTAAATTAACAGAAAGTCAAAAATTTTAGCAGGGGAAAATTATGAAGCAAAAACAGGGCTGCTCTATCCATCTTCCAGAATTTTGCAGGTGTGCTGCCCATTCAGTCTCTAGACGAACAAGACTGAAAGGAGTTCAGAGCTAAAAATAAAGTTAAAATAAAGTTATGCACTTATCATAATGATACCTCCGTGATGTCTTCTTCTGTCTGTCTCAACCTGTAGGTTATAATATCCAACCCAAATCAGAAGCCGGTACCACAAGACTCAGCCTTGAAGCCCTACCATTTTACCCAGTATGTACTGCCATGAGTGATTCTCCTCAGATCAAGTTTCACTACTTCATTTCCATACACACTAATGTAGAAAAAGGAACCCATTCACAGAAAGAGGAATGTTCCAAAAGGGAATAAAGGAAGAAAAGGTGCTACACAAGTCACCCCAGATGTAGGCTTCAGGCCACTCTGCAAAGTCAACCAGAAGTAGCACCAAAAGAATAATAATTTGGAGTGGAGGGAGGGATGGAAGACAACACTGATCTAGTGATAATAAGTATGTAAGTTTTGTATCCAATATTGTCTTTTCCATCCACCTCAACCTGTAGGACAGAGTCCCCAGCCATTAAAAACTAGGGTAGCTTCACAATGGTGCAGCCAAGGACATGGATCCCGACTTTATATCCAATTTGTAATGGCTTACAAAGTTATGAATGCTAGACCAGACAGCAGCTGCACAAATATCGTCTGAAGAGGCCTGAGTAAAGAAGGCAGCTGAAGTAGCAACAGGTCTTGTAGAATGAGCTCTAGGCTTGTCTTCTACAGGAATTCTTTTTTGAGGGGTAAACACAGAAAATGCAATACGAAAGCCAATAGGATAAAGTCATCTTCAAAATAGCTTTACCCAACCAAATTTCGGAGAATGTTAAAACAAAAGCTGGTTTGACTTCCTGAAGGCCTTAGTTCTGTCCAAATAAAATCTAAGTTGATGATGAACATACAAACAGTAGAGCAGCAAGGATTCTTTGTTGCTGAAGATGGCAAAGAAAACAGGTAAACAGGCTGATTTAGGTTTGACTGAGAGGCCACCTTAGGAAGGAAGGAATGATTGGTACAGAGAGTACTCTATCCTTATGAAACATAAAACAGTGTATGCAAGATAGGCGTGAAGTTCAGAGACCCTTCTTACATAAGTAATGGTCACCAAAAAGACAAGATAGCGGTTTCAAATCTACTGTAGCAGTGAGCTTGAATGGAGGTCTTGTCAAGGCTTGCAAAATGCAAGGCTTGCAAAAGTACAGTCAAATCCCAAGGTGGAACCAGATTACTAACAGGGGGGGGGGGGGGAGTCTAAGGAAAAATGCCTCTGACAGTTTGAGAGACATAACCTCCCTACATGAAAATTAGGTATGGTAGCTAATTGAACCCTGCCAGTGGAATAGCTGACACCAGAATGAAACAAATCTGCCAGGAAATCTAAAAATTGTGTCCAAAGGAAAAAGGAAGGATTTTAACCTTTGGAAGAAGCCAAATAGAAAATATTTTCCATTTACTAGTATAATCCTTCCTGGTGGACAGTATCTGGGGAAGACAAAAGGATACAGACAACTCTCAGAGAGCTTAGGATCTCTGACCATCATTGGAACTGGAGAACCGAAGCAGTAAACCTGAGGAATTTTAAATTCGGGTGAGGTTGACCTGAGGGGTGAGAAATCAGCTATGGAATAAGGACCAGAGCCCATGAAGGGTGCAACTGATGAGGTCACACAAAGGGGAACCAAACCTGTCAAAAGGGGCTATGAGGACTATGGCAGCTCTGCCTTCTGAAGAAACTTTATTATGAAGGGGTCAGGGGATAGGCATAAAGGAGACCCATGCATCTAGAATAAAGAGCATCCCCTCAGTGACTGTCCCTCTGGGGAGGGGGGATCAGGGCAAAAAAGTAGCTGCACTTGGTATTGGAGGGGGTTGCAAAGAAATTGCAGCAGGAATGGCTCCAGTGGCCAAACACTTGTGCCGCTATCTCTGGATTGATAGACCACTCATGAGGCACGAGGATACTCCTGCTCAAGCTGTCTACTAGTATGTTGGAATTATCTGGAACGTGCATTGCTGTCAAAAACCACTGCAAGGATATTGCCCAGTGCCACATTCTCATGGCCTTTCAACACAGGGGGATATGACCAGGATCCCCCCCTCTTTATGTGCTACACCACTACCATGTTGTGAGACCGGATGGCTATAGCACCCCCAAGGAGAAGGCCCTCAAAGGACTGCAATGCTAGGAAGACTGTTCTAATTTCTGAGACATTCATGTGAAGACTGGCCTCTGACCAGGACCAGGTACCTTGGTCTGACTTCCCTATGAAGTGCTCCACCCCACCCCAGCAGTGAAGCATCTGTAGCAACAGTGGCTTGGGGTTAGGGAAAACAAAAGGAACACCTGCTGGAACTCCAGCCACCAAGCAATGTGGCAGTGGCATAAGTCAGTAAGATGGACAGGCACATCTATAGGATGAAGAGGCTGACCACTGAACACATATGGTCCACTGCAGAGCCCACATGAAGAACCTTGTCAGTGGCAGAAGACAAAAAGGTAGAGGAGGAGGATAAAGGCAGACAAGCAGAGATAACCAATAAGTGAGCCTTAACAGAAGAATAAGCCAACCCAGCAATGAGCAATTCACATAAAGAACCAAAGGAACATCCACAGAAAGTGGATCCAGGTTATGTGAGAGACACCAAACAAAAAACCTGTTCTATTTAGATAAGTAGGATTTCCTAGCATTGGGTTTCCTGGCCCCCTGCAGGACCATAAGCAAGTCCTCAGAAAAAAAAGGTGTCTATGTGGAATCAAAATCCTATCACCCCACAGTGTCAACTGAAGAGTAGACAAGTGGGGATGGATGAGAAATCCTTTGTCTTGTATGGGTAGGTCCACCCTATGAGGTAACTTGGGACAATTGCCCTTGGCTAAATGGAGAAGAGGAGGGAACCAATGCTGCCTCAGCCAAATGGGAGTCACCAACAAGATTTTGGGAGCATCCTGTTGAATTTAATTTTGAACAGGACTTTTTGAATGAGGGGAAGGGGAGGGGTGGGAAACTATAAAGAAACATCACCTTCCAAGAAAAACTGAGGGCATCAAACCTGACACACCAGAGGACCAGAGACTCTGGCAAAAAATAGAGAAAGTTGTCTGTTCTGAGGGGAGGCAAATATATCTACTTGAAGAGTAGTCCACTGGTGGACAATGCCCAGAAACACATCCCTGAAGAATCCACTTGTGAGACTGAGTTAAGGACCTGCTCAGAGTGTCTGCCACTATGTTTTGACGTGAGGGAATGTAAACTGCCCAAGAGTCACCTGATACTGGACAGCAAGATCCCACACCAGCAGCGCCAACTGGCAAAGAATACAAGATCTCAACCTCCCCCCCTTTGTTTACAAAACACATCACTATGGTGTTGCCTGTAAACACCTTGAGAGGTCCTGAGAAGAAAAGAGGATGAAAAGCCTGAACAGCCAGCAGAAGAGCTCACATCTTTTTGACATTGATATGCTCCTTCTGTTGAAGAAGAGACCAGACCCCCTGCACCTTCAGGGACCCAAAATCTGCTCCCCATCCCACATATGAAGCGTCTGTGAACAGCTCCTGAGGGGGACGAGGGAGATGAAAACGGAGTCCTGGATTTAGAGAACTCCTGGATCCACCACTGAAGTTCTTTTTTGAGACAAGGAAGAAAAGGAAATACAAATTCTACAGGATGTGGATGCTGAAGCCAAAGAACAGAGAGAGCACAGGGATGGTGGATGCCATGAACGCTAGAGCTCTCAGAAACTCCTCGACTGTAATGAAGGCCAGAAGAAGAAGATTTTGAAAGAAGGAAATGAGAGTTAAGGCCTTGGGTAGGAGGCAGGGATGCCAGCACAGGCACTGTCTGAATCCTGTAATCCAGAAATACATGATCCTGAGGAGGAGTCAGAAAATACTTTTTTAAGTTTATTGTGAACTCCTGGCCCTGAAGAAGTGAAAAGGGAAAATGATTTTGCAACAAGATTTTTAGACAGGATGTCTGAAACAGAAGGTTGTCCAGTAAGGCAATGCTTGGATCCCATGAAGCCAGCAAAAAAGCAATCACAGGAGCAAGGCATTTGGTGAATACCCTTGGGGCAATAGAAAGGTCAAAGAGCAAAGCACAGAACTGAAAATGCCAGGAAGCAACAGGGAAATACAAAAACTTCCTGAAAAGGGGATGGATTGGAATACTGAGATAAGCATCCTTGAGATTCAGACACAACATATAAGCCTGAGGAGTCTAAAGGGACAACATTAAGTGGGGAGCCTTGAGCAGCCTACCTGTCCCTGTAGGAAGTGACCTCAGCACAAGAGCTGTAGTAATTGGTTGTTTTGGACCATTTCTAGCTCTTTTGTAGTTCCCTGTTTAAAATCCGCGTTTGCGCGGCTTTGCGCATAGTGCAGCGCCGGTTAAACTTCTTCTGGCTCCGCCAAGTCTGCTCTTCAAATTTTCCCTTAAGGAAGCACTACTCTTAGTATAATCAGACTACTCGCTATATTATAAGCCTAGCACTTGTTCTCAAAACTTCTCTACTAAGTAAGCACTACATCCACCTACCACCCCTGTGAATATCCACTTCCCTTAAAGGCACAACACTCCCTTATACTGTTCTAGCATGTCGAGTGGTAGATTGCTGGTGTCCTCTCCAGTTCAACTGGTTAATCTGGGTATCTTGAGACAATGCTACAATTGTCTCATGTACACAGACAACCCTCTCCTCCTCCTCCCAACAAACACAAATACATGTGAGAGATGCAACTATATAGCCAAACTGGAGGCTGAACTCTCTCAACTCAGGTCTGGCATGACCAGAGAGGAGGAGATGGTAACCACACACACAACAAACCCAGTCCCACATACACCTAACACAACTGCAAACCAAACACATAAAAACACAAAGACATACTCGGAGGCTCTAATAAAAAACTTACCAAAACAACAGAGGCTCCCAAAGCAGACATCCAAAAATCCACCACCTCAAAACAAAACACATGCAACACATACTTCAATAAATCAGTGTGTCAACCAATCACAGCCCTTAAGGCCAAACACCATGCCTAATACACTAGTAATAGGTGACTCTATAGTCAGACGCACTGATGTCCCGCTTACCAGGCTGAACAAGGAGAGGGTGACCGTGAGCTGCCTATCGGGAGCTAGGATCCGCCGCATAACACACGCACTCAGGTCACTCCAAAGCAAGTACAAATATGACTCCGTCATTGTCCATGCTGGCGTGAATGACCTGAGACTTACCTCCCTGGACTAAATGAAAAGAGACATAGAGGAGCACTCTGATTATGTAGCCCAGGCTGGTATGACCCTGACCCTGAGCAGCATCTTGCCCTCACCAAGAATGATGCCACAATACAAAGACAAGATGATCAGCTTTAATAATTGGCTCAAGTACTGGTGTCATTCTAAGGGGATCCAATGTCTGTCTGCCTGGGATGACATGTTGGACAAGCCACGCTGCTTCAACAAGGGACGGCTTGCACCTGTCACCACTGGGCTTCCGGATATTGGCCAAGGCTCTTGCCACCCCCATAGTGCCTTTTTTAGGCAAGGTTCAAAAGACAAACCCACCTCCTTAGAAAACAAAAACGAAAAAAACTAAGGGTAATGCTGCTCAATGCCAGAAGTCTAAATCTCAAGATGCAGGCTCTCGAAGCACTCCTCAGTATGGAGAACATCGATGTCTGTGCAGTAACTGAAACCTGGTTCAGGGCTCCTGAGAGCACCCCAGCTCTACCAGGCTATACCTCGTATCATGCTTTTCGGCCCCAAAACCCGGGCCAAACCACAAAGGGAGGGGGTGTGTCCATATTCATCAAGGACACCCACACCTCCAGGTTAGTAGCAACACATGAAACATCAGAGACCATACAGATGCAACTAACCATAGGCAAAACTGCTATACAACTGGAAGCATGTTACAGACCACCCTCCCAATCTCAGGGACCCCACTCAGCCTTCCTGAAGACATTGGAGGATATGAATGTATCACAAAATACCATCATACTGGGAGACTTCAACTACCCAAACATAGATTGGGTACATTATTCTAGCCCTAACACCCTAGCCCAAAGGTTCCTGGAATTCATAAATTCAAATGCACTGGAACAACTAGTCACCTCTCCCACTAGGGGAGATAATATACTAGACCTGATCATCACAAACATGGGGACAAAATGCTCCACACCGGAGGTATACCCCTCACTAGTGAGATCTGACCACAAACTAATCACCATGGATATACATATCCCACCTCCACCCCCAGCACAAAAGACCACAGTGAAAAACTTCTCAAAAGCAGACTTCACGCTTCTTAAGACTGAGATGGTATCCTTTAAGCCCACTGGGCCAGTGGATACCACATCCCACAATGCCGAATCCTTCACAAATACTTTCTATGGACATCTCCAAGAATGCATGGATCATGCAATCCCAAATAAATCCAAGTCCCTCTCCAGCAAAGGCAAGCGTCCTGTCTGGTGGACCTCAGCCATTAACAAATTGTATATAACAAAAGAAGGAAGCTACTGCACGACAGAGCAAAATCCCATAAAGGGAAGACATCTCTGATCAACATTAGCAGAAAACTACGTTCTCTCATAAAAACATCCAAGGCCAACTTTGAGAGAAAAATCGCTAAGGACACTAAAGATAACCACAAAGCCTTCTTCAGCTATGTTAGAAACCTGGGCGGTAACCCTCAGATATGCTCAGAGTTAGTTCACAACAACAAAAAATACACTGAACCCACAGATATTGCCAACATTCTGGCTGACAGGTTCAGTGCAAATTTCTCCCCTCCCTCACCCCCAAAAGAGGAAATACTTATCCCAGCTGAATGTAATCTCCCTGTCATCTCGGATGTCCAAGTGAGAACCGCCCTCAACAAAGCTAAAAACACAGCATCAATGGGACCGGACGGTATCCCGGGTTGCGTGCTACGTGAACTCCAAGAGGAGCTAAACCCACACATAAAAATGCTATTTAACCTTAGCCTTACTACAGGATATGTACCTGAACACTGGCGTGCAGCAACAGTGGTCCCACTCCACAAAGAGGGTTCCTCTACAGACCCTAGGAACTACCGCCCCATAAGCTTAACCAGCCTGGTCTGCAAAGCTATGGAAAGAATCATTATGGAACTCATAAACAGAGACATAGGGGACCTACAGACACTTGACCCCACCCAGTTCGGCTTTGTAAAGGGCAGATCCTGCCTTTTGAACCTGGTTGACTTATTCTAAACAGTCACTAGAGCCATTGATGAGGGCAAAGCAGTCTATACAGCCTAACTGGACTTGGCTAAGGCCTTCGACACAATACCCCACTCAGGCATCATAGATAAGCTCACCAGCTTAAACGTAAACCCTTATTTCACTAGATGGGTTGCAAACTGGCTAAAGGACAGAACCCATAAAGTTAAAATTGCTGGAGCAATGTCAGACTCAAAGCCAGTCACAAGTGGTGTCCCACAAGGATCTGTCCTGGGACCCCTCTTGTTCGGCATTTATTTCTCAGATGTTAAAGCAAACATGGGAGGGTTGTGGCTGACAAAGTTCGCAGATGACTGCAAACTAGGCACCATAGTCGATACACCAGCGGACACATACATCCTACAAAAAGGCCTCACAGAAACGGACAACTGGTGCCGGAGTCACGGCCTTAAACTAAATGCCAAAAAATGTATAGTCATCCTCTTTGGGAAAAACAAAGTACCCACAAAATATCACATAGACAGCAACCCACTGAGTACGGAAAAAGTAATCAGAGACCTAGGGACCCAAGTCGACAGCGACCTCTCATTTGACACCCACGTTGCCAAAGTGGTTAGAAAAACATTCTACCTTGCACACCTCATCATGAAGGGATTCGCATCCAGATCCAAGGATGTCATTGCACCCCTATATTCCTCCCTCATCAGACCCATGATTGAGTACAATGCCCCATTTGGTATGTACCTCACCCGGCATTTGCAACAGCTGGAGAGACCACAAAAGTACCTCACCAAGAGGATCAAGGGTCTCCAACATATGTCTTATTCTGCCAGACTAAAGAAACTCCAGCTCTATTCAGTAGCATACTGCCTGCTCAGAGGTGATCTCTGCCTGATGTACAAGTCCATGTCCAATCAGGATCTGATGGATATGCTCCACCTCAAAAAATCCACATCCATCAGGACCACGAAAGCTAAAGACTTAAACCTCGGCACAAGTATGAATAGGACATGCTGGAGGGATAGATTCATAACCCAGAGGCTTCCCATGCTTTGGAACAAAATCCCAGTTCATGTTAGGCAGAGCCCCTCACTGACTCTCTTCAAGAGAAATCTTGATGAGTGGATGGGAGATCGTAAGTTTACCCCAGGGGTCACATCTGTGTCACTTGATAGACAGGGGCACAGTAAACTAATTCTATTATATAAGGGGGCCTTCATTCTGTCACTACTAGACAGAGGCACAGTATTCTAAATCTATTCTGTGCATTTTTGTGCATTTTTGTACCATTTCATGGGGTGGCAAAAGCCACATCACTATGGCTAGGCTTACAAATGCCCCAGGGCAGATAGCCTAGTACTAAACTATGAAACTATAAAAGTGGGCACCTTCAGAGTGTTTATATGAGAAAGGTCTAGAAATGATCTCAAAGTACTCTCTTTTCTGGGTACTAGAAACATTCTGGAATAAACCCCCCTCCCACGTTGGGACACAGGCACCTCTTTAATAGTACCCTGAGTCAAAAGGTCCCACACCACCTCTGGTAAAAAGGGCAGTTGTTCCCAAGGAGGTTGAGGAATTCCCACAAAAGGGGAAAGGGATTTCCACATCATGAAATACCCCTGTTGAATAATGGGCAAAACCCAGAAATCCTGAGTAATCTGTAGCTAAAAAAAAAAAAAAAAAAAAAAAAAAGAGAGTGGGGGGACATATTAGGAAGAAACAGAAGTCAGACAGAATCTGGTTTACCTGGACAGGAAAACTTCTGAGTCCCTGAGGTCTGGGTAGCCTTAGCACTTAGTATGAGCAGTCCACTTGAAACCCTTTTTGTCCTTAGGAGGGCAGTGAGATTGCCTGCGAACAAAGTCTGGCTTATTGGGGTAGTTTCTATGAAATTTAGGAACAGGAGAAACAAATTAATGTTTGAGTTCCTGTAAAGCCATCCCCTTATACTGAAGGGATTTAAATCAGCATCAGCTTGTTTATTATCAATAGGGGTATCCATCAACTTAGCCTTGACATCATCAGGCAATGGCTGAAGCTGAAGCCAAGAGTACTCCTCATCAATTGACCCAAAAGTAGCATCTCTAGAAGAAGCATCTGCTACATCATAACTACACTTGATGGAATGATGAACCACCTGTGAGAAAGTCCCTAACTGGGAAAGAGCAGAAGTTTTACCCTCAGACTCTGGAAGATCAGAAATAACCTGACAAGCCTGAGACAGGAGAGCCAACACATACCTGGACATAAGGGTCTAATAATTAATAACCCTAAAAGCCAAGGTAGCCGAAGTGTAAACCTTCTTACCTAGCCTTTCCATGGTTCTACTGTTTTCATTAGAAGGCAGTAACTTGGGCGAAGGATTACTTGACTGGGTTTGACAGAGGCTACAGACACCACTGAGGGGTCAGCAGCAAAACACTTGTAGCAGAGGGGTGAGAATCAGGAGCTTTAGAGGCATTGGAAAATGCAATCAACAAAGCAGCCAAAACAGGAGGAACAGCAGAAGCCTTAGGAGATTCAATCTACAACAACTCATAGTACCTCTTATGGATCTCCAAGACCCGAGTACAATCCCATTTAAAAAAGAGATTGTGTCTCTAAAAGAAATATCTTCAAAAGTAGCATTGGGACTGGTAGATTCCTCTTCCTCTGACCCACAGTCCGAAGGAGAAGGAATTTGAGAAGACTAAGCAAGGGATTCCTCATCGGAATCCAACTCCTTTTCAGAGGAATCCTGTTCCCTGGGTCTTTAAAGTGGAGTAGAGGACCAAGGGGGAGCTGGTACAGAAACAGCTTGAGGTTTCAGTGCCATCAAAGCATTTAACAAACCCTGAGAGAAGGCCAAACACTCACTTTGTGGATCCTTAGGGGCAGGAGAAACAAGTTTACTTTTTTTTTTCTTTAATGGGACATCTGCCATATAAAACATAAGGTTCAGACCCAGCATGGCATTCAATAAGTAGTAGTAGGAATTTCTTCTCTGACTAAAATCTGAGGAACACCCCTAGGTCCCTTGGAAATGATCAATCACAGTGCCCCCCGAACAAATGGATGTCAGCAAAGCCTCCTCAGACATGCTTAAAATCAGATCACTGCCAGCCAGCCTCCAACCCGATCGTGGCAGAAGAATCTGACAACAAAGGCAGGCAGACCTCTGGCCATTCACTCACCTTGGGAGAAACGTCCAGCAGAGGCTGGACAGAGGAAGATTCCAGCCTAGACTTCTTAGCTTTCCTTCTTCCCTGACGGCTGTCCCCCGGGGTGGGAAGTTTCCTCCACAGTATCTTTCATGGGAAGTTTAATTCTCTGATTTTCAAGATACAGCACCAAAGAAGAAAGTGTACGACGCAAAGTTTTAGTTACAAAAGTCTGACAGAACAGGATATATGGTCATGTGAGGCACCAAGACAAAACAAACATTGTTTGTGGTGGTCTTTATGGGGAATCTGTCTCCCACACTAGCATGAACCCTGCTTGGATGGCATGAAACCCCACAAGCAACAAAAAGACAAGTAAAGAAACCGCAACGAGGCACTTACCTGCAATAGTTTGTAAACCAGCAATGGAACGCCTGTGTTCAGACAATCAAGAAATGGCATTCAAATTGGCGACAAAGAAATTCTAAGGATGGTACATCCAGGCATGACCTTTATGCCTTACACTAGGAAAGGAGCATTTGTGTGATGTATGGTGTACCTTAAAGCAACATAAGGCTTTGGTATACTGGTCAGATGTCGGGGCTGCCCTAGGCAGGGAATCCCAAATGTAAAGGATACTGTAACAGTGATATGGAAGGACATACATTGTGACAATCTTTAAAAGAAATCGTGTGTCTGCAAGCATACTTGCTGTGCTTAGTAATGGCAGTTACAACCAAACATCTGTGTGAGACAAAGGCCATGAAAAAGAGTACAAATTTTGTACTTAAAAAAGAATGCTAGGAAAAGTTTACACACAAAAAGCAAAACGAAAGATTCCTAATGGGGTTCTTATCTGCTCCACTCTTCAGCTGTGGCCAAACTGTGACAAACTACAATATACTAAGGAAACTGAAGATGGACATTAACTTCCTATCAGGCATGTAAAAACATCCAAGCTAAGGTGATGTCAAATTGGTCAATAACAGAAGGGTGATCAGCTTGGAAGTCTGTCTAAACACTAGATTTCAGCCTGTGGCTGATTTCCCAAAGGTTATGGTTGCAAAAGTGAGCTATGTAAAGAACAGACATAGTTTATACTACTACTCACTCATTTGGGTCTAATATCACACTCCCACTGATTAGAAAAGAAAATCTTCCCCCTTTTTCCACAGCATGGACAGGTGCACGAAACATCGTTGTCAATCTCTCTTCTCTAAAATCAGGGGAAAAAAGTGAAAAATCATCTGGAAAAAATGACCAACAGCATAATAATAATAATAATAATAATAATAAATACCCTGAATTTTCTGATGAAAATGTAGACTGTATATGTATTGTTGTATACGGACTTTAAACTTCATTGTATTGCCACAAAATCACTAATTTTATAATTGGCAGATCAAAACAATGAAGCAGAATCAGGGAGAGTTTGGAGGTATGGGTCATAAGGCAAGTTGGGATGGATTGTCTACCGTAGCCAAGGCCTCTACCACTATGCTCCTCTCATTCTCTCTCTTTTTTTTTTCTACAGTGGTCTGAAAATGAGTCTGAAATACAATTCATGCTCTGAAAGATTTTTTACCTTTCTTCACTAACTGCTGCAAAAGTTAAGATGAGTAGAAAAGAAAATAGCTTTGTCAACTGACGCTTAAGATTGGCCTTTCAACTTCAGGAAACAGTTGAATTCTAAGAAATGCATGCCTCTTTATGATGCAACCAGAAGCACCTGCCCAAAACAGGCAACTACTGTAACACAGCTGCATTTAATCATATTTGATCCTACCATATCAATTACTCAACACAGTCACTTTCTCAGGTAGTTATCAGATATTCCTTTAGTAAGGTAATCGATCTGTTTCAAGATATCCCATTAATGCTGTGTGATATGTCTACTAACTTACAGAACTAATAACCAGAGTGGCAGAAGTTTCCATATTTAGCTGGTTAAAGTTAATAACATAGGTGTGACATCAGACCCCTTTTGAGATTTTAACACAATGGTGGCAGGTCAGCCAGTCAGCACCTGCTAAATCCTATTTTAGAAGGAGCAGGTGACATTACATCTAGCTCATGATACAGTTCATTAACTTCTTATTGTGATAATCACTGAATGGTTGCACGGTTTGGAACATGGACTGATACAACTTCAGAAGCTTAGCATCTTATTGTTTTAGTGAAAACAATGTTTTAAATGACCTCTTAAAATGCTCCTTCATTTAGTTACTCATATCAGTACAGGAAACTTCTTCTAGGAGAAAACCTATAAGACAGTCACTTATCTTTTGTGAGGAAACAAAAATGCATGATAGAACATCTTTGTATTCCCATATTCTGATGACTGGCTGTAGATTGCATCTTTGTATTCCCATATTCTGATGACTGGCTGTCGATTGATCTATCGAGAGAGGAGGAGAAACTGTGTAGTCTCCACAAATATGGGACCTTTTTCTTCAACTGCCTCATTCAAATCTCTCCACTTCCTTACAGAAGCATTACCACCTCCAGGCTAGTGACAACATTTTTTTGTGTATCCATCGAGAAATGACTCCTTGACTACTCATGCTTAGCTTAAGAGAGAAGGATGGTGAAGGTGATTAAGGCTAAAGGAAAACAAACAGGAGAAGTGATTAAGCTTCATTCCTTTCTTCTTATAGGCAAAGATTTTTCATAGGTAGGTACTAGGCTATCGGCCCGAGAGTCTACGTAAGCTTAGCCAACAAGGTTCCCTGGCTTACGCCACCCAGAAAGTTATTTTCCTGTGCCACTGTCGAGCAGAGACACAGAAGTGATCCCTTCCCATTTCCCATCCACTCATCAAGATTTTTCTTGAAGAGTGCTAATGAAGAACTTTGCTTGACATAGATGGGTAGCCTGTTCCAGAGTATGGGAAGTCTCTGGGACAGGAATCTATCCCTCCAGCATGTCCTGTTTATTGTGGTGACAAGGTTTAGGTCCCTAGACCGTGTAGCTCAGAGAGATTGGGATTTCTTTAGGTGTAGCATGTCCAACAGCTCTAGGTTTGACATAGCTTTATATGTTAGGCAGAGATCACCTCGGAGTAGGTGATATGCTATGGAGTAAAGCTGGAGTTTTTTGAGACGGTCAGTGTAGGGCATCTGTTTGAGGCCAGTAATCCTCTTTGTGAGGTACTTCTGTGGCCTTTCCAGCTGCTGCAGTTTTCTACTGATATTAAGGAATGGTGTTATCAAAATCATTGCACTAGGTTTCAGATTTCAAATCCCAGTCTAGAACTAAACAGAACACACACAGTAGTGCTCAGCTTTCTGGCAATCTAAAAATATTTGTAAGTGTAGCTAAATTGTGGAAGAAGATTTAAAACACACAAAAAATATCCATACCACAGCTCTACTATTCAATACAAATGGTAGGAAAAACAGGGAGCAAGTAGAAATCCCCCAGAAAGCACTCAATCGACAGTAATTGGCAGGGAAAGACTCATGCAATTGCTAAATACTGAACTTCTAGAAGAGATTCCCTTATTGGAGATGTTCAAAAGATAATAAAGATCCTTCTGGCTTAATAATGCCATGAAGAAGACTCATTCATAGAGTGCAACATGTTCTGTGATGAAGATAGGGCTTAATATATACAATGCTAAGTATACAGAAGTATGCATCAGTCATAACATACCTGTTGATTGCATCTCCATGAGTAGCTCGGATGAGCTGCTGAAGCAAATTTTTGATATTTCTTCGTAACCACTGGTTTCGTTCCTTGAGGTCAAACACCTCATCCATGAGCAAAAGCATGACTCGAAGAGGAATGTTGTCATCCACCTTAGTGGTTTGCAAAAGAAAATAAAAAAATATGCTTTTATTTTCATGATACAGATGGAAATAATCATGTTATGATATTACTCAAATTATTCACTATACTAACGCTTACAATTAGGTTTTAAGTATAGACCATATATTAGCATGAAAAGTATTAACTTAGATCAATCAAAAATAAACGCTCATCAAGAGTATGATGATGTGCTCTTGTATATACTTAAGAAATTGAAACAAAACAAAAATACTAGCATTTTACACCGTTTACATTTATGAATGCTACACAAATTTTTTCTTAAAAAAAGTGTCAGGAAGTTGCACTGGTTTGCTCCTGTTTTTGCCTTTTTCCCAATTTGTCTAGTTGAATTTCTCCAAGTCTTTAGGGTTTCTAACACCATGATGGGAATGGACCCCATTCCTAACTCAAAAGTATGATTAAAGTTCATCAAATTAGTATTGTTTCAATCTTTGATGTTAGCCAGAAGTGCCCTTCATAGCACCTGTGATATCCCTAAAACTGACTCTCTCTACAATTCAGAGTTACATGTATCGGTAGCATATCTAAAAACTAATGTAAATTCCTGTTTTTCAGACCCACTGCTCCTACTACTATTGGAACTATCTGGGTATCCCTTCCACATTGCCCTAGTTTCTGCCTGCAAATCCTGGCATCGTACAACTTTGTCTCTCTCTGTATGTAAGGCACTAATCACTGGGTGAAGTGATTTCAATGATCAATGCTACTTTTGTCTGCTTTTCATGAACTATATCTGGTTTTCTTGCATCTTTTTTTGAACTGTTGGTAATAGGTGATCACATGTGATATAAACTTTAATATTCTCTATAATGCTTTGGGGCTCATGTTTCCAATGCTTCTCAGCTACTTCAATAGTCTGCATAATTCCCAATGCACCAGTCTTGCCACATTATTATGTCTTTCAGTATACAGGCCCTCTGCCATTAGTGTATTACACCCAGCAACAAGATGTGTGACCGTTTTCAATTCTGTTTTTACAAAACCTGCACTTGTCTGGTTCTCCCACA
Source organism: Protopterus annectens (assembly GCF_019279795.1). Classification (NCBI taxonomy): domain Eukaryota; kingdom Metazoa; phylum Chordata; order Ceratodontiformes; family Protopteridae; genus Protopterus; species Protopterus annectens. The sequence goes on along the minus strand of NC_056731.1, from coordinate 241,985,240 downwards.
TTTTCAATTGACTTTGTAAACCAATGTGTATATAGTCAACTATCCTTAGCCAATATTAACCTTTAATCTCTTGGATTAAATTCACTTCTCCTTAACCATTCTTGTGTCAGATCCTGATTAATGTTTCAGGAGTTTTCTATACTTGCAACTATATTTATGCCTTTTCCACATTTCTTTCCTTTTCATCTGATCCTTTACCTTATATACTTTTTTTTTTGGCACATCTAGTTGCTGCCTGATTTTTGTCTACTTCTGGTTTGATTTCCATTCCGGTTCGACAGTGATAAGCCTGTGCTAAACTAATCAGGGGAAGTCACCTTAGACTTGTTCTCATGTTTTACAACTTTCACTATACTTGGATTTTGTGTGGTCTGCAGATATGTACGTAGTCCTATGATTGCAGATCTATACATGTAATCAGGTTCAGAGAGGCCCATACCTTCTTCAGAATGGAGAATTTATAATCTTGGTATACACTGATTTTTTATATATCATTTGATAAGCATGAAGCATTTTTCTTGTTTTCCTGTCCAACTGATCCATTACATTTTGGGGCTAGCCAGTCACCCCAAAACTGTAAGTTAGAACAGGAACAGCAAACTAGTTTATAGCTTGGACTATGTTGCTAGATGTCAGGGTTGTTTTCAGTATAAACTTTAGTCTTCTAAAACATTCCTTACTAAGTTTTGTTCACATTTGTTCATGTTTTATCGTTGATACTTCATCAATTATCAAGTATTTATATACTCCCTCCTGCTCAATTTCTTTTATATCATATTCTTGTCCCATTCGGATATTTTCTTAGTACTGCAGCTTTCCTGCTTTAAAGGTTGTTTTTGCATATTTATCAAGACCACGTAACATTCTTGTATCATCGGAGAAACTTTTAACCACTTGCAGTTGTGCTTTTGGTTTCTCATCTGATGAACTATAGAGTTTTAAATTATTCACAAAATGAAGATGAGAAGTCTTTACACCTTGTTGTTTTCTGGGAGCCAAACTGCAACCATAAATTAATCTATTAAGCAGACATGTTAATGAGTTAAGAGCAAGACAAAAGAGCAGCAGTAACAAAGTCAACCTGGAATATGCCCCTTTGAATTTTTATCCCTGGGATAATCTCTTTCAACTTTCTGGTTTAAAAGCCCGCGTTTGTGCTCATTTCCCCCTTTCCTGTAACTAGTCTAGTCCATATACAGATTTGCTGTATACAGAACTGTTTGTAAGCTTCTGAGCCCCCCCAACTCTTTCTGTGTTGGATGGAAGCTTTCTAGCTTATCAGTGGGAGTGGTAAGCATAAAGTAGCCTATCTACCACAAGAGGAGTGGTTTCTGGCCCAGAAATTGTAGTTTATTGGCTGTTTGGTCAGTTTTTCCATCTCTCTCAACTCTCTGGTTTAAAAGCCCGCATTTGAGCTTGTTTCCCACCTTTTCTGTAACTAATCTAGTTCAGATACAGACTTGCTGTATCCAGGACTGTTTGCAAGCTCCTGAGAGGTGCCAACGTCTGCTCTTCAATTTGCCCTTTAGATCTACTAGTATTCTCCTCTCCTGCACTTATACTAGCTTATAAGTCTAGCACATTACCAGACTTCTTGTAGCAATTATTGTAGCACACAAAAGTGCTACCAGCACTAAAACCTTCTACAAGGAAACAGATCCAGTACTTATTATCAATGCCCACCCCTCTAGGCATGTCTAAAGGTCAGTTCCCTGTGCTTTCTCCTGTTAACCTGGTGAACTTGGGCATCCTGAGGCAATGTAGCAACTGCCTCATGTACACGGGCAACCCTCTCCTCTTACCTCCCAACTCTCAGACTTGCGAGAGATGCACTTATATATCCAAATTGGAAGCCACGCACTCTCCAGCCAAGATCGGAATAGCTGGTCAACAGAAGGTCAACACTTGCATCACACCACATGGAACACATAGCCCTCCAGAACACACACCAGCACCACCTTCATATAAAAACACAAACCACACACCCACCTTCATGGAGGATCTCAATAAAAATCTACCCAAGCAGCAGAGACCTCCAAGGCAGAAATGCTCTCGACCACCACAACACAACACTAATCATGAGACATACAACTCCCCTAAACAGTGCACCATTCAACCAAAGCCCCTAAGGCAAAACAGCATGCCCAACACACTAGTCATAGGTGACTCGATACTAAGGTACACTGATGTCCCACTCACTAGGTTGAATAAGGAGAAAGTAACAGTCAGTTGCCTGTCAGGTGCCATGATCCGTCACATAATTAGAAGTTATGAACTCACCATAACGTTCCATCTGAGTAGGTGTATTCATTTGTCTGCAACCTGTGGGTTATGGATCCGATATCGGATCCGAACCGGCATGGTTTACCAGCTATGGATCCGAGCTCTCAGCTCCTCCCCTCACCCATAATGCCCTGCTCTCCCTACATGACCTCAGATCGAGTTTGCCAACAGCATGAACACCTTGAAAAAGGTAACACATCATATACAGGAAACTGAAAAGGCCAGGGGGATAGGAGGGCGGGATGGTTGCAGACAAATGAATACACCTACTCAGATGGAACGTTATGGTGAGTACATAACTTCTAAATCTGAAGTAGGAGATTCATTTGTCTGCAACCTGTGGGACAGAGTCCCCAGCTACCTGAATCTTGGGCGGCCATCATGGAAGGATATTCCGGAGCACCGCGGAGCCAAAGGATGCTCTACCCCTAGATGTAAGATCCAACTTGTAGTGGGAAATAAAGGTATGAGATGAAGCCCAAGTGGCTGCTGCACAAATATCATCTAGAGGAATCCTAGCCTTAAAGGCGGCCGAGGTAGAGACTGACCGGGTTGAATGGGCATGTACACCCTCCGGTCGGGGCCTTCCAGAAGCTTGATAAGCCAATAAGATACATTGTGAAATCCAGCGAGATAATGAGACTTTAGAAATTGGCTTGCCCAAATTAAATTTAGCAAAGGAAATGAACAACTGGTCGGATTGCCTATGACCAGCCGTCCTGTTTAGATAAAATCTAAGTTGCCTGTGAACATCTAAGGAATGAAGCTTATATTCACCCTTGTTTTGATATTTAGGAAAGAAAACAGGGAGGTTAATGGATTGATTAATGTTAGCTTCAGAAGCTACCTTAGGAAGAAAGGACGGGTTGGTCCTGAGGTAAACACGGTCCGGATGAAAGACCAAGTAAGGAGGTTTAGCTGATAATGCTTGAAGCTCTGAGACTCTCTTGGCCGAGGTAATGGCTACTAAAAAGGCGGTCTTGAAAGATAAGACTTTCAGATCTACCGTAGCCGCCGGTTCGAAGGGGGGGGGGTGGTCAAGGCCTGGAGGACTAAGGAAAGGTCCCAAGGAGGAACCGCTTGCTTTACAGGGGGCCTGAGAAGGAAAGTACCTTTTAGGAAAATCTTACACAATTTGGCAGACATCAGGGGACTGGAGTCATGACCAATATGATAATGAGAAATTGCCGCAAGTTGTACTTTGACCGTGGAACTGCTGGCCCCATCATTAAAAAGAGTGGTTAAGAAGTCAAGCACCAAAGGGAGAGGAACTGTGAAGGGGTTTAGGCCTTGCCGCTCCGCCCACAAGGAGAACCGTTTCCACTTACTACGGTAGACTTTCCTAGTGGATGGCTTATGAGCTGCCACCAGGATGGCCTTAACAGGGGACGAAATACCGGGAGTCCTGATCAGGAGTGGAACTGGAGCAGCCAAGCGGTCAGCTTCAGGTTGTCCAGGTTCGGTGGAGATAAGCGGGATGGATGAGATATCAGATCCGGAATGGGATCTAGAATCCAAGGAGGATTCACTGAGTGAGACCTTAGGAAAGGGAACCAGATCTGTCGAGGCCAAAATGTAGCAATGAGAATCATTCTGCACCCCAACCAAGAGGCTTTCTGAAGAACTTGGAGCATCAGAGGCAAGGGGGGATAAGCATAAAGAAGACCGGGTGGCCAAGCATGCACCAGAGCGTCTCTTGGGGCACCTCCGGGAGGAGGTATTAGAGCGAAAAAACTGTCGCACTTGGTGTTTGAGGGAGACGCAAAAAGATCGCAACAAGGAGTTCCCCACTGTGCGAAGATGCATTCCGCTACCTGAGTATTGAGAGACCACTCATAAGGGGTGAGAATGGTGCGACTGAGTTTGTCCGCCAGGATGTTGGACCGACCCGGAATATGCGTTGCTATGAGAAAGCGGTTGGTGGAGATTGCCCATTCCCACACTCTCATGGCTTCTCGACAAAGGGGTTAAGACCTGGTTCCTACTTGTTTGTTGATATACCAGACAACAGACATGTTGTCCGATTGAATCGCAATTGTTCCCAAGGGAAGAAAGGCCTGAAGTGCTAGCAACGCTAAGAGCACTGCTCTCATCTCTAGAACATTGATATGCAGTGAGGTCTCTGAATCGTTCCACGTGCCTTGGACCGTCCGGCCTGCAAATGCCCCCACCCGAGGCGGGAGGCGTCCGTGGTCACCGTGGCGAGAGGGGGAGAGGCACAAAAGGGGCGGCCTCCGTGGAGATCTGGAGAGTGTAGCCACCACAGGAGGGGCCGCTTGCAAGCCTTGCTGATTGCAATGGGATGATGCATAGGAAGAGCAAGATACGACCACTGAACTAGGAGTGTCCATTGAAGGATGCATATTGAACCTGGCGAGAGGAAGAAGCGATATCGCTGCCGCCATGGACCCTAGGGCCCTCAGGACCAACTCCGCCGGAACTGAGCTTGAGTGGAGAATGGCCCGCACCTGGAGCTGTAGGTTTTGAACTCTGTCCGCAGTGAGGAAGGCTCTCAATCTCCCCGTGTCTAACCTGGCACCTATAAAATCTATGAACTGCGTGGGTGCTAGGTTGGATTTTTTTGTGTTTATCGTGATGCCCAGGCGAGGAGCAAGATGGAGAAAGGAGTCTCGCCAAGAGAAGTAGATGCCTTGTTGGGGCGGTGAGAAGCCAGTTGTCCAGGTAGGGAAAGACCTGCACCCCCTGAAGCCTCAGGTGGGCCGCTACCACTGCTAATACTTTGGTGAACACCCTGGGGGCTGTGGTGAGACCAAAGGGAAGGACCCGGAATTGGTAGTGACTGGCTCCCAGCCGGAAGCGGAGAAACCTCCTGGAGCGCCTGTCCATTAGCATATGGTAGTATGCATCCTTGAGGTCTATGGAGCACATCCAGTGGTTTTCTCCCAGAAGGGGAAGAATAGACTGCAATGTAACCATTCGGAATTTCTCCTTGGGAACTGCCAGGTTCAAGAGTGAAAGGTCTAAAATTGGTCTTAGATCCCCCATCTTTTTTGGCACTAAAAAGAACCTGGAGTAGAACCCTGATCCGATCTGGTCTGGGGGGACGGGCTGGATGGCTCTTTTCTTTAGCAGATAGCCAATTTCTGCCAAAGCGGCCTCCCACTGACCGGGTGGAACTTCGGGGAGGGACTTCAATTTTGGCATGTGACGAAAAGGGATACGGTATCCTCTGGATATGATCTGGAGGACCCAGCGGTCTGATGTTATGGACTCCCATGCCGCTAGGAGCTCCGAAAAACGTCCCCCGACTGCCTCCAGAGTGGGGCAGCCGGGCAACCCTTCAGGGCTGCTGCGCGGGCCGTTCAGAGAAGGGTTCTCTGGACCCGAAGTTCCTGGGAGCCCCTCTGCCCCTAGGGCGGCGTCCTCCCTGTCCTCCTCTGCCACGGAAGGACTGGTTGTCCGGAGCAGGCTGGGATTGCTGCAACTTCCAGAACCACATCTTCTTCTGACCCTTTTGGTTCCTAGAATAGGGCCTCTGGGGTACAGAGAAGCAGATTCCGACGGCAGACAGCGTCTTCCCGTCCTTCTCGCTCTGGGTCAAAGTGTCACGAACAGTTTTGCCAAAGAGGGCAGAACCATCGAAGGGGGCGTTCGCAAATGACGCCTTGAAGGGCTCCGTGAAATCGCAATGACGGAGCCAGGCCTGACGTCTGGTAACTAGGCCTGCCCCTGTACAGATGGAGCACGGGACGGAGCCGAAGCAAGTGCCGGGGGTCCGGAGACCCTCAACAGGGCCCTCTCCACTACATCAAACGCCGAAGGGAAGCCGACCTCGACCAAAGGATCCGACAATCGGCTCCCCCTCGGATCCGAGTGGATCGAGCGGCGCCGGCCTTCCGGATCGAAGGACAGTGCGCTCCGACACAGACGGCGCCCGAAGGAGCACTGATCCCCGGATCCGGCTCGGATCCAGGCTCCGAGGTCGGATCCGAAGCACTCGAGGCAGGGTCGGATCCAGTACCAAGTACTATCGGCGCGGACCCACCCCGGCTCGGCTGCTCGGCTCCAACTGCTCCGAACCGGGTAGCGGGTCGGAGAAGGAGCAGTGGTTTAAAGAAAGGGTGAACTCCCCAGGGAGGCAAGAACACTCCCATCTGCATCTGGGCCTAGATGAACCTTCTCATCATCCGGTCCAGATCAGCGTCTGACAAGCTATAGGTCGATCTCGACGAGGCTACCGAGGTAGGCCTTGAGTGCCTCCTGGATAGCCTCGACGGAGATCGGGTCTCCTCCTACTCAGGTCCCGGTGAAAAGCACACGGGTGACCGGAGCCGAGGAGGGGGAGAACCAGCAGACAAGGAGGCCGGAGGAGAAGCCCGCTTGGCAGGCGGGGCCGAAACAGAGGTCTCGGCCCGCCACTTATGGTGCTTCTCCCTCCGGTCCTTCCTTCTAGCTTCCCTCTCCTCCGAACCACTACAGGGAGGTTGAGTCCCAGGAGGAGGAGGGGAGCTGGAGAGAGGTAACCGTCGAACGGCTCCCCGAAGGAGCGGAGGCGGGCGAATCCGGGGGCAAAAGTCCCGCCAGGACAAGCTTGGACCTCCGCTCCTTCAATGCCCTGGGGTTGAACCCTGCACAAATGGAACATCCAGAAGTGAGGTGTTCAACCCCAAGGCATCGAGCACGCAGTGTGGCCATCAGCAGGGGAAAGCTTATGGCCACACTCGGAGCACTTAGAGAAAACAGCTTTGGGTTGTTCTGACATCCCCAAAAACTAAAAAGTTACTTAAACTAAAGGTAGAAAAGTAAAGTAACTAAACACACACAACAGGCCCAAACACACACTACGCTACCAGCGAGGGGAGGGAAACTAAGTAAAAATAATATTAAACACTGAACAAGTATAACCATGTAAAAGGGAAACCTAAACTTTCACTCAACTTTCACAAAAAAAACTTTAAATTTTTTTAGTATAAAACTTGAAAAATTCACTTAGCTGAAGAGCTCAAGAACACTAATCTGCTCACCAGCACGGCAAACTAGATCTGAGGTCATGTAGGGAGAGCAGGGCATTATGGGTGAGGGGAGGAGCTGAGAGCTCGGATCCATAGCTGGTAAACCATGCCGGTTCGGATCCGATATCGGATCCATAACCCGCAGGTTGCAGACAAATGAATCTCCTACTTCAGATCGCATGTACTCAGGTCCCTCAACAACAGATACAAATATGACTCTGTCATTGTACATGTGGGTGTGAATGATCCGAGACATACCTCCCTGGACTACATGAAGAGAGACATGGAGGAGCTCTCGGATTATGTATCCCAGGCGGGTATGACACTAGCCCTGAGCAGCATCCTACCATCACCCAGAATTATACCACAGTACAAGCAGAAAATGACTGGTTTAAACAATTGGCTAAGTTTCTGGTGTCATTCTAAGGGGATCCAGTATCTGTCTGCCTGGGATGACATGATTGCCAGATCTTGATGCTTTGCCAGAGATGGCCTGCATCCGTCACCCCTGGGCTTCTGGATACTGGCCAAGGTGCTTGCCACCCTTATAGTGCCTTTTCTAGAGGGTGTTCCAAAGACCAAATTACCACAACAGCAGCTACAAGCAAATACAATCTGAGGGTCATGCTGCTCAACGCTAGAAGTCTAAATCTCAAAATGCACTCGCTCAAAGCACTCCTTAAAATGGAGAACATCGACATTTATGCTGCAAGAGACCTGGTTCAAGGCAGCAGAAAGCACCCCTGCACTACCAGGCTATAACTCATTCCATACCTTTCGGCCCCAGAACTTGGACCAAAGCTCCAAAGGTAGTGGTGTTTCCATATACATAAAGGATGCGCACAACTCCAGACTGGTAGCCCAACATAACGCATCAGAGGTACTTCAGATGCAGCTAACATTGGGTAAGACAGCAATTCAGGTCGTAGCCTGCTACAGGTGCCCAACCATGTTCCAAGACTCACACTCCATGTTCCTAAGCACCCTGGAGAATATTAGGGTCCAACCTAACACTCTCTTACTAGGCGACTTCAAGTACCCCTCCATTAACTGGGAAAACTACTCATGTACCAATACACTTGCCCAACGTTTCCCTGGAGTTTATTAATTTCAATGCCTCGTACCAGCTCGTTCTTACCCCCACTAGAGGTAGCAACATCCTTGACCTGGTCATTACTAACATGGGTGACCGTTGCTCTACACCAATAGTCAGCTCCTCCGTGGTTAGATCCGACCACAAACTAATCAACTTGGAAAGCCACATCCGCCCCGGGAAAGGTAACCACCATGAAAAGCTTCTCCAAACCCAACTTTGGGCACCTAAAAACAGAGGTGGCTAACTTCACGGCACCCATGCAAGTGGACAATAATTGTACGACCACCGAATCATACACCAATGCACTGTACGAACACAAATGCATGGATCTTGCCATACCCAACAGAACCAAGACGCTCTCCTCCAAAAAAAGGAAGCCAATCTGGTCGTCCCCTGCCATAACTCTACAACAGAAGGAGGAAACTGATGCGGAATAAGGTGAAGTCTCAAGACTGGAAAAAATCCCTTATCAAGCCTCAACAAAAAGTTGAGATCCCTCATCAAATCCTCTAAAGCTAGCTATGAAAACAGAATTGCAGCAGGTAGTAAAGACAACCACAAGGCCTTATACAGTTATGTTAAGAATCTCCATGGTTATACCCAGATTTGCTCTGAGCTACTGCCCAATGGTACCTCCTATACCGAGCCAACAGATATTGCCAGTATACTGGCTGATAGATTCAGTGCCAGCTTTACCCCCCCCCCCCACAAAGGACCAATCAATACCAGTAGATAGCCAGGCACCCAGTATTACTGCTGCACAAGTTAAAACAGCACTGTCCAATGCCAAGAATACAGCTTCTATGGGACCTGACAATATCCATAGCTGTGTTTTACATGAACTACAGAGTGAACTGGCACCTGACCTGTGTGCCCTGTTCAATCACAGCCTCACCTCAGGCTTTGTCCCTACCGAATGGTGCACTGCTACAGTCATCCCTCTCCACAAAGGAGGACTGACTACAGACCCTTATCCATATGGCTTGATTTTATTACCCTTTTGTTCTATTGCCATGATTGAGTTTTCTTCTAAAATTACCTAAACTCTGCCAGCATCAATTCCTGTATATAGTTCAGACAACGTCAGAAGGCAAGTTATTGGCCTATAGTTTTTAGGATAACTTGTAGCTTCACTCTTAAGGTGCATCATTTTTCTTGTTAACAGGTTGGTATGTGTTCGGGATGTGCATATAAATAGTTCTTATTCATGGCTAAATCTTCGTGTAAAGATGTTTATGCTTTTTCCAGAAGTTAGGTATTGCATCTGGGCCTGGGTTTTCCAATTAAGTGCTTTTCTTAATTTTGCTTCAATTTCTCTGGCCACTACTTCATCCCATTTCATATCCTGTATATTTTACTTGTATCCATTCAGCATTTTATGTTTCACGGGGTCTTCGTAGATATTTCTCCAAAATGTGTTATTTCTTCGTTTTTGGTGGTAATTCTAGTCCTTTTGTCTAGTTTCCCAATTCTCTATAAAACTTATTTGGGTCATCAATAAATCACTTATTTTGTACTTTTCCTATACATTTATCTGTATACCTTCTAAGTTTTTCTGCCTGTGCTATCATCTTTAGTTTATTATTTGCAATAGTGTACAACAGATCCCAGACTGTTGTGATACTGTGCATCACTTTTATTATGTCTAACCTTCTAACTATTTCTGTTGATCTGTTTCCGCTTTTGTACTGTTCTAACAGTGACACATCTTGCTTTATAGTTTTATGATGTTATTTGATTTCTTTCCTTCCTTTCCATTATTGCCCTGAGTTTTTGTAGTAAAACCTCATCTGTTATTGATTTAGCTGCACAGTAATATATCCTATTTACTTCTGTTACATCACATGAAGTTCTGTGAAGAGTCTTCATTATTCTGTTCCTTTGTTTTATCAAACTTCTAATATGCTGGGTCTTATTGACAGTCTGTAATCTATTTCTTTCATTGATCTTAATAGGTCTATCCATCTCTATTAAATAAATTAACTTTTTCCTTAGAACATTTTCTTCGAAAATGCATGCACATTCATTGTTCTGCATTTTCTGCGGACATTCTACATAAAGTTCCAGAATATCTTCCTGTGATGAATTCTCTTCATCTGCATCCTGCATCATTCATCCATTGCTCTTTCATATGGGAACTCACTGGCCTGTCACTCCACAACATTGACTTGCATCAGAGTTGGCACTCTTTCCTGTTCCTTTCCTTGTTGTGCAACTCCAACTAAACTTTTGTACTGGTTTCCTGCTGAGTGTCTTCATGTGGCAAGTTATCATTATACTTCCCATTCCACCTGTTTCTCCTTAATTTGGGGACTTGTTCCATCATGCTGTGATGTTAACCAAAGTTGGATTTTCAACATTAAATCCTCCACTTCGCAGGTAATCCATACCTTCAGTTTCTACTTCTTTAAGTTCACAATTACTAATCCTTTTTTCTACTTTCCCCTTTATTTTCTTTTTTCTGCATTGTGGAATTTTTCATATCTGGATGCCTTTGCCTATATTTCTCTTCAAATATCTTTGGTGCTTTTTTTGTATTAATTTTGTCTTCTCCTTTGCATAAATATTGCACCATATTAAATCTCTCTTTCTTTCCCATGTCCATATTTCTTTTTCAGAAGTTTCCTGCCCCACTTGTTATTACGTTGGGGATTCATTGTTCCATCATGCTGTGATGTTAACAGAGTTGGATTTTCAACACTGAACCCTTAACTTCACAGGTATTCCAACTTTAGCTTCTATTTGTTCAGCTCCTACTTTACTAATCTTCTGTTTATATTCTCCCTTGTGATCTTATTTTTTGTACTGTGAATTTTTTCACATCTGAGTGTCTTTGCATTTCACTTCAAATATTTTTGCAGATTTTTTTTTTGTACTGATTAGTTTGGCATTCTCCTTTGCATAAATATTGCACCATATCAGATTTCTCTTTCTTTCCCATGTCCATGTTTCTTTTTTTTTTATACCTTTCAAAAATCTCCAGGCTTTCTTCTTCATATTTCTACACTTCCTGAGTTGCTTCTTTTTCCAAGTGGCCTAAGGTTTTTTGGTCTATATATCTTTTTCATGGACCTGTTTTATTAATGAACACCAATTTGCTTTTGAAGCTTTGACAGGTTTTCTTGTGCAAGTATTTTTCTTTCCTCTAGCTTCTCTCACTCTTTTTGAATATTGCTTTTCTGCATTATTTGTACTGCGCTTTAACTTATTCCTGCCAAATTGCTGTTGCTTTGATTGCCATTCTTTTCCACTTAATTTCATTGTTTGTATTTTGCAACTGGCTTGGTTTAAGCCTGGTGTGGAGGCCTTTTGAAGAAGTCGCGGTTGTGTAAGGCAGAGTACATTCATTGATTCGATTTTGGGTAACTGAGCACAAACAGGTCAAATTACACCTTTTTTTCCCCATTAGACTTTAAATTTTACTCCTTGCTTTACACAGACATCAGCTCAGCATTCCATCTGTCTTCTAACAGAGGCTTCAGGATGCTTCATTGGATTGCTCCTGTTATATATAAATGTTACAAAAGCTGATCTGAACATTTGATGCTCCATGACCAACTCATGGAAGTTATGTTTACATGTAAATACATTATTTGTACTGCAATTAAACTTGTTTAGCTAATTATGCCAATTTGTTATTTTAACTTTCTTTTTCCACTTAATGTTACTATTTCAGGCCTTGTATGGAGGCCACCTTGAAGCAGTGGTGGTTGTGTAATGAGAGTACAGTGATTGCTACTACCTCTGGTTAGCCTAGCAATAACTGGTTAAAATACAATTGGTCTTTACTGTTTACTGTCTGGTTTATATTAAGATCAGTTGCCTTGGTAGCTGAATAGTGGTTCTGTAATTACGTGAAGTTGTTCTTCCCTTAGTCAACAGTATAAAAAAATCCTGCTTCCTCCTCCTCTTGGGTGACTGGCACTAGGCAACCCTGAAATATAATGGTTTGTGATTATCTGCATCAAGCTGTGCGGGCCTGCACATACTTGCTGTGTACATCTATGAGTTATCACCTATGGACTCATTGTGACTGAGTAATCTCACTCCTGCCTTGCTTCCCACATCGTCTTCTCCAAAGATCACACAAATAATAAAAGTGGCCAACATGAAGAGACAGCAGTCCACCTTCCTTTCCACTACCAGCCTTTTAGAGCCTGGTATCCTAAGGTAGTGTAGTAACTCTGCCACATGATAACGGAAAAAGGAAAGGCTCACTGAAAATGAACTTGGCCAAATCAATTCCAGCTGTGAGAACTGTAAACACAAATGATTTGGTAGCAATCATCTCAAAATCCCATGCATGCAGTGGGTAAATGTAACATCATCCTCATACTACTAGCACAAAACATTAGTACATGATACAATTAAGAAATCACTACCTAATCTTCCCCATAACAGTATGCATCATTCAACCCCCCAAAACAGCTACTACATACACCACTTCATCATCATGTCACAAACAATAAATTAACTTCTGGAAGCATCCTAGTAACGGATGACTCCACTGTTAAGCACTGATTCCATGCTCACCAGGCTGAACAAGGACTGAGTTACTGTTAGACGTTTCTTGACAGCCATGATTGCTGAGATGGTTGATAATCCAAATTGCTTTGCTAAGGGTGATCTACACCTCTCAGTCAAGGGCTTGAGCATACTGGCCAAAGCCTTGGCTACCCCTAACGTGCCCTTTCATGCAGAATTCAACTAATAAACATCTCAACCTAACCAACAAATCAAATGATAACAGACAACACTGAGGTAGCCTCTCTCAATGCCAAGAGTCTTAATAACAAATTGCCCAATCTGGAGGCACTTTTGCACCTGGAACAAGTTCATGTTTGTGTAATGAATGACATGATTCAAATGCAACAAGAGCACCCCCCTATGTGACTATCATGCATTTAAGCCCACTGGAAATAGCGGTGGTTTCTCAATTTTCAAAGTGATACCTAATGACCCATCATGTAACATCCTTGAAGTTAGAGCTTCATACAAGTACCTTTCCATGAACCCACATGACCATGATAACCTGAATCCTTAATCCTTGGTTACTTCAACTATCCTTCATAGACTGCATTACTAATACCTTCTTGCATCAAGTATGCACAGTGCTTCTTAAGACTGGACAAATGCGAGTTCCCTGGATAAAACTGTTTATAACCATACCAGGGGCAGAAATATTCAAGAATTCATTCTCACAAACTTAGCTCCAGCCTGCTCCCTTTGTCCATGGTTACTCCCTCAGTTAAGTCTGATCACCAACTTGTTACATTTACCTTTGCAACATACTTTCCAACAGTTATCAAACCCATCCTCTTCATGAGACTTGAAAAAGCAAACTGTATGATTAAATCAAAGTTTTTCCATATTAATCCAAAAATGAAACTGAGATATGCAGCCACCTATGCCAAGAATCTTTATGTTTACTTAGATAACTGTGTTGATGCACCTTTCCCCACTGGGCCAACTACAGCTGCAAATTCAGTAGTAGCAGCCCCATAGTCAGTAGATATAAATAAAATTTACGAGAGAAGGAAGAAACTGCTTAGATTACCTTGTAAGGCCAAGCAACTCTCATCACAATGAAAAATTAAAACACCTCACTAAGAAACTGAAGTTAGCTATAAAGACAAGCAAATCCTCTTATGAATGCACACTTCCTTCTTAAGGTACACTGGAAAACTAAGGAATACTTTACATCATTATTCAGTCCTCATACATAATGGTACCTCCTATTCAAATTCTAACATTGCCAACCTATTTATTATTTATTTATTTTACATTTGTTGACCGGGTTCATCCGACTGAGCTTAATAGCCCTTTTTCAGCGGAGGCCTGAGGAGAAAAGCTCCAACATAGTTTAACAGAGTAACATCCAGAGAAATAATTAATAAACAAGACACAATATATACAATACAAAAAAGTATAAAATCATATACAATTTTAAAAATGTTATCATACAGAGCCGTATTTAATCCTAGCTGTAGTAAGTAGAGGTGAGAAATGGAAATATCAGACAGGATGGAAAGGAGAAACGTCAAGGAGGGAAATAGAAAAGGTTAGAGAATGTTTTATGGGGATGATAACACTGACAGATCCATTTAGTTTGCAGGTATTGTTTAGTTGCAGTTTTGAATTGTTTTAGTTGCTGAAGTGACCTGGTTTGAATGGTAGACTATTCCAAGCCTTGGTGAGAATGAAACTGTGGAGATTATGGCCTATAGTAGTATTAGGTTTATGGATTTGCAGAAGGTCTTGGCTGGAACTGCGGAGGGATCTTGTTGGGGTGTAGTGGGAGATTAGAGATGAGAGAGTCGAGCAGTAAGAGTGTTTGTAGAGAATATAGTGAATGATCTGAGACTGAGTAAGTAGGAGCAAGTTAGGTAATTCTAGTTAATTTTCTAACATGTTTGCTGTACATTTCTCCCATGAAACTATAATCCCCACCCCAAACATGGCAGTCACTCCCCCCACCATCAACAAGAACCACACCCTTAAAGTGCTCTCAAAGACCAAAAGTACTACTTAAATGGGCACTATGAGCATTGTTGATTGTCTTAAACAGTGTCAAGCAATCCCTTGCCGATCTGTTCCCAAAGTTGCTAAATCTAAGCATCTCCATAGCCAGAAAAAAGGATTCTCTTCTTCTAGAATGGAAATTCAGACTGCATTGCATAGTAGTGATGACCATCTGGCTGCAGCTGGCTGTAGCAATGATGTCAACCTCACTTGTGTACTGTCCCGACACAATAACGGTCACATTTTTATTAGACTTTTGGCAGTAAATGCAATTCAATGCAACTGGCAAGCCATCTTGACAGGGCGTGCTATCTGCAAAGTCCTCCTTGCCAGGGAATGAGAACAGAACAATAATACTCTTCCTGTGCTACTGATAGTGTATGTCCAGACTACACAGTATCTTCCCACTAAAGCAGCCAAAAAGTACCAGGAGACAAACACAAGTCCAACAAAGAGCTCAGAATCAACCTCAGGGAAAAAAAAAATAAAGAAATAAAAAATACAAATTTATCCAAACAGAGAGAAAGTGTCTTACTTTGTGGAACACCAAGCAAGGGCATTTATTTACCTGCAAGAATATGAAACTCAGAATGGCTTATATCTTGCCAAGGATATATGAGATGCTTCCAAAGTGTTAAGGTACCTTCTACGTGTCCAAACAGTCAGCTCATCTCAAGCTGCATGACAAACAGACAAGTTTGGGCTCCAAACCTTTCAGAGCTTTCCAGCCAACACAGAAAGGGAGGCTGAGCCCTAAAGGGCAATGCTAAGAAAAACAAATACATTTCTTCACCCTGGCAGACACACCAAAAACAATGGGGATGTAGGGAGAGAGGGAGTGGCTACTGCAGCAGTGATCATTCAAGCATCTACTGTTATGGTAAGTTTAGTTTACACAACTGTGCTATGTTCAACATAATGATCACTGTTGCAGTAGCCTTAGCTACATGGATAGATTACCCTAGCTTATGACATTTGGGAGGTGAAAGGAGCCCCTGGAGAATGGTCCTAGCAAAGCCTGACCTGGACCTACAGAAGGAATAGCTATATGGATAGATTACCCTACGTTACGACATTTGGGAGGTGAAAGCCCCTAGACAATGGTCCTAGCAAAGCCTGACTTGGAGCTAGAGAAAGAATCAAGCTTATAGTGCTTTGGAAAAGTATGTATAAGATGACCAAGTATCAACTTCTAGAATACGTCTAGTATCCAACCTTTTCCAAAAAGCAATAGATAAATCCAAGTATCTGGTAGTGTGTGCCTTGACTATGTCTGGAATACGTTTGTTACGGTGAGCATAACAAAAGGTAACAGCCTTAGACAACCATTTGAAAATACTCTGTTTTGACACAGGGTATCTCTCTTCTTACATTCACAAAAAATGAACAACTGATATGAAGACCTGAAAGACTTAGTTCTGTCAAGATAGTACCAGAGTTATCTGTGGAAATCCAAGGTATGGAGTATCCTTTCACCCTCATTTTTATGTTCAGGAAATAAAATGAGAAATGGCTAGTTTCTTTTAAAATAAAAGTCTATACCATTTTTAGGCATAAAAGCAGAATTAATTCTTAATGAAACCATGTCCCTGTGGAAAATGAGATAAGTTGACACACCATAACAGCTTGCAACTCAGACACTCTTCTTGCAGAGGTCAAAGCAATCAGTAAAAATGTTTTCCATGTTAAGAACCTCAAGTCAGTCAGGCTACCTGGTTCAAATGCAGCAAGTGTTAGTTTCTCTAACACAACATTAAGATCACAAGGAGGGGCCACTGATTTACTTGGAGGCCTCTTGTGCAAAAACAAAAGTTATATACTTACCATAATGATGGATCCATGTTGTCTCTATGTTTGGCTAAAACTCGTGGGTTGCTGGATCAGACACCAGTCAAATCCTTCGGACCTCCAACTCACCAAGCTCCAGCTCCCTTATCACAATCTCCCGCTCCTCAACCAACCCCTCAGATTGAGTTTTCCCCATCTAAAACAAGCTCTAAGCTACAAAGATCCCCCCAAAAAGGAGGACAAGGGACTCCCAAGAACAAGGAAAAGATTACCTATGTTGCCTAGTCATCTCAGATAAGGAAATTCATCAAAAATAACAAAGGTGGGAGCAGAAAGGTCAAGGTTAGTCACTAAAGGAGACTGCAACCACCACAGAATTTGACTGTGACATACTTTTGTCAATCTTACTGGAAAGTCCACTGGATGAGTCAAGAATGACCACTATACTGCCAGGATCCATTCCAGAGCCTTCATGTGATACCTGGCTAGAGGGACCAACCCAAATGAAGCTACCATGTGCCCTAGGAGATTTAAGATTGCATAAGCTAGAGGCTTCAAAAGCACGAGTAATGACACTGTCTGGGATCAAAGGCTGATCACTCTGGAGCTTGGAAGCCTGACAATTTGACTGACAGTATCCAAGTGGCAACCTATGAACTCTAATGTCTGAACAGGCTGTAGACTCAACTTTGGGTAATTGACCATAATGCCTAAGCGGTTGCATAAATGATGTAAGGTGTCCCTGGCTGTGACAAGTGACGCTGTTGTGGGAGCAGTAAGGAGCCAATCATCCATGGAAGGGAAGACCTGGAAACCCTGCATCTGGAGCTAGGTGGCATCCACTGCCATGCATTTGGTGCACACCTGAGCGGATGGTGGCGAGAACAAATGTTAAGGCCCTAAATTGGTAGTGACTGGATCCCAATTGGAAGTGTAGAAATCTCCTGGAGCACCTCTTTATCTTGACATGATGGTAGGTGCCCTTGAGGTCTATTGAA
The DNA here is from genome assembly GCF_019279795.1 of Protopterus annectens. NCBI lineage: Eukaryota > Metazoa > Chordata > Ceratodontiformes > Protopteridae > Protopterus > Protopterus annectens. Next base: position 241,967,580 of record NC_056731.1, on the reverse strand, counting down.
TATATCCAACAGTCCTCAGAAGAGGTAGAATGGACTGCACCATGACCATCCAGAACTCTGTCTGCTTCAAGAAGGAATTCAGTTTGCTAAAATCCAGAAAAGGCCTGAGGTCCTTGTTCTTTGGTATCAAAAAGAACCCTGAGTAGACCCCAAATCCTCTCTGGTCTGTGGGACCTCTTGGATGACTCAATTTTCCAGCAGCTTCTGAATCTCTAACACTGACTGCAGTCTCTGAAGGGGTGGAGCATTTGAGCGACATTAGTAACAGAACCTTGGAATTTCTAGAAAGGGAATAGTACAGCCTCTGAATACAGCTCCTAATACCCACATATCTGAGGTGATGGCCTCCCAAGCTCCTGGGTGAAGAGCCAAGCAACCCGACTGCCAACAGAGCAGGAGAGTCGGGCAACACTTCAGGGCCACTGAAAGGGTCTGCCAGAAATGGCTATGCTGAAGCTCCAATTCTGTGGACTGCCCATGGGCGGCATCCATTATGGTTCCTCCTTGGACTCCAGAGGAACACTCTGAAGGAACATCATGGGAAGACTGGTGTGACTTTCTAAAAAAAAAAGAAGAAGCATGTTACCCCCTTCTGGTTCCTCAAAAGGTTTGCTGAGGGGTAGCAAAACATACTCCTACAGTGGATAGTGTCTTCCCTTTTTGCTCACTCCTAGTTCGAGTATCCTTAATTTTTGGCTCAAACAAGGAAGAGAAACCAAATGGGTGTTAATAAAGATAGCCTTGAAGCAATCCACAAAGTTACATAATTGCATCCAAGCACAGTGACACATGGCAATGCCAGATCCAGCCACTAGGGATGCTCTATCAGTTGTATTGGAAATGAGCCTCATGGAAACACCGGCGACTGACAACAGGGCAGACAACAGAGTCTCCAGTGTCTTTTGAATCTCTGGAGACTGCTGCATATTAACATTCCACAACACTTCAGGCAATAATTTTCACTGGGAGTCAAGTGTGATAAGTAAAAGCCCTCAAAGCGAAAGTGGCTAAAGGCATACAAGCGCTTCCTTAAATGGTCCAAAGCCTGAGAATCCCTATTTGGGGGATGAACTGAGGAACTCTCCTCAGAGATTTCTTTTTTGGTGGTCACCATCAGCACAATCACATGCATGGTTGGGCCCTTACTCCAATCCCAGTTGGTCTCTGGGAGGAGCAAGAATTTAATCAGGCTTCTTGTAACAGAGCTACCACTATGTCAGGTTCCTTCTACTCCTTCCAAGACACTAAGTCTATCAGACTGTCTGGAGGGGGATCCACCCAGTGCAAGGACAGGCCCATGCTGAAGACCTCCAAAAATACTGACTCCTTCGGAGAGGGGGCTTCACTGGTCCAGCTTCTGCACGGACGAAGAATCCCTAAGAGATTGCCAAAAGAGGTCAGTATCCCCTGAGAGAGACGCCTCAGTAGGAGTCCAGCTGCTTCCTCTTACACCATCTTTTACCTGTGACCTCCCACTCTGGCAATACCAGAGGACAGGGGAATAGATAAGAAGTTCTGCCACAGGAGTGGACTGGTGACCAACTGGCATAGTATGTCTAGGACCAGAATGATGACTGGTCACAGGTCCAGACGAGAAAGGGGATGGAACACCAGCTGGGAACAGTCGACCCATCTCCTTAGAGGATAACATCCTATCCTAAATGTCGAATGCAGAAGCAGACGCCCTCCTGGAACCGAGGGCACCAGTACCTGAAGATACTTGAGATGAATCCGTGTCAAGGGGAGCTGTGCCCCACTCTGACATTGAGACCAGAGCCGAGCTATCTAATGCCAAAGCTCAGATTGGGAGGGCCGAACCTGAAGCTGGGACAGTCAACACCGGGCCAGGGAACACCAGCTTTAATGCCATGGTCCCAAGGTCTGGTCAGCCATGCAGTAGTCAGAGTCGACGAGATCAAGAACAGAGTCACAGCTGAAGATGGCCAAACTGTTGTAAAAGACACTAAGGGTGGGAATGCAGCTGTGCTTGATGACTTTGGATCTAAAGGGGCTGAGGAAGGAAACCAGAGAGATTGAGTAGAGGTTCCAGGAATCTGTCTTGGATCTAAAGGGATCAGACCTAACTGTGGAGCCGGACTGAGCTGCTGACAGGAATGGCAGCAAACTACATGGGAGGGGGGGTGGGTTGGCGATTGCAGGTTTTTGGGTAAGGTAGGTGGAGTCTTGTGAGTTGGAAGTCTGAAGAATGTGGCCGGTGTTGGACCTGAATTAGATCTGATACCCACAAGTTGAAACCAGATGGAGAAGATAACACTGGATCCCCTTTCAAAAACATTTTGACAGGAGTCTGCATTCATACAGGAGGATCCATTGACAGACATGCTGAAATGGCCAATAAATAAACCTTGACAGAAGAATAAGAAAGGCCATAGGATACCAACTCTCACAAATATTGTAAAACCAGAAAACGAGTCCTCAATGGGTGCTGGTTATAGTGCTGGCACCAAATGGAAAACCTTTTCCATTTACTAATATATGATTTTCTAGTAGCAGGCTTTCTTGCTTCCATTAGTACTTGCTGCACATTCCCAGTAAACAGGTGCCTAAACGGAAGACCTTATCATCCAGGCAAGTCAAATGAAGTTGACCTATGTTGGGATCCCTGTTCTTGTGTGAGCAGATCCATTCTGTGAGGAAGCGTGTGGCAATTGCCCCTGGCCATTTCCAAAAGAAGGGAGAACCATGGTTGCTTGGGCCAGGAGTCATCATCATAATGATCTTGGGGGATTCCTTTTGAATCTTCTGAAGTATCCTGGATATTAGTGTAAATGGTGGAAAAGCATACAGGAACATTCTTATCCAAGGGAAAAGAAAAGGCATCTGTCTTCCAAGCCTTCTTACGTGGAGCCCTGGAAAAGAATCTTACCAGCTGATTGTTCAGAGAGAAAGCAAAGAGGTCTAACTTGAGAAACTTCCCATAGATGGATCAAATCTTGGAAAATGCCTGATCTTGTTTCCATTTGAGAGGGTCTGCCCTGGTCTGGGCTCAGCTCGTCTGCCATAAAATTTTGTTCTGACAGAATGTAAGATTTCTGCAGAGTGAGTGTGCGCTGTGAAGCTATATCCCAAGCTAACATGGCTAGTTTGCAAAGGGAGTACAATCTGGTTCCCCCTATTTATTGATGTACCACATGACTGTGCTATTACCTGTAACAACTTGAAGAGGTCCCAGAGACCAAAGATGATTCAGTGAGTTGAGTGCCTTGACCAAGATAAGCATCACTTTTACATTTATGTGCTTGCATCTGTCCTTGATGTCCCACACACCCTCCGCTTTTATTGCTTCTGAAACTGCTCCTCAAGCAAAGTCAGAGGAGTCTGTGTCACAGCTTTGGAACACAGAAGGAGAATGGAAGACCTGAATTTAAGGAAATCTGTTGTCTCCACCAAATGATTTCTGACAAACTCAGCACTGTGATTTGAAAAGACAAAGGGTGTTGGTACCAGGATCAGAGAGACTTCAGATACCACTGCATCATTCTTATGTGGAGTCTTGCCAGGGATATCATTAGAATGGCAGAAGCCATGAGACTCAAACTCCTGAGGTATTCCCTCAAAGTGAACGAAGTCTTAGTTTAAGATCTTAGATATAGATCTACTTTTTTATGTGGAAGAAAATTTCTTTGAAATAAGGTGTCAAGTTGACATCTGAGGAACACAATCTTGTGTGAAGGAGTAAAAAAAAACACTACTTGGAATTCCAGCTAGTGTAAGATATCTCACCCAGGAGATTCCTGACACTTTGTCTCTTCAAAGATAAACAAGTTGTCTAAATATGGAAAACGTGGATACCCTGTAACCTACAATGTCCTATAACGGGAGCTAGACACTTTGTGAAAACTCTTGGTGCAGTGGATAGTCTAAAGGGTGTGGCAGAGAAGTGATAATCCAATCCAGACACACAAAACCTTACAAAATGTCTAAAGTCAGGATAAACAGGGATGTGTTGATAAGCATCTTTTAAGTCTATTTTACCAGGAAACTTGAAAGAGGAAGTAGTAGCAATAGCAACAGGTTGTGATGTCACATCATTCTGAATTTGGGCACTATCACAAATAGGTTTAGGAAAGAAAGATCCAGAACTGGTCTACAAGCATCTTCTTTCTTTGGCACTAAGAACATCCTTGAATAAGAACCCTTCCCCTGCCTGGAAGAGAGGAACTGTTTCTATCACTCCTTGGCACAGCACATGATAAAGAACTGGTGGAACAAAACAGTCTGATCTGGAATATTAGGAATGACTCCTGGTAAAGAGGAATTTCCTACCACTGCCACCTGTAACCTTATATGACACTCAGAGCCCATTTGTCTGAAATTACCTGTCGAAAAGAAGAAAAATAAGGATTCAGATGTTGTGGAAGAAAAAAGGGACCAGAGTGGGTGGGGATCACAAAATCTTTTGAATAATCATTCAGACTTGTTGGACTGTCCTTGGTTTTGGGAGGTTTGAGGCTCTTTTTTGGAACTCCCTTATCATCCCTTCTTAAACATCTGTTTACCTGTATTTTACTGAGACTGTTTACTCAGTTTTTTGCTACAAAATGGAGAAGAATCCCTTATAAAATTTGTAAAAGGAGGGCTAAAAATGTTAAGAGTCCCTGAATCAGCTTACCTCTTTTATCAAATTTTTTTATCACTTCTGCAGCAGAGAAGCCAACAGCTAAATCTCAGTCCAAAATGGAATTTAAAATCTCATCTTTATCATCATCTGGGAGGTGCTGAGAATGCAGCCATGCAAATCTCCTCAAAACAATGCCAGTGGCCACAGCCCTTTAAGAAGTATAAACTGAATCATCCACACACTGTAAACAATGAGTAGTGACTTATGCAATAGAAGAAACTAAATTATTTAAAGCTGGACTGGAATTGTGTTAACAATAGTAGGATCGCGTAAAGCTGTACCTGCCTTTTTAGGGGCAAAGCTGGCTGACTATCATGAAAACTGCAAGCACACAGAACAGGAGGAATGGGTGCAAGTTATAGAAACTGAAGTTACAGGAAATTTGAGGAGAAGTAGACACATGCTTAGTTTTCCGTTTCTTTTTGACAGGAAAAATGGGGCCAACTGTGTCACTAACAGTAGCAGCAGCTTCCATTTTGACACAACAGGGAAGCCCTTCCTGTTACCTCTCCCAGGAATGACAAGAGGAGTATCCCTTGCCCACTGAGGGAACCCCAACAACCACTGAGGACATGGCTACCCCCCCCCCCCCCGTCCATACTGGCTGTAGGTGCTACATCAGAGAGATCTGCCATAAAGACGAGTCATCTGAGGTACAATAAATGCCCAAAGCAGAATCACCCATCTGTGCCTGATGCAAATTGCTAGCCTGCTGTGGTGGCTAAGGCTGTTTACATACATTTTTTTTCTTTTTGTGGCTGGAAGGAGGGACAGAACAAGGTGTTTGTTCCATGGTCAAACAAAAATGGTCTCTCTTTCCTGGAGAAGACAAGGAAAAAAATGCCAGTAAAAACTACAAGTCTTTAAGAGTCACTTTTCCACTGAAACACACAGTAAAAAGCATTTTAAAACAGCCCCAAAAGTAAAACAAACAGAAATTCTCCATAGAAAAAAATGTTTTTCAGTTACTTTACACAATTTTTAAACTAACAGGAAAAAAAGACAGCTCCCATTTAAAAAAAAACTTTTCTAAAGAGGAAAGTGATCAAACAATACTTAAAATGGAAGGTTTTCATCACACAACTTATCACCAAGACAACTACTCACTACTGAAAGCCTTAGAGAAGCATACTCTTTGTTGGCAGTAAAGCTCTGAAGGGCTTTGCTCCCAAACTTGTCTTTTAATAAACTAAGCTAGAGATGCCTGAAAGTTTGGGCATGTGAAATGTGCCCTGAAACTTTGGAAGCTGGCCAGCTGTTATATCCTTCACAGAATATATCCCATATAGCTAAGACTACTACAATAGTGATCAATATGATGAAAGCACAGTTGAGTAAAATCTTACAAAATCCAAAGTCCAGTCCAGTTTAGAGAACTGTTTTGGCAGTTAAAAACTGACGCTGGGAGGCCACTGGGCTTAAATGATTACATTAGTATTACTAGTGTTTTGAAATTAAGGTGAGCCAAGTTGTGACACTACTTGAAACGGGGTTGTGGAATATTTAGGTAGTTTTTTATTTTTATTTGTATATATTTTTTACAGCAAAATACTGTTAATTAAAATGGTTTAGATATTATTTTGAGTATGGTCAGTTGTACATTGATTTTTCTTGAACCCATTGATTTGTATTTTCAAATTGTGCAACTATTGAGTCATGGCAAGTACACCTTTGACTTTTATTAAGATTAAACTTAAGGGTAATCTTTTATTATTGTTTTTTAGATAATATATAACTTCTTTTGATAGTTTAACATGTGTGGATGTGAGTTGTTTATTGTTTAATATAGATTTATATTTGTTAGTATTTTGTAAATAGGAAGAATTTGTAAGGTGATTCATGTAATATTTATGTATAAGTGTATTTTTGATAGTTTTATATTACATGTCTGCACGAGAATTGTAATAACTATGTATATATCTTTTTTAAGAAAGCAAATTATTTAATTACTAAACAAGTATTTAAAGGTCTCAAAACAGGTGTTGTTTCAGTTCTGATGAAGCTTTGCATTGGCAGAGTGAAAGCGCGCTTAACTTGGATTGTGTGTTGCTGTGGCTTGGACTTTACTATTCTGTCTTGTCTATTTTTCAACATAATTTTGGATTAAAACATTTATTCCACCTCGGATTTCTGCTAATTCTTGCCTGGACTTTGGATTTTGTTAGTTCTTGTTCTTTTTTCGTGGTTCTGAGTAAAATCTTACCACAAGGGTAGATGTCCTTGCCTTCACCGCTGCAGTATGCATAACTTAAAGGATTCCCTGCTGTGAACCCTGTCCGGCCAGTCTACCAAAGCCTACCATTGCTTTAAGGTACGCTGATCACCTACACACTCCTCACGTAGCGCAGGGCATAAAGGTGACGTTCACGTGTACCATCCTCAGAACTGACTGCCCCAGTTGGAACAGCAGTCCAAGGAAAACAAAAGAGAACCTGCACATCCAGGAAGGAAAAAAAGACTAGGGGGATGGAGGGAGGGAGTAAATACTGCAGCGGTGAAGGCAAGGACAGCTACAATTATGGTAAGATTTTACACAACTGTACTCCTGCAGTATTCATAACTTATCGGACAGTGCCAAAGCTCAAGAAGAAACTTGGGAGAAGAAAGCAGCAGTAGAGCCCTCTAAGAAGCCATGAAGAATGGAATTAGTAAAACCAGCTTTAGCTCTGGAGATACCATCCAACTTGTAATGTTTGGTAAAAGTATGCACAGAAATTCAGGTAGCTGCTTCAAGAATACAATTAGTGTCTGAGCCCTTGAAAAAAGCACCAGAAGAAGCCACAGCTCTAGTAGAATGACACTTTACAGAAGAAGGAAGGCTCTCGCCATGAAAAGTGTAACAAAAAGAAATAGCCTTTGAAAATCCAAGCAGAAATAGTTTGCTTGGAAATAGTCAATCTTAAAGACCTAGGATGAAAGGAAACAAACAACTGATCAGATTTTCTGATAGCTTTAGTCTTATCCAAATAAAATCTGAGCTGTCTATGCAAATCTAAGGTGTGCAGCACTCTATCACTGTCAGATTGTGGAGAGGGGGAAAAAGTAGGCAAATTAATAGTCTGATTAAGTGAACTCCTTAACCACCTTGGGCATAAAAGAAGGATTAGTATGCGGGACACCCTGTCCTAATGAAATATCATAAAAGGTGGACAAGCCATATGGGCTTGCAACTCAGACACCTGTCTGACAGAAGTAAGAGCTAACAAAAGAACTGCCTTCCAAGAACAATGTGGCAAGGAAGCTGAAACAGCAGTCTCAAAAGGAGCCTGAATCAATTTCTCCGAGAATGAAATTAAGATCCCAGGGAGGAGGAACAGGCTTCCTGGGATGTCTAATATTAAGGATGCCTTTAAGAAATTGCTTAGCCTCAAATCTAGGAGCTAACGGGGGAGGTAAAGTCAGACAAGCAGAAAGAGATAAGTGGACCTTAATAGAAAAGGCAAAACCAGCACTGAGCAACACACACAAATAAGAGAGAACCAAAGGAACATCCACAGTAAGTGGGTCCAGGACACGAGAAAGACACCAAACAAAAAACCTCTTTCATTTAGATAAGTAGGATTTCCTCTTAGTAGGTTTTCTGGCCTCCTGCAGGACCCGCAGAATGTCCTCAGAAAAAAAGGTGTCTATGAGGGATCAAGCCACTATCACCCACAGTGCCAGCTGAAGTGTGGACAGGTGGGGATGGATGATATATCCCTCGTCTTGTGTGAGTAAATCCACCTTGTGAGAACTTGTGATGATTGCCCTTGGCTAGATGCAGAAATAAGGGGGGAAACCAGTGCTGATGTGGCCAAAAGGGAGTCATCAACAAGATTTTGGGAGCATCCTATTGAATCTTGAACAGGACTCTTGGAATGATAGTAAGGGGAGGGGAATGCATAAAGAAACATCCCCTTCCAAGAAAATGAGAGGCCATCCAACTTCCATACCAGAACACCTGGGACTATGGCACAAAACAGAGGAAGTGGTCTGTTCAGAGGGGAGGCAAAGAGATCTACTTGAGAAGTATCTCACTGGTGAACAATGTCCAGAAACACATCTCTGTGAAGCATCCATTCGTGTGACTGAGTGAAGGACCTGCTCAGTGTGTCTGGCACAATGCTATGATCTGAATGAATATAAACTGCCTGAAGAGTCACTTGATACTTGACAGCCAGATCCCATACCAGAAGTGCCAGCCAGTAACGAAGGCAAGATCTTGTTCCCCCTGTTTGTTGATATACCACATAAATGAGGTATTGCCTGTGAATACCTTGAGAGGCCCCGGAGAGAAGAGGATGAAAGGCCTGAAGAGCCAGCATACGAGGTCTGATCTCTGACGTTGATGTGCTCCTTCTGCTGATGAGGCGACCACACTCCTTGAACCTTCAGGGAGCCAAACATTGCTCCCCATCCCACATCTGAAGTATCTGTGAACTGATCCTGAGAGGAAAGAGGAGGATGAAAAGGGAGTCCTGGATTCAGAGACGACTGCTGAATTCACCACAGAAGTTCCTTCTTGAGAAAAGGGAGAAGAGGAACTGTAAAGTCTAGAGGATGCGCATGGTGAAGCCACACCAACTTCAGAACCCACTGGAACTTCATGTGGAGTTTGGCTGGAAGGAGCATTGGAATGGTGGAAGCCATAAACTCCAGAGCTCTCAGAAACTGCCTGGCTGTAATGATGGCCAGAGAAGGAAGAGTTTAAAAGTAAGACATGAGAGTAAAGGCTTTTGGAGGAGGCAGGGATGCCATCATTGGCACTGTTTGAATCCTGCAACCCAGAAAGACATGATCCTGAGAAGGAGTTAGGGAAGACTAAGTTTATTATGAACCCCAGGCTCTGAAGAAAAGAAATAGTAAAACAAAGATTTTGCAAAAGGACCTCTGACGAGGATGCATGAAATCAGCAGGTTGTCCAAGTAAGGAAATATTTGGATCCCTTGATGCCTTCAAAAAGCAATCACAGAAGCGAGGCATTTGGTGAACAGTGTTGGGACAGTAGAAAGGCCAAAGGGCAAAGCACAGAACAGAAAATGTCAGGAAGCAACAGAGAAATGCAAAAACCTCCTAAAAAGAGGATGGATTGGAATATGGAGATAAGCATCCTGAGATCCAGAGACACCAGAAAGGCCTAAGGAGCAACAGAGGAAAAAGGGTCTGAATAAACATCGGAAAGAAGGCAGCGTCAGAAAAGTGTTTAGATGAGAGAGGTCTAGAATTGGTCTCCAAGTTTTCTGGGCACTAGAAAAGTACAGTTTTGTACCTACCATAAATGTAGATGTTCGAAGATCCACATTGCTGCAGTCCTTACACTTGGGTAGTCCGCTGTCCTCGGTCGGCCCGAATATCAAAGTATTAGGGTGACGTCGGTCAAGGCGCTTAAGACTGACATCAGGACGTCAGGGTATAAATGCGCATGACCGACGTCATATCCTCAGTCTTTTCTTGCCCCAGATGTCAGAAGACCCTAAACAGAAAGGTCAAAAAACCAAAATACAACAAAAAACAACCAACCACCCCTGTACTAAGCATATGTACAATATATACAATATTTACAATATGTACAACCCAAACCACACAACCGCCTCTAACTACAGAGGGGAAGGAGGGAGGGTAAATTGGACTGCAGCAATGTGGATCTTCGAACATCTACATTTATGGTAGGTACAAAACTGTACTATGTTCTTCATCTCACATTGCTGCAGTCCTTACACTTGGGTAGAATCCCAAAGCAGAGATAAGGGAGGATGGCAAAACTATAATGCAGTAGGAGCTGCCAAAATGCCCTGTAAAATTGCAGTGGCAAAACCAGCCCTTGATTTAGAGTAAAGTGGAAGGTGATAATGCCTAGAGAAAGTATGCACTGAACTCCAAGTAGCTGCCTCCAAAATATCTTTAGTTGCCACCCCCCTTAAAAAAGCTGTAGAAGTGGCAGTAGCCCTAGTGGAATGAGGCCTAATCCCAGCTGGAACCTCCTTGCCATGATGGGAATAACAGAAAGCAATACAAAACCCAATCCACTTAGAAATAGTTTGTTTTGACACAGGCTTGCCCTGAGAACCCAAAGCAAAAGAAACAAAACTGCTGAGACTGCCTGAACCCTTTAGTTCTGTTCAAATAATATCTCAACTGCGTGTGTATATCCAAAGTGTGCAAAATCTTTTCCCCTTTATTTTGGGGGTTTGCATAAAAAGTAGGCAAATGAATAGTTTGGTTTAAAGCCACACTAGAAACCACTTTAGGCATAAAGGAAGGATTAGTACGCAAAGATACCCTATCCTTATGGAAAATTAAAAAAGGCTCAACTGCCATAAGGGCCTGTAATTCAGAAATCCTTCTCGCAGAGGTAATGGCCAACAAAAAAGCAGTCTTCCATGATAAATATTTCAACTCAGCAGTAGCTGCAGGCTCAAAAGGTTGTAGAGTGAGTTTCTCCAACACAAAATTGAGATCCCAAGCAGGAGTCGGAGCTCTCCGTGGGGGTCTTATATTCTTTGCCCCTCTAAGGAATTGCTTAAACAAGGGATGAGAAAACAATGGTGGTTCACAGTCATAGTGAGCAGAAATTGCTGCAGCATGAATCTTAATAGAAGAGAAGGACAAACCTTTGTCCAGTAACTCAGTAAGATATTGAAGAGCCACACTTAAATTAGGCTTAGAAACATCAAATTCCTTTGCTGTACTCCAAAATAAAAATCCCTTCCATTTATCTGCGTACACTTTCCTTGTACTAGGCCTTCTGGCCTCCAAAATAACATTCAAAACTTGCTGTGGCAGCTGAGACCCTCCAGGGTTTAAAACAGAATATGCCAGGCTGTCAGGTGAAGAGAGTGAAGTTTGACATTGAGTAAATGACTGTTCTCCTGAGACAGCAGGTGTGGAATCGAAGGCAAAGGCCATGGAGGCTCCCGTACCAGACTTCTCAGTAATGGGTACCAGTGCTGTTGAGGCCAATCTGGAGCTATTAAAATCATCTTTGGCTTGTCCTGTCTGACCTTCAGAAGTACCTTTGGGAGGAGAGGCAGAGGTGGAAAGGCATACACATGAAGATTGCTCCAGCTGAATGAAAGAGCATCCACTTTCCAAGCTGTGGGATGAAACCTTTTTGTGCAAAACTTTGGCAGCTGGTAGTTTAGTGGAGAAGCGAACAGATCTATGTCTGGAGTTCCCCAGGACACTGTCAATTTCTGAAATACATGAGGATCCAATTTCCACTCGTGGGGATCCATAATTTGCCTGCTCAACACATCTGCTAAGGAGTTCTGCGCTCCCGGCAGAAACCTTGCCTGAAGATTTAGTTGTAAACTGAGAGCAGTCTCCCACAAAATCATTGCTTGTCTGCATAGAGGATAAGAATGTGTCCCCCTTGCTTGTTGATGTACCACATGACAGTTGTGTTGCCTGTTAGAATCAACACCTGCCCTGGAAGAAGTAAATCCTTGAAAGCTATTAATGCAAATTGGACTGCTAACATCTCCTTCAAGTTGATATGTAGATGTTGAAGTCTGGCAGGCCACGTGTCTTGTATCCACTTTCCATTTAGATGAGCTCCCCAAGCTTTGTCTGAGGCATCTGTCGTTAGAATCTGACTCGCCTCTGGCCGGGTCACAGAGAGTCCCTTGTTTAGGTGACATTCCTGAGCCCACCACAAAAATTTTGAATGCAAGGTATTATTTGAATGACAGTGTCCAAATCTTGGCAGTGCTGTGTCCATACATTTTTGAGATACCATTGCAGCTTCCTCATATGCAGTTTGGCATTGGGAAGCACCAGAATACAAGATGCCATGAACCCCAAGGCTTGAAGGACTGTCCTTGCAGTCAGCCTGGACTGATGAGACAATTGATGGAAGTAAAGAGAAAGATTCTTTTGTTTGTCCGGGGTCAAAAAAGCCATCTGGGATGCTGTATTCAGTCTCACACCCAGAAAGCACATGTCCTGAGAGGGTACTAGACTGCACTTTATTTCGTTCACAGAATACCCCAGGCATCTTAGCACTGCTATCACATATTGCAAATGATGAAGAAGTTCGTCCTTTCCTTGGGCCAGAATCAGGCAATCGTCCAAATAAGGATAGATCTGAATTCCTCTTAGCCTGAAGAAAGCTATCACTGGAGCCAGAACCTTCGTGAACACTCTGGGCGCAGTAGATAAGCCAAAGGGCAATGCAGAGAACTGATAATGTGAAGTCCCAGCTCGAAAACGCAGATACTTCCTGCAATTTAGCCTGATAGGAACATGAAGGTAAGCCTCCTTGAGATCCAAAGTCACCATCCAGTGATCCTTGCCCAGCAGAGGTAAAAGCTGTTGTAACGTCAACATTTTGAACTTGGGAATGTCCAGATAAGTGTTGAGGATAGATAAATCCAAAATTGGTCTCCACGTGTTCCCTTTCTTTGGCACTAGGAACAGGCGAGAATAAAATCCTAGGCCCACTTCTGGTAAAGGGACCGGTTGTATGGCCCCTATTTGGAGCAGCAGAGAAATTTGCTTGCGAGCCTCTAGTCTTTGCTGAGGAGGAATGTCCGGCATGCCTTTGAAAGGAGGCAAGGTATGGAAATAAAACCTGTAACCTTGGTGTATGATATCCAATACCCATCTGTCCTGGGTAATCAAACTCCAATTTTCTCTGAAGAGTGCCAACCTTCCTCCCAAAGGTGCTGCCAGAGAAGAAGGATCTGGCAGCTGAAAAGGTAGGTCATTGGGCCTGTTTACGAAAGGACTGGCCCCTGCCCTCACCTGAAGATTGTGCAGGAGAACTCCCTGCTCTAGGCCTGAAGGAGCTCTGAGCTCTGCCCCTACCATGTCTAGATCTACCCCTAGACTGTGACTCATAAGAAGGGTATGTCCACCCCTTAGCAGGCCAATTCCTACTAAACTTCGGAGGCTGGACTTGCAAAAAATCTTTAACAGTCTGCATAGACTTAGCCTTGTCTTCCATTTTCTTCAAGACTGACTCAACAGGTGAACCAAACAACACATCAGACTGTAAAGGAGCATCCAAAATCCTTGTCTTAACATGTTCAGATAAATTCTGATCCCTCAACCAGGCGTGCCTGCGAAGAACTGACCCAGTGGCAGCCACCCTAGACGAGGCCTGTACAGCATCAAAACCACATTGTAAAGAATGCTTACCCACCTGTTCAGAGACATGTACTAAATCTTGTAATTCCTTACACTCAATGCCTTCCGCCAGAGCATCTACCTTAGACTTCAGTTGAGAAAGTAGATAGTTCTGATATTTCAACATGTGGAACTGGCAATTCAAAGCCCTCATAGCCAAGGTGGAAGAAGTATAGACTTTCTTTCCCCATCTATCCAAAGCTCTGGCCTCTTTATCTGGAGGAACCGGATTTTTTACAACAGAGGCCTTGACACCCTTAGGTCCCTGACTAACAGTTTCTGGGTCCGCCCTAGGACTCTTATAAAGATATTTATGAGCCTCAGGTACCCTATAATACCTATCCGGTTTAACAGGAGCAGGAGGCAAAGAATCAGGATTAAGTGAAGCCTCCGCAAACACATCTTCCACAACATCCAGAACAGGAGGTATAGCCAAAGGCCTATGCTGGGGTAAAAGCAAAAACTCCCTAAGCCTTTTCCTGGAATCAGAGAAGTCCTGACCTTCCCACTTAAAATGTTCCCTCATGGAATGAAGAGTCTCTGAAAAAGAAAAATCCTCTGGAGGAGAAGCAGAAGGGGTTGAATCGTCTGCATCAGCATCAGAATCAGAATAAGGAGAATACTCCTGCAAGTCTTCAGCCGAAGACTCTGAAACATCTGAAGGCTGCTCAAAACTCCCCAACTCTGGTTCCACCCTAGGCCTCTTATCTGGAGGGGGCAAAGAACCTCTAATCAAAGTAATTAAATCTTCTGCCATTTTAAGCATGTGCTTCTTGGGCACAGAACCAGAAGAACTAGGAGTAACACCAACAGAAGCTAAACCTGGCCTGCCTCTGGGAGAAGCCTTAGAAACAGAAGGAGAGGGCCTAACCACCTTAGGAAGGGAGGGGAGTACAGTAACCTGAGAAGCCCCTTCAGCCTGACCTGCCTCCTGGGAGGCCACATCCTGCAATAACAAGGTCTCCCCCTGAGACTCCAGAGAAGCCTCCGGCGGAACCACCGGTTCCCACTGACGCCTCTAAAGAACCGGCGTCCGGTACGGACGACTCTTCTTGTGTGGGTTTAGCTGCCTTGTCTTTGCGCTTCTTCGAAGAAGCGGGCGTCGGAGCGTCCGACGGCATCTTATAATTGCACCGCTTCCCAAAGACTAACCTGGCACAATCTAGCCTTCGCTTAATAGTGCGCTTATTGAACCTAGCACAAAAGCGACACCCTACAACGTCGTGCTCAGGCCCCAAACAAGGAATACACAAAGTATGATAATCTCTATGCGGTATCTGCTTCCCACAAGAAATACAGTTATTCACTTTTTCTGACATCCGGTAAACCACTGAGGCAAGAAAAAACTTAAATATTCCCCAACGGGGTACTTAGCCAACTTTGACTCTGTCTGAAACTCCGAATTCGAAAAATTTCAGAACGCCGAACGGCACTTGCAACGCTGCTTCTGCATCGGACCATGCGGCAAAAAAGACTGGGGATATGACGTCGGTCATGCGCATTTATACCCTGACGTCCTGATGTCAGTCTTAAGCGCCTTGACCGACGTCAGCCTAATACTTTGATATTCGGGCCGACCGAGGACAGCGGACTACCCAAGTGTAAGGACTGCAGCAATGTGAGATGAAGAACATCATTCTTGTATAAAACCCCATCCTCCTTTGGGACACAGGCCACTCTTAAATAGTACTCTAAGACAAGAGATTTCTAAGAACCTCTGGGGAGAAAAGGAAGTTGTTCCCAAGGAGGCTGAGGAATGCCCATAAAAGGAGGATGGGAAATCCACACCATGAAGTACCCCTGAAGAATGATTGACTGAACCCAAGAATCCTGGGTGATTCGAAGCCAAATAGGAAGAAAACGAGAAAGGCAAAGAGGAATGAGGCTAGGAACAGGTGCATAGTCAGACAGCACCTGGTTTGTCAGGAAAGGAAAGCTTTAGAATCCCTGCAGTCTGAGTGGCCTTAGCAAAAGGAGCCCATTTGCCACCTTTTTTTTACCTTTAGCAGGAGGGTAAGATTGCCTATGAAGAAAGGCTGGCTTAGAAGAGAAGTTTCATTGAAATGTAGGCACAGGAGAAACAAGAGACATATTTAAGCTCCTGTAAGGCCTTCCCCTTGCCCTGAAGAGACTTAACCCAGCAGCCACTTCCCAAACAAAAACTTATTATCCAGAGAAGCATCCATCAGCTTAGCCTTAATATCATCGGGTAAAGGTTGAAGCCTAAGCTAAGAACACCTCCTGAGTACTGAACCAAAAGCAGCAGCCCTAGAAAAGACATCTGCTGCATCACAACTACATTTGACAGAATGATGAACTACTTGAGTGGAAGTCCCTAGCAACAAAAGAGCAGAAGATTTACTCTCAGAGTGTGGTGGATCAGAAAAAAGCTGACAAGCCTGAGAAAGACGGGCCAACACATACCTAGATATATGGGTCTGATAATTAACAACCCTAAAAGCTAAGGTAGCCAAAGTATAAACCTTCTAACCCAGCCTGTCCATGGTTCTGCTATCCTTGTCAGAAGGCAGTAACTTGGATGAAAGAAGCAATTGAGATGGCTTATCAGAGGCTACAGACATCACGGAGGGGTCAGCAGCAGGACATCTGAACAAAAAGGAACAATCCTAAGGCACTCTACAAAACTTATCGGACTTCTTAGGAGCAGGAGGGCAGAGAATCAGGCGCTTTAGAGGCACTGGAAAAAACATCTAGTAAAGCAAAAAGACAGGAGGAACAGCTGCAGGTTTATGAGATTCCATCTGCAGTAACTCATAGTACCTCTTATGGATATCGGAAACGTTGCCACAATCCCACCTAAAAAATTCCATCATCCTAGAGATTGTGTCCCCAAAGGAAATTTCCTTAGAATGAGTATCTGGACTACTAGAGTCCTCCTTCTCAGACCCGTAGACTAAAGGAGTAGGAATTTGGGTAGAATAAGTAAGGAATTCTTCATCAGAATACAACTCTTCCTCAGAAGAATTCAATTCCCTGGGGCTTTTTGATGAAGAAAAGGACCAAGGAGGAGCAGGAACCAAAATCCCTTCAGGAGGCCTTAATGAGAGTACAACAATAAATAACCCCTGAGTAAAGGCCTGCCACTCACTTTGTGGACTCCTAGGAGCAGAAGAAACGTGTTTAGTTTTCTGTTTCTGAGATGTTCATCCTATAAAACTGAATCGACCCTGACTCAGTATGGTATTCCACAACAGTAGTAGGAACTTCTTCCTTAAGAAGAAACTGCGGTCCCCCTCCCCAGACCTCTTGGAAACAATCAACCATGGTTCCCCCTGAATGCCTGAAAAAGAACCTGCAAAGGCTCGGTGGACGTGCTGCCCACCACATCCTCACCACTCAACCTGAACGTGGCAGAGGAATCCGACAACACACCCAGGTGAGTCTCTGGGTTTGTAATAACCTCAGGGGAAACACTCAGCAGAGGCTGGACAGTGGAAGATTCCAGTCTTACCTTTTTCACCTTCTTCCCTGACTGCTGACCCTCAGGGCAGGAACTTCCATCCATAGTATCTTTAGCAAGAAGCTTAAGATGCTGGTTCTCAAGATACAATGAAAGGGAAGAAAGCCTACTACAATGCCTAAAGACTACTATGTGACAATCTCACACTGACACAAATGTTCTCCAGGAGGGGCTGACACAGAAACTACTGGTGTCAGAGCCATGGACTAAAACTAAATGCCAAGAAATGCATAACAGTATCCTTTGGGAAGTCATCCATCCCTGGTTACTATCATACTGACAACACCCTTTAGAGTTGGCCCAGTAGTCAGGGACTTAGGGGCACACACAGATAGTAATCTAGCCTTTAATCATCATGTATCTACAGTGGTGAGGAAATCATTCTATGTTGCGCAACTTATAAACAAAGGTATGGCATCCAAGTCCAAGGAAGTCATTGTTCCACTGTATTCGGCATTCATCAGACCTATCATTGAGTACAGTGTCCCCTTTGGAATGTACCTAACTAGGCATATGCAACAACTGGAACGTCCACAGAGGTTCCTTACTAAAAGAACACAGGGCATAAGTTATATGTCCTATTCAGACCGCCTCAAGGCCCTATCCCTGTATTCTGTCTCCTACAGGCTTTTGAGGAGTATCTATGCCTGGCATACAGGGCATTGTCAGACCCCACTCTGATGGAGCTCTTGCATATCCACAAAACAAACAGTACCTGAATTACCCATTCCAAAGACTTGAGGCTTGCCTGTGATATAAATAGGACTTGCTGGAGAGAGAGGTATGTTTCCCAGAGACTACCCAGCCTACGGAACAGGCTCCCCATCCACGTGAAGCAGAGTTCTTCCCTAACCCAATTCAAGTGCAAATTGGACAACTGGATGGGAAACCGGAAATTCATCCCTGGTTTGGCACCTATGTCTCTACTGCAAACAGGTAACCTGTAAATGGTTCCTCTCCCAGGACCATGCTTACACTTATCCAGGGTATAAGAACTTGTCAGAGATTTGGGATGTATGGCTAGGCTTAAAAAGACCCTTGTGGTCGTTAGCCTAGTAAACACCTATGAACCTATGAATGAAGGGTTTTTGGGACAAACACATGACAAGCTGAACAAGACATATGGTCATGAGATGCTCCTAGGCAAAAAAGGCACTTATCATGGCAGTCTTTATGGGGACTTTGTCTCCCACACTGGCATTTATCCTTCCTGGATGACATTAACCCTCCAAAAAGCAAAAAAAAAAAAATCAACAAAAACTCCAACTGGGTACTGATCTGCGACTGTGAGGACTTCAGCAAACAGGAGTAAACACTGGAATTCCAACAACCAGAAAAAAAAAATGGACAGAGGCAAACAGACCTATGGTTAAAAACAGCATTCTTACTGGTGGCAAGGAGTTTCTGAGGATGGCATGCCTGAATGCCACCTTTATGCCCTACACTACATGAGGAGTGGTAGGTTTTGGGAGAATGTCCAGATGATGAGCTTCACGGCAGGGAATCTCAAAATTTATGAATACTGCAGCAGTGAATTTAAGGACATCATCTCTATACTACATACTAATGATATTCTATTGATTAGGTCCAATAAGATACCAATCCTGCTGACAAGAGCTGCAGGATGACTTTTAAGCCCATTTGGAATTGTCTGCAAAGTAATAGCTCAAAAACTAAACCATGTTCACCATATCTACTACTGACCCTACCAGATTCCCTTTCCCATCATCTCACTACAGACATAGCTAGATCTTATAGTGGATCAAAACATCTCTTTTCATACTTCTACTGAACTGCAAGTTAACAAAGTACTAACTCAACTAAAGCTGAACTATAGCTATTAAGGTGTTTCTCCTCAGACTGGAATACTGCCTCCATGTAAGTGCCCTCCTCTCAGCCAAAAATGTTGCTCTCATTTCAACTAAAGCCATAAATTCAGCAGTCTATCCAACAGCAAAGACCACCATTGTATTACACTAAAAGCTAACCGACTTCCTATTACAGTAAGACCTAAGCTACTGCTCAACATAATCATCTTTAAAAGTTAAACACAACATATATTGTCACCCACACAATTCTTGAACAAACTTCAGCTCAAAAAAGTACAGCTGCATAAGCAAATCTTGTCATAACAGTAGATGTTCTAACACAGCACTGCTGTAGTAGCCTAAACTATATTTTCATATCCCCACTGCAGCAGGCCAGTGTCATAAACCTAAGGATACCTTTCATGCTGTCCCATCAGGAGCTAGAGCAGTTGGACAATAAAAAAGCTTCTAAGCATTTTTTGTAATGCTAGGAAACAAGCAAAACAGTACCTACATACTAAAAGGGGTGAACAAATCCACACCCTGGCAAAAAAATAAATAAATACAAACAAGAAAGGGAGGGGAGGATACTGCAACAGTGATCTATTAGAACATCTATAGTTATGGTTAAGATTTACTTACTCTACTGTACTATGTTCAAACAGATCATTGCTGCAGTAGCCCGAGCTATCTATGGGTAGATTACCATAGCATAGAGAAGAAAAATGTGAAAAGGGAGCAGGCCAATAAACCAAGACACAGGGGTATATACTAAGCTAACTACCATCACTTCCTTTATAAAAGAGTAGCCATGTAATTAAGTGTCATGGATTAGGAAGGAGTATGTTAGGTAGGAAGCTTCTAGAAGTTATGTTAGTTTGGGCATTGCTGTCTGCTTCTATCAGACACCTAGAGGCCAGACCCGGGGTGAATTTCCAATTTTCTATCCATTGGTCAAGGTTATGCTTAAACATGGTTCTGCTTCACGTGGATGAGGAGCCTGTTCCAGAGCATGGGGATCCTCTGAGACATATGCCTATCTTGCCAACAGGTCTTATTTATGTCACAAACAAAAATTAAATCCTTAGATCTAGTGGTTCTGATGACTATTTTGCAGATGAGCAAAAGTCCCATCACAGCTGGAGCCAAGGATGCCTTGTATGCCTGGGAAAGATCATCTCTCAGGAACCTTTAGGCGACAGAGTATAAAGATACGGCTCCAGTTCATCCATACAGGACAATGTGCTTATAGGTTCCAGGAGCTCCTGGAGAATGGCCCTAGCAAAGCCTTTTCTAGACCTGGAAAAGGAATCTACTTTGTAATGTTTTATAAAAGTGTGCATAGAGGACCATGTTGTTGCCTCTGGCATTCTGCTAGCATCCACCCCTTTCCAGAAAGTCACCAAAGAAGCCAAAGCTCTTATGGAATGGGCTGCAACCTTACACAGAAGTAGCTTACAGTGGGGAGTATTAAAAAGGCAATAGCTTGAGGCAATCACCTGGAAATGGTATGTTCTGAAACTGGTTGTCCTTTCCTTTTACCTCCAAAGGAGGAAAACAGCTGGTCAATTTTCATGAATGTTTAGACTTTTATGTAGGTAATAATTGAACTGCCTGTGGATATCCAGAATGTGTGAAGGATACTCGAGTTCTTGTTCTTGGGTTTAGGAAAAAAGCTGTGAGATTATTACTCTGGCTTAAAGTAAACTCTGAGACCACTTTAAGCACTCAAAGAAACCCTGTCACTGGAAAACAACGTAGGAATGACTGACCATAAAAGCTTGCAACTCATGATATTCTCATATCAGATGCCACAGTAATGAGTAAAACAGTCTTGCAGGTTAAAAACCTCAATTTAGCCTCACAAGCTGGTTCAAATTGACAGAGTAAGTTTCTCAAGCACAAAGTTCAGATCATAAGCCAAAACCACCTGCTTCTTAGGTGGATGAGTAGATAATACCCCTTTCAAAAACAGTTTCATACGTTCATTGAACGTTACTAGGTTAATGGTCCTAGAGACCTTACAAGCCTAGCCATATTAATTCCGAGATGACCCAACTGTTGATGGTTAGGTGAGTGAAGTTCGCAGAGGTAAGGGGATATGGTACTTAATAATGACTTCCTCTGTCCAGGAGGGACATAAGTTCCACCCCAGGAGTGAAATTTGCAGTCTCCCATCCACTGATCTAGGTAGTGTTTGAAGTGTGTCAGGGAGGGCCTCTATTTCATGTGAACTGGAAGCTTGTTCCAGAGAAGTGGCAGTCTGTGGGAGATGTATCTCTCTCTCCAGAATGGCCTGCTCATATCAGAGGCTAGGTTAAGATCCCTGGAATGAGTGACCCTCATGCAGTTTGATTATGAATGTGTAGCATTTCCATCAGGGCTGGTTCAGAGACTGCCCTGTAAGCCAGGCACAGGTTACCCCTTAGCAACCTGTAGGAGACAGAATACAGTGACATGGATTTCAGTCTTTCTGTATACAACTTGTTTTGTGTACCCTGTCATTTTCTGGTGAGAAATCTCTGCGGTCTCTCCAGTTGTTGCAGGTGTCTGGTGAGGTACATGCAAAAGGAACCACTGCTCTCAATTACTGGTCTGATGAGGACCGAGTACAATGGAATTTTAATATCCTTAGATCTATATGTGATGCCTTTACTTATAAGATGTGCCACATAGGATTTCCTTACTACTATCGATACATGGCCGTCAACGTTCAGCGTTCAAATGGAATATCCAGATCATGTACCACTGGGTCTACACTTAGCGGGGTGCTGTCTATAATGTAATTAGCAGGGATGTCAGCTTTCCCAAAGGGAATAATAATGCACTTTTTTGCACTGAGCTTTAATCCGTGGCTTTGGCACCAATAATTTGTCTGAGTTAACCCTGTCTGTAGTACATTGACATCGTTGGGGGGACTCGGTAATTACTCCCAATTTGCAATTGCAAGCGAACTTGGTCAGCCACAGGTTGTCCAAGTTTGCCTGGACATCTCAGAAATAAATTCTGAACAGTAAGGGGCCCAGCATGGAACCATGTGGTATGCCAGTGGTAACTGGTCTTTTGCTAGAGGTGAAGTCACCCATTTTGATAGTATGCATCCTGTCAGTGAGCCAGTTGGCTACCTATCTGGTAATGTAGGGGTTAATTCCCAAATGGTAAAGTTTCTGTACAACATCCGAGTGGAGGATTGTGTCAAATGCTTTGGCTAGGTGAAAATAGGTGGCATGCACTGTCTTTTCCTTGTCCAGGATCTTGGTGACTTTCTTGAAGAAGACAATCCACGTTTAACAGGCATTATCTACCTTTATCGAATCCAAACTGGTTTGGTCCAGAGTTTGGACATTACCTATGTCCTTGTTAAAAAGGTCCACAGTGATTCTTTTCATGGCCTTGCAGATTGAGGCTAGTCAAGCTTATGGGTCTATAATTCACAGGGCAAGTTGATGGCCCCTCTCTGTGCACAGGGGTTACTGTTGCTGTCCTCCATTCTGTTGGGACATAGCCAGTTCATAGGCTGTCATTAAACTGGGATCAAGTGGGTCTGCTAGGTCATGTTTTAAGTTGTTTAAAAGGCAACCTGGGATGTCGTCTGGTCCCACTGATGCTGTGATTTTGGCCTTGGAGATTGCCGTGAAGATCTGCTCTCTTGAGATAATAGGCTGAGGAATGGTGGCAGGTACACTTTGGGGGATGACTGGAGGGGACAGTATGGGTGGTGCCATCCAATACCAGTTCAGCTGATAGCTGGACAGTCCCCTTTTAGATTAGAGACACCGTTAAAGAATGTCTTGTAATTAATCTTCGTTACAGAAACTATTTTTGCTTCGTAATTAGCGCTGGAGAACTTGACAAATGTCTTAATTTGTTTAAGCTAGAAAGGGATTTTTTTTCCTCTACCGAGCTAGTTCCCTCTTATTCTGGGACATTAGTTTCTCTCTCTTGTTGTATAGCCTGTGTATACTAGGGGTCTACTAGGGTGGCTTGTTTTATCAACAAGACCTGTTTTTTAATTTAGTCAGGTACAGCCAATTCTATACAATTGCTTAAGTGGTTATACAGGGCATTGGTGTACACCGTTGCATAGCAGTCCATGCTATCTGCATTTGAGGGAGCTTTGCTTTGAAACTTCTCACTTAGTAGGAGGTAACTTGTCTTTGAAAAATCCTTAAGCATTTTTGAGCCTGATGGGGTATCTGGTCTTATAATTACATTGAACAAGACTAACTTATGGTCCAATCTTTCCAGGGAGGCAATCACATGTATGGGGGGTACAATGCTCTCCCATGTTAGTGAGTACCATGTCCAGGACATCTGAGCCTCTTGTGGGTGTGCTAACTCTTTCAAATGATTTGCACTGAAAAAGTCCAAGAACCTCTGAGCCAGCATGTTTGTGATCTTGTCCATTTCCCTATCAATGGCAGGATAACTAAAATCAGCCATGAGTAATGTGTTGGGCTGTATGACAAGTGACTCTAAGTCCAGGTTTGCAGTATGCTTTACCTGTTTCATGGTGGGGGACTTACAGCTAGCTATGGTGTGTTAGGGGGCTTTGCCTATAGTTAACTGGACATGAAGTAGCTCAAGAGAGTCATACTGTTTGACCAAACTCAAGGTGTACTTATCCTTAATGAAGACAGATACACCTCCTTCTCCTCTGGTTCTTTCACTCTCAGTTTGTGAGCTGAATGTGTGGAAGGCACTGTAGTCCTGCAAGACCAGGGTGCTTTCTGCACCACTGACCATCTCTCTCAACCCCTTACAGCAATAAATCTGGTCAAAGCTATATATAATGGGGGACAAAGGGCCAAAACTAGGGACAGTTTTTAAATATTGCTCTTACAAACTTAGAAAGTTGACTGAATAACAGTTGTTGCATTAGCATAAAGTTTCTTAAGGGTATGAAATCTGAAACTCACATGCATGGCATTGGTTACTGATTTCAGTCCTCAATGATTTATCATTGATTTGTCAGAAAACCACAATTTTATGAGAAATAGACCAAAAGTATGAGGCAAAAATCTGGACATTCTGTGAAAATATGTACAGTTGAGAGGTATGCCTTTGGACCATGTCCTGGTGACTGCACAGATGTTAGCATCTTCGAAAGTGAGGAGTGCTTCCAGGGAGTGCAGTTTATTGTTTAGACTCCTAGCATTAAGCAGCAGTATCTTGAGTTTATCTAGAGAGAATTTTGTTATGTTGGTAGGTTGGTTAATTTGCCACTGCCTTAAAAAGGCACAATAGGGGTGACTAATGCCTTTGCCATTATCCGAAAGCCTAGAGGAGACAGGTGCAAACCATCTCTGGTGAAGCAGCATGGCCTGTTGACCATGTCTTCCCAGGCTAACAGACATTGGATTCCTGTGGACTGACACCAAAAGCTAAGCTGTTAAAGTCAATCATTTGTTGTTTGTATTGTGGCATCATCCTTGGAAAAGGTAGAATGCTGTAGGCTTATACCTGTCTGTGACACAATCTGAATGCTCGGTCATGTTTCTCTTCATACAGTCCATTGAGGTATGTCTCAAGTCAATCACCACCCACATGGACTATGGCAGAGTCATACCAGTACTTGTGGTTGAGTGACTTGAGGGCTTGAGTGACTTGCTGGGTCCTGGCACCTGACAGGCAGCTAACCATAAACCGCTCCTTATCCAGCCTGGTGAGAAGGAACACCCATGCATCTCGCAATGGAGTCGCCTACGGCCAATACATTAGGTTTTGTGGTGTTACGCCTTATGGGCTTATTTGTTGAGACACTGGTGTGTGTTATGTGTTGTGGTTGTTTTTAGCATTGTTACATGTGTAATTGGTTTCCATTTGGGAGGCCTCTGATCTTTTGAAAAGTTATTAGTGAGTACCTCCACATATAAGGTGTCCTTATTTAGTGTGGGAAGTGTGCATGTGTTGACAACCTGTTTGGCATTTGATTTCTTCATTTCTGACAGTATTGCCTCCAATTTCATATTGTAACTACACCTCTCACAAAGTGTTTGTTTCAGGAGTTAAATGGTTGTCAGTATACATGAGATAATTGCTACATTGCTTCAGGATGCCCATATCTATCAGTCTGGCCAGAGAGATGATGGAAAACTGCCTGTCCATTATAGCAGACTCTTACTGTATGTTTTATTAGGGAAGGAATGGGTTAATGTGACAGGACTGTGCTGGTAGCACCATGACTACAAGATGAACCTACAGTTTGCGTAGGCTAAGGTTGATCAATAAGGTAATGCTGCTCAGTGTGCAACTGAGCTGCCCCTAGGAGCAGCAGAAAAGCTTGGAAGGGTGTCAATGACAGCTGTTTAGGGAAAAACTAAGGTTCTAGGCTTTTGCATCTATAGAGGGTACTGCTAACTGCCGTTGCACAAAAAGCAGTACCTCACAAACGCAAGGCTTCAATTCGAGCAAACAAGTTTTAAGCTTACTACCAGCCAGAAAAGCACACAATAAGCCTTCCACCAGCAATCCCCAACTCAGACAGGTTAGATCAGCACACACCTGCCACAAGGGTGCAAAAAAAAACACCTTCTGAATGAGAATGGTTTGGAGCCCAAGTGTAACAAGACCACACAAACTACCTATAACTAACAGATACAATGTAATACAGTGCAATTTGCTACTTAAAACAGCAGCAGACAGCACAGTTTTTTTAAACTGCTCAAGTACAGTCACAGTATATAAGAGAAGTGCACAAAAATACTTGGAGCTCTTTTGAGTACTTCCCAGCTCAGACAGATCAGGTAAACACCTACTGCCACTAGATGAATGATCCCAGTTTTCCTAATGTAAAAGCATAGTGAAGGAGTGTCCGAAGTCAATTGCTACTCAAATGAACTTAAAAGATATGAAATGCTACCACAAACAATCCAAGCTACGGATACAGCAGCATACTTTAAACAGCTTATAAAAGTGTGATTATTCAATAAAAGTACTTTGCTTTATATAAATGAGCCAACGCCAGTCAATTGTACAGAATTTATAAAGGCAATAAAAACAATATAACCTAAATAATAAGTCCTCTAGTCAATAAAACTACATGTAGAAATCTAAGTGTTTTCCCACCCATAACAGACCAGGCTATCTCCCAGTGCACTAGATGGAAAATTCATTGATCTCTTGATGTAAAAACAAGTGTTTGCTAGACTGTAAAAATACACTACTTTATCCAACAGCTAGCTAAATAATGAATTCAGAGCAAGTAAATCAGTTGAACAGACAATGAGAGGCAAACTGCACTTTTTCAATATAAGCACAAGGAAAGGCAAATAATTCAAGATATCAACAGTAGTGCAGGAAGAGCTTATTAAACAATTTACAGTAGGGGCGGGCAGCTTAAAATCCTCAGGTTTAAAAAGCAGATCAAGGAAGGGGAGTGTGAGTGGGGAAAACTGGCAGTGAATCACCAGCAATGCTTTAGTTTATGCAGGCTTGAAATCTTTTCAGAAAAAGACAAAGCTCCAAAAATTCACTGTGTATTTATGTATCACTCAAGAAACAATTTAACCAACGAAAAAGCATGAGAAACGTGCAGCACAGATAATTTAAGTGTTTGTCTCTCACACAGAACAAAACCACCAGGCCAAGCAGATTTCTTAAAACAGAAAATAAGATGGAGGAGCAGGTAAAACAGAAAGCAGTCCTGTCATTAGGTTCACATGTAAGTACTAGGCTATCTGCCCAAGGGCATTTATAAGCCTATCCAGAGAGTGTGTTGGCTTTTGCCAGCCCCTTAGATTAGTTCCCTGTGCCTCTGACCAGCAGAGCCATTAATTCCCTGTGCCTCTGTCCAGCAGAGCCACAGCAGTGATCCCCGGGGAAATTTTTCTGTTTCCCATCCACCTGTCAAGGTTTCTCTTGAAGAGTGTTAGTGAGGGGCTCTGCCTGATGTAAACTGGAATCTTGTTCAAAAGCATGGGGGAGTCTCTGGGTCAGGAATCTATCCCTCCAGCACGTCCTATTTATCATTGTGGTAAGGTTTATATCCCTATAGCGTGTGGCTCTCAGGGATTTGTTTTTTTTTAGGTGGAGCATATACATCAATTCTGGGTTGGACATGGCCTTGTATGTCAAGCACAGATCACCTATGAGAAAGCAGTATGCAATCGAGTACAGCTGGAGTTTCTTTAGTCGGGCTGCATAGGTCATCTGTTCGAGGCCAGTAATCCTCTTGGTGAGGTACTTTTGTGGTCTTTCCAGCTGTTGCAGGTGTCTTGTAAGGTACATCCCAAATGAGGCGTTGTATTCTATAATGGGTCTAATAAGTGATGAGTAGAGAGGCACAATAACCTCCTCTGTTCTGGATGAGAACCCTTTTGAGATTAGGTGGGTCACGTAGAAGGATTTTCTAACCACCTTGGCAATATGATTATCAAAGGAGAGATTGCCATCTACTTGGGTCCCTAGATCCCTTATTACATTTTCTGTATTTAGGGGACTACCACCTATGTGGTAGTTCGCAGGTACTTTGTTTTTTCCAAAGGGGATGACTATGCACTTTTTGTCATTCAGCTTGAGGCTATGATTGTGACACCAGGTATCCTTCTCAGTGAGACCCTTCTGGAGGGTGTCTGTATCAGCTGGAGAATCAATTATGGCCCCTACTTTTCAGTCGTCTGCGAACTTGGCCAGCCAAAGTTCTCCTGTGCTTGCCTGTACCTCTAAGAAGTATATACCGAACAGGAGGGGTCCTAGGACTGAGCCCTGGCGGACGCCACTTGTAACCGGTTTAGAGTCGGACCTAGAGTCTGCAACTCTCACCGTGTGGGTTCTGTCCGTGAGCCAATTTGCAACTCATCTCGTGACATAGGGGTTAATGTTCAGGTTGGTGAGTTTGTCTTTAATACCAGAATGGGGAATGGTGTTGACAGCCTTTACAAGGTCTAGGTAGGCTGTGTGGACCTCCTTACCCTCATCTAATGCCTTTGTAACGGTCTCAAAGAAGTCCACCAGGTTTAGGAGGCATGATCTGCCCTTAACAAAGCCAAACTGGGTGGGGTACAAAGTTTGGAGGTTTCCAATGTCTTTGTTAATGAGTTCCATAATGATGCGCTCCATAGCCTTGCAGACCAGGCTAGTCAGGCTTATAGGGCGATAGTTCCTGGGGTCCGTTGTGGCGCCACCTCTGTGGAGTGGGATAACTGTTGCTGTGCACCACTCTGTGGGTATGTAGCCTGTAGAGAGGCTGAGTTTGAAAAGTGTGTTTAGGTGAGGGGTTAGTTCATTTTGGAGCTCTTGTAAGACACAGCATGGGACACCGTCCGGTCCCATTGAGGCTGTGTTTTTGGCTTTGGATAGGGCTGTTTTAACCTGTGTCGGTGATTGTCGGGGCCTTACATTCTTCTGGTATGATTATGGGCTCTTTAGGAGGTGAGAGGGGTGTGAAGTTTGCACTGAACCTGTCTGTCAAAATGTTGGCAATATCAGTCGGTTCAGTGTATTTTGTGCTATCTGCACCAACTCAGAGCAGATCTGAGAGTTTCCACTTAGGTTCTTGACATAGCTAAAGAACGCTTTGTGGTTATTTTTGGAGTCCTTGGCAATTTTTCTTTCGAAGCTAGCCTTGGATGATTTAATGAGGGATCGTAGTTTCTTGCTGATACTGATCAGGGATGTCTTTCCTTCTAGGGATTTTGCTCTTATCTGTACTAGTTTCCTCCTTCTATTGTAGAGTCTGTTTATGGCAGGTGTCCACCAGACTGGTTTCCTTTTCTTGGGGGAGTGAGTCTTGGCTTTACTTAGGATAGCACAATCTATGCATTCCTGCAGATGACCATAGAGTGCCTTTGTATAGGCTTCAGCAGCTTGGACAGGATTGTCCATTGGCATGGAGGCTGTGAACCTTTCCACCTCAGTCTTCAGCAACGTGAAGTTTGCTTTTGAAAATTTTTTCACGATGATTTCCTTGATTGGGGATGGGGGTCATTCACAGACAAAAAGATATACGTTTACTTTCCTCACCCAACAGAGAATCACCAGCGGTGCTTTAGTTTATGCAGGATTGAAATATTTTCAGAAAAAAGACAAAGCGCCAGAAATTCACTGTATTTTTAAGTAAAACTCAAGAAACAACTTAAACAATGGAAAATGTGAAATGTACAGCCTAGATATTAAGAGTTTGTCTCTCACATAGAACAAAAACACCAGGCCAAGTTTAACTTAAGCACTACTAGAAAGAAAAGGAACCAGGATCAGACAAGGAAAAGTGACCAACAAATACACCTTGACAGAGGAATTTGAAAGGCCTCTGGATAGTGAGTTAGTTGAAAAGTTTCAAGATTGGAGTGCATTATACTTCCAGTCTTTTCTGAGTAAATCCCGTCTGTGGTGAAGCTTGTAGCAATTGCCGTTAGCTAAAAGGGAGGAAACAAAAGGGAGTTACCACCACAATTTGTGGAGACTGTCTAGATCTGTAGAAGAACCCTGGATATCAATGCAAAGAGTGGAAAAGCATACAAGAACATTCCCTTTCATGGGAAAGAAAAATCATCTTTCTTCTGGACCAGTTTGTGTAAGTAGTCCTGGAGCAGAATTTTTAGTTGTCTGTTTTAAATGGAGGCAAACAGATCTACTTCAGGTATTCTCCACAGTCAAATCAATTCTTGGAAGACCATAGATTGAAGTTTCCAATTGTGGGTGCCTGTTCTGATCCTGCTGAGCTTTGTCTGCAGTGAAATTCTGTTTTGATGGTATGTATGAAGTCTGAAGGGCCAAAATGAACTTAGCTACTACTTTCCCCATTATCACAAGTCTGCAAAGAGGGTAAAAATCTTGGACCCCCTTGTTTATTTACCACATTACTGGGGAGTAGTTTGTGTACACTTGCAAAGGTGCTGGAGACCTAAGATGATTCACTGCCTTGAAAATATTGACAACTGCCAACATCTCCCTGATATTTCAGTACGTCTGTCTACAGCATCCTACAGATCTTGCACTTTTAACCCTTGTGAAAATGCTTTTCACACCACAAGATATGAAGAGCCTGTGGTGACTGATTGGGGGGCTATCTGAGCTACCCATAATCCAAACTCCATCTTCACAAAAACCAGGATTAGGATCTGAAAGGGCAAGAGATATAGATGACAAGTTCCGACTGATCTGAGGTACCACTGTATTTTCCTCATATGTATTCTGGCAAGGGGAAGCATGAGAATCATGGATACCATGTACAACAGAATCCCAAACTGTTGAAAGAGATCTACATTGCTAGGAGGAAGAAAGACTCTTCCCAAAGCAGAGACCAACAAACATCCCTGGAAAATCAATCTGTGAGAAGGGATGACAGAAGTCTTCTGAAAGTTGATTTGAAACCCCAGACTAAGTAGAAATTCCAGAACAGTTACTAAAGGCTCGACAGCTGGACAAAGTCTGCAAACATAAGACAACTGCCCAACTATGAGCAATACGAGTGTCATGAATTCTGCAGCAAGCAATGACTGGAGCTAGGCATTTTGTGAATACCATTGGTGCAGTGTACAGTCCAAAAGGAAAAACAGAACTGATAATGTAAGCCAGATACAACAAATCTTTAGAAATGTCTGAAATGCTTGGCAATAAGAATGTGATGACAGGTGTCCTTTAAATCTGCTTCACCAAGAAAGCTACAAACAGAATTAGAGGTACACAAAACTGAAGAGATAACATACATTGAATTTCAAAATCTTGACGAAAAGGAAGCTCTACCACAGGACCCCATGACACTTTTGATTTGGGAACTAAGAAAATTCTTGAATAAAAAACCTTTGCCTCAGAAATTGGGAGGCACATGTTCTGTAACTCCCAGGGACAGCAGGTGGTTCAAAATGGGAGGAAAATGAGAGATCTGGTTCTCTGGACAAGAGGGAATCCCCAGGCAAGGTGGGAGGGATTCCCATTGCCAAGTACACCCCTTCTGGATTACATTCAGAATCCACCACTTTGAAACAATCTGATGCCATAAGCAAAGATTAAGTTTCAGAGACATGGAAAGATTGCCTAGGTGGGAAGGAGGAAAAACATGAACAGGCAGATAGGAGGACTTTAATCGATTTTAGGGGATTTTCCTTTCTTTTTTGGCCTTTTCCATTGCTTTTTAAAACACAGACTGCCGGCTCCTTGCTGCTTAAAGTTCTTACAACAACAATGTTGTAACTCAACAACACTTGCAGAGTGAAAATTAGTATTTGATTTGAAAAGGGAGGACTGAAAAATATGAGTCACTCCTTAAATCAGTTTTCCACTGTCATCATACTTCTTAGGACCTCTGCTGCAGAAGGGCAAAACTAAGCCTCTTTATCTAAGTAGAATTCAATATCGCAGATTTAGCATCATCGGAGAGACTTTGAGAATGAAGCCAAGAAAGTCACCTCAAAACTGCTCCAGAAGCAGCTGCTCTACAGGAATCAGCAGCATCATAAGCACATTTTAAAATATGCTTAGTCACATGAGAAACAGCTATCACATAAACATTTAATGAATCCTTCACCTCAGAAGATGAATTCACCATTAACTTCTGCAAATTCTCAAAAAGGCAAAAATAAAAACTTTAACATATGAGCTTGAACGTTTAGAATTCTGAAAGTTGAAGTATAGAAGAGTACATTTTCATCTCAAATGAATCCACTGATCATCCATCCTTGTCAGAGAGAACAGTGTTCTTAGCTGTAATCTGTTTAGCAGAAGCAGGTTTGAATAGAGAAATAACTGCTGGGTCTGCTTTAGGATTGGAAAACAAGTACTTGATTGTCTGGGGTACCATGTATAACTTGCCAAACCTTTTAGTTCCAGGAAGCTGACCATCAGGTAAGCTTGAAACAGTGAGAAAAGCATTCTCTTAAAGCAGCCAAGAAAGGATGGCTAGCTACAGCTTTAAGGCATCTCTAATTGTATCAGATATAATACATTTTTTTGCCACAGAAGCCCATTTCCACTGAAATTTTTTTTTTCAATTAATATAAAGTATCAATAAAAAAATCTCTTTAGCAGGGAAGGAATACTTTCCTCAGAATCAGATTGCTCAGACTGAGAAGAAATTTGTAAAGGAAAACAATCCTCCTGCAATTCCTGCTCTTCTAATCAAAAATCACAGTCATAACTAGAAGTAATTGTTTTTCCTTTCTTGCATGATGAAACGGAATGCAAAGAAAAAGCAGTAATAAGTCTCCAGGCAAATCCTAAAAAATCTGCTCTATCCACAGAAACAGGAACTTGACAATTAAAATTCTTCTCACTAAGCACTCCGTGAGAATGAATGACTCAGGCACTCTGATCCCAGCTTCCACATCCCTTTCCTGGCCAAGTGAAGAATATTTGCTCCTTCCCATACACTGAGAAAAGTCTGTTCTCTTGCCCAAGGGTTTCATTACAGCCAGAGGATGTGGCTGCCTCCCAGTCTTTGGTGGCCAAACAAGCTACATGAAGAGGACTGGCCACAGCAGAGTCATCCACTCGCTGCTGAGGCAGAATAGTAGCCAACCTGACACTAACACTCCCTTATACTTTTTTTCATTTTGTGGGCAGGGGAAGGTACTACACCAACAAGACCAGTGGCTGCTCCATAGGTAAGCCAAAGACAAGATGTCAAAGGCAGGGAATGGAGCCTGGACGATTTGGTAAAGTACAAGGCAGACAAAGAACAGTTGTGTAAAATCTTACCATAACAGTAGATGTCCTTCTCTTCACTGTTGCAATATTCTTTACCTAAGGGATCTCCTATCAATAGTAGCCCAATGTCTGGCCAGTACTCCAAAGCCTTTTAGTTCTTATAGGCACTGTACATTGCATGTATGCACTCCACTCTGTGCAAGGCATAGGGCATAAAGGTGATGTATGGACACACACACACACACACATTCAGAACTGAAAAGCCCCAGGAGGAACAGAATGCCCTTAGGGAGAATGAGAACATATGCATCCAGAAAGAGAAAACGGAAGACAATGACTAAGGACCCCTTGGCTAGCAGAGTAAGAAAACTACATGGCAAAAGCAAAAACACAGGGGGTAGGGGGGAGAGAGTGAATACTGCAACAGGTAAGAAAAGGATTTCTGCTGTTATGGTAAGATTTTTAAACAACTGTGCTATGTCCTTCCATGTCACTGTTGCAGTATTCTTTACCCAAGGGAGAGTACAAGAGCTCAAGAGGAAGCCCGGGAGGAGGAAGGCACAGAAGAACTTTCTACAAATCCATGCAGGACAGCCCTGGCAAGGCCAGCTCTTGCTCTGGAAACAACATCCAACATGTAATGTTCAGTGAAGGTATGAACAGAAGACCAAGTAGCAGCCTCAAGGATGGAATTGGTATCTGCATTTAAAAAAGGCACCAGAAAAAGCAACAGCTCTGGTAGAATGAGCCTTTATAGAAGAGGAAAGACATTTACCATGAAAGGAACAAAAAGCAATAGCCTTAGAAATACAGGAGGAGATGGTTTGTTTAGAAACTGCCAAACTCAAAGACCTGGGATGAAAGGAAAAGTGGCTCAGATATGCAAACAGCCTTAGTCTTATCCAAATAATATCTAAGCAGCCTATGCAAATCCAAGGTATGAAGAACCTTCTCACTACTGTGGAGAAGTAAAAAAGGAGGACAATTAATAGACTGATTAAGAAACAACTCATTGTACTAATCCTTCTTTTTTTGCCCAAGGTGGTCATTGAGATGCCCTGTCTCTCTGGAACACTAAGAAAAGAGGAATAGCCATGAGCACCTGAAGTTCAAACACCCTTTTGGCTGAAGTGAGAGACAGAACAGTAGTCTTCCAAGTAAAATGTTGTAAGGAAGATTGAGAAGCAGGCTCAAAAGGAGCCTGAGTCAATTCTTCAAGTAGAAAACTCAGGTCCCAGGAAGGCAGAATAGGCTTTCCTGGGAGGTTTGATATGAAGGACACCTTTAAGAAATTGCTTGACCGCAAATCTAGAGGTGAGTGGAAGAGTCAAGGGCAGACAAGCAGAAACTGCTGACAGATGAGCTTTAACTAAAGAACATGCCAACCCAGCATGGAGCAGATCGCACAAATAAGAGAAAAAGAGGAACCTCCAGGGGATCCTGATGAGAAGATAGGCACCCGACAGAAAATCGCTTCTATTTGGACATATATGATGATTTCCTGGTAGTGGGTTTCCTGGCCTCCTGCAGAACTTGAAGCATATCCTCAGAAAAGAGTTGTCTGAAACAGATCAAAACCCTATCAAACACAGCATCAGTTGAAGAGTGGACAAGAAAGGATGCATAAGAGCTCCCTTGTCTTGTGTGAGATGATCTACCCAGTGAGGTAACTTGTGATTGCCCATAGCCAAATGATAAAGAAGGGGGGCCAATGCTGTCTGGGCCAAAAGGGAGTCAATAGCAAGACTTTGGGAGAGTCCTGCCTGATCTTGCGCAAGATTTGTGACAATGCAGAAAGGGGAGGGAATTCATTCAAAAACATCCTTTTCCAAGGAAAAGACAGGGTGTCCACTTTCCAAGCCACATGAATTGGGACTCTGGAATAGAATGGAGTAAGTTGTCTGTTCAGAGGGGAGGCAAAATGATCTACTTGTTTAATACCTCACTGATGGACAATGTCCAGGAACACATCTCTGTGAAGCATGTATTCATTGAGCTTGTGTGCTGGATGTGCTCAGAGTCTGCCACTAGATTGTGCTCTGAAGGAATATAAACTGCCTGAAGAGTCACTTGATACTGGGCAGCTAGATCACCACTAGAAAGCAGTAAACCACAGAATAAAACAACCAGAAGGATGTGAACAATCCAAAAGACACCAAAGTTTATTGACAAAATGTTAAACGCTTTCCTCTCTACTACACAGACTTCCTCAGAACAAAGAAAAATCACAGTCACCCACCCATATTTAATACCCCCTTAATTAATCAAGGATATGTGATCAGTAAAATTTAAAGCAATACTCACAAAAATTGTACTAATGTTAAAAACTTAAAACACATTTAAAAACATTTCCAATAAATGTAAACACTCTATGTTAAACAAAACTCCATCACTGAACAGTTGTACATATATATTTGTCTTAACTTTTACCACTTAAACTATCCCGAAATTTGATCGAGTTTTAAAACACTGGCTATACTAATAGTCCCAATAATACCTGGATATCGAGAGGCGTTCATAAGCAACTGCCATCTCAATTCCATTAAGTCTAAATGTAAATCTAAAATACCCCCTTTTTCATCTTCCATTAACTGCTGTAAAACCAAGAATTTGAAATGATGTTTGATCTTCTTTTATGTGCCTAAATAAAGCACTTGTTAACCTACAATATCTAATGTCCCCTAAGTGTTCACCTATTCTTATTTTTAATTTCCTACAAGTTTTCCCTATAAAGAAAATGGAACATTCTAGACACTTAGCCATATATATGACTATATTGCTGTTACAATTATAATGGCCTCTGATGTTCAATGTTTGACTATTTACCCTAAATGACCCTCAGTTTCCATTAAATGTTGACAAGGATTACATTTAAAATTCTCCACTTTTCTGTTGGTCTTGAAAGTGGGTCTTATTCCCTCCAAAATGTTCTTGATGCATTTATCTCTCCTAAACACATTTTGGGTTCTTCCCTACCTTTGAATCTACACTGGCATCAAACTGCAGAATATCCCAATTATCATTTATCACCCCAGTAATGGAATTGGCCATCCCATTGTATGTTAGTACAAGGGATAAACTGTACTGACCACCTTCCTTCATAAATCTATCACTCCTTGTGAAATCATGACCCAAAATAGGTCTATAAAGCCCTGGACTACGTTTGTAAATAACCTCTTTGGTGAGGTCCTCAAGCAACCTGTCTGGATATCCCCTTTGCTTAAACATATGCATAATAAAATCCAACTCTGCTAGAAAGTCAACATCAGAACTAACCATCCTGGCTACTTGTATCAGCCGCCCTTTTACCACTCCTTTCTTTTGATGGTCTGGATGGCAGCTCCCATAATCCAGATAAAAGTTAGAAAAAGTTGACTTCTATGAATTTTGGTAACAAAACCCAGTTGGGTATGATCATTTACCAATTCAACATCTAGGTATACAATTCTGTCCCTATTAAATTCATGTATGAATTAAAAATTCCACAGTTTCATTAAGATATGAAATAAAATCTTTCAAACTGTCCTCTGTACCTTTCCAAATCAGGAACAAATCATCCAAAAATGAGTATAGTGAACAATGTTGCCACTATACTGACTATTGAATACAAAACTCCTGTTCCCAGTAGGACATAATGAGATTGGCAAAAATGGTGGCACAAGCGGTCCCCATTGCCACACCTTTGCCTTGTTTGCAATAAAACCCCTCAAACCAAATATAGTTATTCTTCAAAATTAACTCCATAAGTACACTGATTTTATTGATTTCATCTTGATCAAACATTTTGGTCTTGTGGAGCTGTTGCTCTAACCAATTAATCCCAATATCTTGGGGAATAACTGTGAACAAGTTTACTACATCAATCGCAACCATTATCATGTCCTTTGATAGTACAATCCCATTTAACTTGTTAATAATCTGCCAAGAATCGTTACTAATATAATCAAAAAAGGCAAAGTTTTTTGAATTAAATGGTCTAAATATTTGGCAATAAAATACGTTTTACATCTTTTACTGTCCACAATTGGCCTAAATTGTGGGTTAATGAGCCCTTTGTGTATTTTGGGGATGCCAAAAATGTTTGGCACCCTGGGAAATTAATTTCTAAAAAAATGATATTCATCTACATCAATTTGGCCTTGATATACCATGTCGTCAAGTCAATTCTCCTATATGCCACCTTGATCTCATTGAGAGAACTTTCCTCATATGCATAGTCCATTAATATATTACTCATACCATCTAGGTAATCTCCCCTATACATACCTACCACCCCACTTCCCTTGTCAGGTTTCATGAATCTGATACTGGGGTCTTTGATCAACTCAAACATAAGCTGTTTCTCTTCCTCAGTCAAATTTGAAAAATCAGCCTTTCTATTATACATATACTTTTTTCTTATTTCTTTTTCACACATTTTTTCAAAAAGTTCAACAATTTTATTTAAAGGAGGATTAAACGTGCTAGGTTTTTGCATCTTTCACTAGACTGATGCTCCACATTTTTATCACGACCAAACCAAACTTTCAAATTTAGTTTTCTAATATATTTCTTTAAATCTATAAGGGACTCTACCAAACTCCCATTTCTACATGGAACAAACGTGAAACCCTTCACTAAAAAATCCGTATGTTTCTCATTTATGTCCATTCTAAAGTAACTGTAAATGTCTAGAATGTCCCATTTTCTACATAGGGAAAACTTGTAGGAAATTAAAAATAAGAATAGGTGAACACTTAGTCAAGTCAAATTTTATTTATATAGCACCTTACAGACATAAAAATGCCAAAGTACTTCACAAAATACAATAAATACAACATTAAACATAAGCAATCATCCCAGGATGATCCCATCCCAGGATCCTTAGGAGACATTAGACATTGTAGGTTAACGAGTTCTTTATTTAAGCACATAAAAGAAAATCAAACGCATCATTTCAAATTCTTGGTTTTACAGCAGTTAATGGAAGATGAAAAAGGGGGTAGTTTAGATTTACATTTAGACTTAATTGAATTGAGATGGCAATTGTTTATGAACGCCTCTCGATATTCAGGCATTAATGAGACTATTAGTATAGCCAGTGATTTAAAACTCGATCAAATTTCAGGATAGTTTAAGTGGTAAAAGTTAAGACAAATATATATGTACAACTATTCAGTAATGGAGTTTTGTTTAACATAGTGTGTTTAAATTTATTTGAAATGTTTTTAAATGTGTTTTAAGTTTTTAACATTAGTACAATTTTTGAGAGTATTGCTTTAAATTTTAATGATCACATATACTTGATTAATTAAGGGGGTATTAAATATGGTTGGGTGACTGATTTTTCTTTGTTCTGAGGAAGTCTCTGTAGTAGAGAGGAAAGCGCTTAACATTTCGTCAATAAACTTTGGTGTCCTTAGGATTGTTCACATCCTTCTGGTTGTTTTATACTGGACAGCTAGATCCCAGACCTGAACAGCTAGTCTGCAAAGAAGCTAGGTCCTTGTGCCCCTTTGTTTTTTGAGATACCACATCACTGTGGTATTGTCTGTGAAAAAGGGCCTGAGATGAAAGAGGGGATGAAAAGCCCTCATCTGATTTATACTGATGTGAACTGGCTTCTGATGGTCCAGAGGGTGGCAGCGTTGAAGCCACTCTGACTTGAGGTACCACTGAAGCTTCCACATGTGGAGTCTGGAAAGACAGAGAATAGGAATGGTGGAAGCAATGAACCCAAACATCCTGAGGAAGAAGGGACTAGAAAAAGGCAATTAGAGAGACCGGTTTGGGCGCAGGCAGAGATGCCAGCTTGGGAACCGCCTGAAGTCTGCAGCCCAGGAAAATATGATCATGATAAGGCATCAGAATTGATTTCTGAAAGTTTACAGTGAACCCCAGACTATGTAACAGGGAATTAGTAAATCTGAGATCCTGAAGCAGAGAGGTGGGGGAAGGAGCTTGAATAAGCAGATTGTCTAGATGGGGAATGATCCGAATACCTTGAACCCTGCAAAATGCAATGAAAGGAGTGAGGTATTTGGTGAATACCCTTGGGGGTATGTAGAGAGGTCAAAGGGCAAAGCAGAGAATTAAAAATGCAAGGAAGAGACAGAGAAATGTAAACATTTCTTGAAGAGGGAATGGATGGGGATGTGAAGGTATGCATCCTTGAGATCCAGAGATACCAGAAAGACATGGGGTAGAACAGGAGGAAATAATATCTGCAGAGATAACATCTGAAAGGAAGGAATCTTGATGAAAGTGTTCAGGCTGGAAAGATCCAGAAATGGTCTCCATTTGCCCTCCATATGTGGGACAAAAACCTCCAACATTGTGGCAGGAGGCACAACTTGAATGGTTCCCAGAGTCAAAAAAGAATGAAAAACCTCCAGGAAACGACAGAGCTGTTCCTGAAAAGGAAGGAAAGGACTTCAAAATCACAAAATATCACCTGACGGACAATGGACAGAACCCAAGAATCTGAAGTGATCTGTAGCCAATTTGGAAGAGACAAGGGAACTGTCAGAGGGAAGGAGGAAACAAACTGCCAGAAAGAAGCCAGATTATCCTGGAAAGCAGCTTTCTGGGATGTGAAGTCTGAGCAGACTTAGCAGAAGGCACACTCCTAGAAAACTTCTTGTCTGGGGGGGGGGGTGACATTGCCTAAGAACAGATGAAGGTTTAGAGGGATAAATCCTCTGAAATTTGGGAATAGGAGAAACAAAAAAAGTTTCACTTTCTGTAAGGTTTTACCCTTGCACTGGAATAGTTCAGCAGCACATCCAAAAAGATTTTTATTATTCAAAGGAGCATCCAAATGTTTGGCCTTAATGTCACTGGACAAATCCTGAAGATGAAGCCAAGAATAACACCTCATAACTGAACCAAAGGAAGCAGGAGGCATCAACTGCATCACAGCTACATTTAACTGAGTGGCAGGCAACCTGAGAAGTATAGCCAGAAGAAAAGGGATGAAGCCTTCCCCTCAGAGTCAGTAAGGTCAGAAACCACCATAGAAACCTGTGAAAGGAGGTCTAAAACAAACCTGGTCATACGAGTCTGGTAGCTGCCCGGCCTTTCCATAGCCTTACTATTCTTATCAGAATGCAAAGGAGAACTGCTTGGGTGGCTTTTCAGGGGAAACTGACACTTACAGAAGGTTC
The DNA here is from genome assembly GCF_019279795.1 of Protopterus annectens. Classification (NCBI taxonomy): domain Eukaryota; kingdom Metazoa; phylum Chordata; order Ceratodontiformes; family Protopteridae; genus Protopterus; species Protopterus annectens. Next base: position 241,927,812 of record NC_056731.1, on the reverse strand, counting down.
AGCAGAAGGGCATTTATAAAGAAATTTGCACTTATCAGGCACTTTACAGAATCTACCTGGCTTCTTAAGTGTAGGAGGCTGAGTGTCAGGGGCTTCAGATGTTGCTGAAAAGTACCCAGAAGGGCAACCAGAACAGAAAGAACAGCAGATGGCTTAGGAGACCATCTGTAGGAACTAAAAATATTTTTTCTGAGACTTGAGAACAATTCCACTTAAAATAATCCATCATACAGACAATGGAATCCCCAAAGGAGAGTTCCTCCAGGGGGGATCTGGACTTAAGGAGTCCTCCTCCTCCTCTGAACTGTAGTCCAAGGGGGAAGGGATTTAGGAAGAGTAAGCCAAAGATTCTTCTCTTGCATCCAGGTCCTCATACGAGGAATCCAATTCCCTAAGTATCTTGAGTGGAGTTAAAGACTAGGGAAGAGCAGGCACAGAGACACCCTAAGGAGGCTTCAAGGTCATCAAAGCATTAAATAAACTCTGGGTGAAATCCTGCCATTCACGTTGGGGATCCTTAGAATAAACATGCTTTGTTTTTTGTTTCTTCATCTGTGGGAGATCCACACAAAACATCCTCGGAGGGTCAGACTCTTAGCAACACAATAATGGTTGTAGAAATCTCCTCCCCAAGATCTGAGGAATCCTCCTTGGCCCTTCAGACATAATCAGGTGAAGTTTCCCCTCAACGTCAGGTACAGATGTTTGAAAAGCCTCCTAGGACATACAAGAAGACAGATCCATGCTGACCTTCAGACGGTGTTGAGGCAGACTAATCCGAAGCAACCAACAGATGGTTCTCTGGGCTTTCACCAGCCTTGATAGAGACGTCTGAGGGAAGATGGACTGCAGCAGGATCAGACCTAACTTTTTTGGTTGTCTTTTTGGCAGATGGCTGGCCCTCAGGATAGAAGGATTCCTGCATAGCACCCTTACCTGACAACTTAAGACACAGTTTCTCCAGGTATATGGACAAGGAGAGACGACTATGTAGGGTCTTGGACATAAACACCTGACAGACAGAGCACATACAGAACAGGCACTGGTTGTGACCGTCTTTATGGGGAATCTGCCTCCCACACTGACATTTTCCCTCTCTGGATGACGTGAACAAAGTAAGCACAAAAACCAGAGGAAGAGAAGAAAGACCAATGGGCCACTTATCTGAAAACACAGCTTGGTAACCAGCACAGTGGAAGGGCATTCAGATAGACGTTCAACAATGGCATTAGGACTGGTGGCAAAGAAGTTCTGAATGTGTGCATCCATATGCCATCTTTATACCCTAAGCCTTGCACCAGAAGCATTCACGTGACATATCACACCTATAAACACTAAAGGATTTGGTATACTGGCAGGACATTAGGCTATCCTTGGCAGGAGATCCCTTAGGTAAAGAATCCTGAAACAGTAATATGGAAGGACATCAAGTGATTCTCGGGTAGGTAAACCACTGACAGTTCTCCATAAACACAGTATGCTGTCCCACACACATAAAATTTTACTCTCTCAAGTAACTTTTCATTGCAGACAGTTCACAAAAGCACAGCTCCCTTGCAAATGTAATGACAGTCTGAACACGTTTAGTTTCCTAGCTAAAAACAATAATTTTTAACAGAAGCACGCTTATTTTCTTCATAGGAATAAAAGTTAGCTATTAGACTCTCCCAACAGGTGCTTATCTGCGCTCAGTTCTTGAGTATCGCTAGGAGATCAACAGTTTAACGGGATCTGCCAAAGCACTGCTTTCTTCAATGGCACAAAAGCTCTGAAGCTTTTACACTCCAACTGTTCTTTTATGGAACTCTGCTTGAGCTCCTGAGAGTTAGAATGCATGGACAGAGCCATTACCCTTTGTGAAGCTGGATGGTTTGCAGTGGAGTAGAACCTATATAGCTTAGACTACTGAAACAGCCATCTAAGTTTGTACATCCAGACTTACACCCTCAAAAGCAAAGACAGGAAACCATTTGTTCTGAGAACATGTAAAAGGGCATTCTTGAAAATAATACCCTCTGCACAGAATGATATTCCAGAGAGTATTATGGACCTTAAAAATTTACTGTACAGGCAGTCCTCGGGTTAAGGATGAGATCCGTTTTTCAGTCTGTCCTTAAGTTAAATTTGTATGAAAGTCAAAACACATACATATGGTTCTTTTTAAATCTCACTTAATCAAATGTTTGCATCAGTCTAGTATTTATTTTACTTTGCTTTGCATATAAAAAAATTTAGAAACACTTCCAAACAAAAAAACTGTTAAATATAATACTGTATACTGTTGCTATGCTTATAAGCCGTGGTGGTACAGCGGTAGCATTGTTGCCTCATAACAAGAGGTTCTCCTGTTCGATTCTCAGCTGGAGTGCCTTCTGTGTGGAGTCTGCATGTCCTCCCCGCGATAGAGTGGCCTCTGGAAGACATGCGTGAATGGGCGTGCCTTCGCTGAAGGTTGGGCGTCGGGCTGGCAACTCGGCACCATAAAAATATACTGCCAATCATTAGGGGACTGGAGTTCTGCTGTGGTGACCCCTAACCGGGAAAAGCCGAAAAGACAAACAATACTGTTGCTATGCTTCCTTACTTCATATGAGCTATGCTTCCTTATTTCCTACCAACAAAGCTGGTTTAAGACATCTTGTTATTATATGCAGTGTTTATGAGGACTTTTTCTCACACAAACACACAAAGACAAAGACACACAAACACACAAAACCTCTTTCAACTGTGCAGATTTTCGAAGAATGTCCAGATTTTTGCCCCATGGTTTTGGTCCATTTTTCATAAAATTATGGTTGTTTAGCAAAAGTAGTGGCAAATCATTACTGAAGTTAGAAAATAATGACAGACATTTGAGTTTCAGAATTCATACCCTTCAGAAAATTCATGCTAATGCAAAACCTGTTATTCTATCAACTTTCTAAGTTTGTAAAAGCAATATTTATTAAAATTGCCCCTATTTTTGGGCATTTGTCCCACTTTTATTTATGGCTTTGTCCAGATTTCTTGCTCTAAGAGCTTTAAAGGTATGAGACACGCACACACACACACACACACACACACACACACACACACACTCAGTCTTAACAAGTCTTAACCCTGCTTTACCTATACCATAACTAACCCACTCCCCTTATGCAACCACCCACCTCTTAACTGGTTGCTAAGGGATTGGGCCCTCGCTCTCATGTTTCAGTCTCTCTCTCATACACACAGTCTCGTCCTCATTCATACCTGCATTCACTCGCACATCGCTCTCACTCTACCAGTTTCTCATACATGCAGTCACTTCCTCATTCATACCTGCATTCACTCACACATCGCTCTCACTCTTCAGATCTCTCTCACACACACACAGATTTGGGCAGCTTTAATAATTTTATTTTATTACATTATTTCTGACATTGCGGCAGCCCATTCGTATCTATGGGTTGTCCGCATGTCTGATGTTCATAACCCGGGGACTGCCTGTATTTCAAACAATCACTCAGTGAACATAAGAACATACAGCACATGTAAATGTTCTTTTAAGAATACTGGCTAATGGCAGCATACTTTATCCCTTGCATGCTGTAAACTTAGCATTCTAAGCATTTGTTTTTTGCTGCTGATTTCATAACAGAATAGGAGGGACTGAGACTCGGCTCCTTCACAGTACTGTCCAACTTTCAAATTTTGCTCCAATTGTATAGTTTGCATCAGATATTGCTTTAGCGACCACTGTAATCAACTCCAGGGTGCACTGTCTTACCTGTACTTAACCAAGAAAAGTCTGCACATCTACTTAGTAATAGCTGGACTAAAATTTTAACCAATTTATTTTACCATTTTTCTTTTTTTTCCCCCTTTGTTGCCTCAGTTAGCCTCACTAGGCAAGTAGCCTCTTTTCAGGGGAGACCTGAGGTGGTACCTATATTACTAGGTGAAATTTGGTCCAGACACTGTAGAACTTCCCTGTTCTTTATTAAAGTATAGGTGTACTTAATACTTTGTAAATCTTCTTTTGCAGCTTAGATTTTAGCGTAACAATGCAAAACTGATGTACTTGTCTGTTGCTGTTTACACTGCACTTTACATAATATGCATATAATCTAGTTCTTGTTTCTAATTTTCCTCAACAAAGCCCACGTCATGGCTGAAAAGGATCTTTGGACCGGTTCACTTACCAAGTGAAGCATGAAAAAATAAAGTGAAGATGACAGGCCATGATCAGTCAGATGTATTGTTATAAGTATATTTGTTCTCCTGGAAGGTTTCACGAAGGTATACTTCTCATGACTGTGACCATGAAGGCACACTGAAACATACAAATCAAACCCATTTTACAAAATCTTGCAAATGTATTCACTGAATCCCATGTCACGGCAAAACAAATAAAATCTACAGATACGTCTCTGAAAAAGTACTTCAAAGATGGCGACTGTTATGGTTTAAATGTGTGGTAGGTGTGGCTAGGCAAAGCTTTGCTGTACTTTACATAAAATTTGATACAGACAGAGCCACCTGGACAAAGTTATCCTGGATACACTGGAACCCAATTTGTGAGAAGCAACAGAGACATGCAACTGAGGATCCTTTCTTATAGATTTGTCTCCGTCCTCACAAGGCCTGAGCAGTCTGTATATGTTCATACAGTAAGGGTGGTACAAATCTGTTGGAGCAATTTGTGAAGAGTGCAGGCACATGTACGGTTTGATTCAAAATTGTTTCTGTGGCTAGCTTTGACACAAAGGGTTTGCTCCGAAAGATACATTCATTATAAAACATCAAGTAAGAGAGTACAACTACAAGGCCTGCAATTCCAACATTCTTCTTGCTAAAGTTCAGGCTAAAAAAAGTACTCTGGAACAAATACTTAGATCAACTTTAAAGGCAGAACTGAAAGGTAATGAAGACAGTTTTTCCTATAATAAAGTTCAAATTTCCAGGGAGATAAGGTTTTCTAAATGGACGCCTTATTTGGAATGCAACCTCAAGAAAGACTTTACAGACTTTTAAAGAAGCAAAATAACTGTGAAATCCTTGGTGGAGCTTGTAAATTACAGCAAAGTGAACTTTAACAGAAGAGACTCTGAGGCCTGTGTTGAAAATCTGGGAAAAATATCTAAAATAATTGGCAGAGACACTGAAAACAATCTACTCCATTACACACAAAAACACACAGAAAAAACTATTTGCTTTTATATTTTTTTTCTTTGTGTTAGTTCTCAGCAGAAGTGAGGATCTTGAAGACCCTAGGAGGCCATGCACCATCCTTGACCATTAATGTAAGTGCAGTAGGCATGCCATTAGGAGAAGGGAATGAAACTTGCTGGAGGGATGAGTAAAAAAGGTTCTGAAAGACCTCAGTTTTCTCCAGAAGACAGGAAAAAAGCAGAGGGGAACCACAGTTGCTGAGGCCAGAATGGGGCTATAAGAATGATTCTGGGCTTGTTCTGTTCAGCCCTTTGAATTAATTTTAGGATTAAGAAGAAAGGTGTAGAGTAATCTTGCAGGCCAGAACTGAATGAGACCATCTCTGTGCCCCATTCTACTGGAGAAGGAAATAAGTAGTAGAAGTTGCTGCATTTGGTGCTGGTCAGGGATGTAAACAGGTTGAGGCAAGGCTTTCTCCAGCCAGGGAAAAAGTTCGGCACTACTGATAAACTGGGGGATCACACCTGTGATATCAGTAAGCAATGACTGAGCAGCCTATCCACTACCAAATTGGCTTCTCAAGGAAAGTTAATGACTACCAAAAATCGAACGGTTATGTTAGCATTTCATAGGTATAGGCATTATGGTAAAAAAAAAAAAAAAAAAAACACAAATGGTAGGAATGAGTCATAACCTATTTCTTTGTATACCATACTACCACCATGCTGCCTGCATTAATGCCAGTTACCTCATTGGAAAGGGAGTTCTAAAACCTGTACAGTCAGAAGGACCTCCTTCTTCTCCAGAATACCGAAGTGCACACTGCATGTGATTGTGATAAGATACATAAACGGTTTGCACTTAACGTCCTCACCCCTGATCTAAGGCAGAGACAGCTACTATGTAATGACTGCCCATATTGAAACTGGAGGCAAGATTCCAAGTGACTTTCTCTAAGTGCAAGTTTGACCAGATTCCAACAGACTTACTGTGACTTACTCTGATGTACAGTGTACCAGTAAAGCAGGCTTACATCAGTGGCCAGATTCCAAGAGACTTCCTCTTGGTGTAAGTGACCTACTCTGATTTAAGCAGGCTTGCACCAGTGGCCAGATTCCAAAAGGCTTGGTCTGTATACACCAGAGTCAGCCACTTACACCAACAGCACATGCCTAAGATGGACCAGATAAAGATGGAGACTTAAAGACTGAAAAGAACAAGGAATTTCCCAACCTATATGAAGAATCTTCTTCTACTTGGCCAGACAAGGAGTCTTTCTTGGAAGCATCCAAGATCAGCTTGAATAGGTCAACGGCTGTCTGTGCATCAACACAGCAGTAAGTTCTCTTTGTTAAGACATGACAGCTGTGCATAAATTATTGGGAGTGAGCTCATTGTAGCTGGTAATCATCAAAAAAGAAGTTATGTACTCACCATAAAGTTCAGTCTGTGTTGACCATTTTCATTCTTCCTCAATATATGGGTTCGGATCCAGTCCTCAGATCCATCTTGGACACTGTTCCACAGCTTGTGGATAACTACAAGCTCTCAAGCTCCTTCCTTACCAACAATGCCATAGTCCCACTCATTCTGCAGATCTTGTTTGCAGCTTCTTATTGTATGACATAATGAAATTTTAGCTATAATATGTAAAGTCACTATCTGGAGCTCAAACAGAAGGAATTTTGGTTCCTATAACACCCTCCCGCTCTTCCAGAAGTCATCAAAAGAAAACAGGATAGGGGGCTGGAGGAAGGGTAGTTGAGGAAGAATGAAAATGAGCAACACAGATGGAATGTGATGGAGAGTACAACTTATTTGTTTGATGTTGTCAATTTTCATTCATTCCTCAACATATGGGACAGAGTCCCCAGCTACTTGAATACTGGGTGGAGTCTAAGGAAGGATATTCCAGAGTACTGTTGAGCCAAAGGCTGTTCTTACCCTCAAGATCAGATCCAATTTGCAATGAGTTATAAATATATGAGGATTAGCCCAAGTTGCAGCTGTACAAATACAGTCATGGAAGACCTGTAAAAAAAAAAAAAAGCTGATGAAGTTGCCATGGACCTGGTTGAATGAGCTCTTAAAGGCTTTGGCAAGACCAGACCAAACATTTTACAGACAAAGGAAATAAAATTGTTACCCATTTTGATAAGGTTACTTTTTGAAACTGGGTGATCCAGTCTGGTTTTTGAAAAGGATACAAATAATTGATCTGATTTCCTAAATTTTTCCAATCTGTGTGAACAGAAGCATAATTGTGTGTGAGTATCTAATAAGTGCAAAATGTATTTATCTTTGTTTTAAAAAAATTAGAAAGAATACAGGGAGGTTAATAGTTTGACTAATGTTAGATCCTGATACCACATTAGCAAGGAAGGATTGGTTCTTAAGATCACCCTATCCTTATGAAAAATTAAATAGGGAAGCTTACAAGATAAAGCTTGAAATTCTCCTGGCCGATGTTATGGCTATCAGAAATATAGTTTTCCAAGTCAAATATTGCATTTCACATTTTTCAGCTGGTTCAAACGGTCTTTGAGTTAGGGTCTGTAATATTAAATTCCGATCCCAGTGTGGTGTAGGGTTCCTTGAAGGATGGTTTGAGTAGAAAGTTTTCTTTTATAAATGCCTTACAAAGACATGAAGAAGCCAATGCAGAATTATCAACTCCAATATGGAAACTGAAGATGGCAGCTAACAGAACCTTAACCATAGGAATCGCCCCTTCATTAAAAACAGAAGCCAGGAATTCAAGAATTTTAGGTACTGGTGCTTAAAATGGGTCCATATGTCTTGTTGCTGTGCTCAAAGGACAAATCTTTTCTATTTGTTCTTGTAAACTTTTCTAGTTGAAGCTTTGCTGGATGACAAAAGAATGTGGCACAATAGAGAAGAGAGCTTGAGTTGTCTGGTTATCAATGGAATTAGAGAAACCATGCGGTCAACTTTAGGCCCAAGATCTCCAGGTGAGTAATGTCTGTCAGGTGAGACAGGAGGTCTGGAATTGGATCCAGAATCCAAGGTGAGTAAACTATATGAAGACAAAGGAAGGAAAACCAAATTTGTCAAGGCCAGTAATGGGCAATGAGGATGACTTAGTTCTTCAGTTGTGATGCTTTCTATAGGAATTTGGGGATTAAGGTAGTTAGGGGATAAGCATAGAGGAGACCTGGGAGCCAATTATAAGGACAGCATCTCTTGTTGACTCCCCCAGCAGGGGGGATTAGGGCAAAGAATGTGCTGCACTTGTTGTTCAGGGGAGATGCAAATAGGTCGCCCCATTGGCGGAATATTATTTCCACCACTTCTTTGACTGAGTCCACTCATGAGGTAGTAGTATGGACCTGCTCAACTTGTCTGCCATCATGGTGGATTTCACTGGTATGTGCGTTGCTACCAGAAATCGATCATCCACTGACACACTCTCATAGCTTCACAACAAGGGGTAAGATCTGGTTCCTCCTTGTTTGTTGATGTAGCGTACTACAGACATATTGTCCATTTGAATCACAACAGTTCTGGAAGGAGAGAGTGTCTTGGAACACCTGCAACACTAGCAGTACTGCTCTCATTTCCAGTACACTGACATGCAAGTTGGCCTCTTCGGGGGACCAAGTGCCTTGAACAGTCTTCCCCATGAAATGCCCTCCCTACCTGATCTGGAAAGCGTCCGTGGTCACTATGGCCTTGGGTTGAGGGTGGATGAATGGACGACCTAACATTTGACCTGAGTGAATCCACCACCAAAGGTACTTTTTGCAGGCCTGAGTTATACTGAATTTGGTGGACATAGGTTGATGTAAAACGGACCACTGGGTTGCTAATGTCCATTGACGAATTCTCATACAGTATATTGCTAGTGGAACTACAACTTCTGATGCAGGCATCAATCCCAGGGTCTCCAAAATCAGTCGGGCTGACATGAATGAGTTTTGGATTATTCCCTTGACTTGAAAATTAATAGTTTGTACCCTTGACAAGGGGTAAGAGAAGCTGTCATTGGTGTTATATTGAAGAAGGCTCCTATGAATTCAAATGTCTGAGAAGGCTGAAGTTGAGATTTGTTGCGGTTGATTGTAATATCTAGATTGGAACAAATCTGGAGTACGTAATCTTGAGCTGCTATCAGAACATGATTGGCTGAAGCGGTTATGAGCCAGTCATCTAGATACTACTGCCGCCATGCATTTGGTGAACACCCTGGGGGCTGTGCTGAGACCAAAAGGCAGTACTCTGAATTGGTAATGACTGGCTCCCAGCCAGAAGCGCAGATATCTCCTGGACCGTCTGTTCATTTTTTTGTGATAGTTCATATCCTGCAGATATACTGAGCAAATCCAGTCGTCCTTGTACAGAAAGGGCAAAATGGACTAAAGCGTGACCATCCGGAACTTGGTATGGTGACCCGATTTGTTCAGAAAGCCGAGATCTAAAATTGGTCTCCAGTCCCCTATTTTCTTTGGCACTAAAAAGAATCTCGAGTAAGTTCTGGATCTTTTCTGGTCTGGGAGGACCTCTTGGATGACTCTCTTTCTAACAGCTTTTGTATTTGAAGAGCTGTTTTCCTCTGACTGGGTGGAACATCATGAATTTTGTTTACTAACAGAGGGAGTAGGGAAAAGGGAATTATATATCCTCTGGAAATAATCCTCTGCACCCAAGAATCTTTTGTAATGTCCAGACATGCTCTTTGGTGGAGGGATAAATGACCTTTGACTGCCTCTAGAAGTGGGCAATTGGGCCTCCTTTTAGCAGCACTGATGGGATCTGTCAGAGAAAGAATATCTGGACCCCTGGTTCTACGGCCTCTTCTGCCGCATGGGCGGCATCTCCTATACGAGTTCCCCCCTCTGTCCCTGAGGGAACTTTCTCCACATGGATCAAGGAATGGACCCTGGGATTTCCTGTACTACATTCTCCGACCACCTCATTAATTCCTGAAAAAGGTTCTTTGAGGAGTCAAAAAATGTACACCCACTACAGACAGGGTCAAACCATCTTTCTCGCACCTGGAGTATGTGCCTTTCATCTTGGGGATAAATAAAAAACTCAGTCAAAAGGAGCAATGACAATGGATGACTTGAAGGGCTCTGCAAACTCACAAAGGAGGAGTCAGGCATGCCACTTGATGAAAATGTCTGAACTTGCTGCTCTTGAGGCTCCTTCAGCTGCATGTGAAATAACCCTCATGGATGAGTTTTGAAACAGATTTAAAGGTCACCAACTGTGAAGCAATAGAAGACTCGGCCTCAGAAGTACTGGTCCCCGAGACAGAGTTTGAATGTTCCTTAATCAAATCCCTCTGTAATCTGGTGAAGTGTGCCAAATAATTCAGAGACCCAAGTGCAAAGGTCACTGAGGCATACACATGGTTCAAAAATCTGTCCAGTGCCTAGACTCCCTGTTAGGGGGATGAACAGAGGAACTCTGTTCCACAAGCTTTTTCTTGGTGGCTGCAACTATGACCATAGCATCCACTGGTACTCCTTTGTTCCAGAATACCTTTCCCTTTGTTGGTGCCAGGAACCTATCTGGTCTCTTGAGGATCAGCTCAACAGAGTAAGGTTCCTTCTACACCCACTGAGAGATCAAATCAATGAGCTCATCAGTGGGTGGAGTCACCCAAGAAGTAGATGGGTCAGTACCAAATGCCTCCAGGAATACAGATTCCTCTTGAGAAGGGTTATCGGCAGACCAACCAACCCTTTGTCTGAGAATCTCTAAAATGTCTCCGAATGAAACATCATTAGGTGGTGATCTTGGAGACCCTTACCCTTAAACAAAATCAGTA